>NC_057812.1:304045467-304345467 GCF_018294505.1 Triticum aestivum
GGAGGATGGGCCGCGGGGGCCTGCCTCGGGCCCGAGCGGGCCGGCGGTGGCAGGCGGTGGCCGGGGCCACGTGCCGTCAACGGATTGGTCGGGCGGTGGCGGGTGGACGTGTCCGGCCCGATCCGAATGCGTCCGGCGGCGGGAGGAGGAAGAGGCTAGGGTTAGGGGTGGTTTTTGCCCGAAATTTCGGGGGAGAGGAGGTTTATATAGGTAGAGGGAGCTAGGAGAGTCCAAATGAGGTGCGATCTTCGGCCACGCGATCGTGATCGAACGACTGATAGGATGGAGGGGGTTTAGATGGGTTTTGAGCCACTTTGGAGGGGTGTTGGGCTGCAACACACACGAGGCCTTTATGGTTCCTCGGTTAACCGTTGGAGTATCAAACGAAGTCCAAATGGCATGAAACTTGACAGGTGGTCTACCGGTAGTATAACAAGGCCGATTGGCAAGGCTCGGTCCAATCCGAGAATGTTTAACAACCACACATGAAAAGAGGCAAAAGGGGACACCGGAGGACGTAGGAGTGCCGGAATGCAAAACGGATAACGGGGAAAATGCTTGGATGCATGAGACGAACGCGTATGCAAATGCGATGCACATGATGACATGATATGAGATGCATGACAAGGACAAAAGCAAAACGAAGACAAAACCCAACCATGTGGGAATATCATAACTTAGAGCCGAAAATGGCAAGAGTTGGAATACAAATATGGTAAGTTACATACGGGGCGTTCCACTTGAGTGATAATTCCCTTGGGTCCGGGCATTTTGAGCTTCATGTACCTATAATGGGGTATGGCTTGAAAAATCATAAATGCCTCCCACCCTAGAAGGGCGTGGTATCCGCTACTGAACGGGGCCACTTGGAATCTAATTTCTTCGGACCTATAATTCTCCGGAGTGCCGAATACCACATCAAGTGTGATTTTCCCAGCGCAACGTGCCTCCCGACTAGGGATGATTCCTCGGAAGGTCGTATTGCTTTGCTCAATACGGTTGCTGTCTATGTCCATTTTTTGGAGAGTTTCCTCATAGATGAGGTTTAATCCGCTGCCGCCATCCGTGAGCACCTTAGTGAGCCAAAAGCCGTCCACAATTGGACTAAGGACCAAAGCGGCTGGTGCTCGGGCTGTTCAGAATTTAGGTTCGTCACTGGCGTTGAAGGTGATAGCCGTGTCGCTCCATGGATTTATTGCTGCCATGTGGCAGACTTAGGCAAGGCCGCAGAGTGCTCGCTTACGCCTATTATTTGAGGAGAAGGTCTCGAAGACCGTTAATACTGTGTCGTTATCCGTGGGAAGGTGCTCTGAGGTATTTTAGGTGAGAAGACCCTCATCGCTTTTGGCCACCTGCCGGAGTACCCAACATGCTCTAATGCTGTGTGTTGATATGGTATCCACTGTACTATGGATTTTGCAGGGCCCATTGAGCCATCCCTCCAATACGGTTCCACGCCCTGTAGTGGGCTTTTGCTTCTTTGTAATTGAGTCGGGCGACTTATGAGAGTGCGCCCTTTTAGTTCGGACTGGGGGTTTTGTCAGAGCCAGATTATCCCAAAATTGCGTTTGGATTTTCCAGGAACTTTCCATCACACAATATTTCCGTACTATGTCCACCAAGTCAGCGAAGTGTGCTACGTCATAGCGATTGATGGCGTTGAGGACTCCCTTGTCCGTGCAATTGTTGCAAAAGAACAAAATTGCATCTTCCTCGCGACAATCCTTGAACTTATTCATTACAAGAAGGAATCTGGCCCAATAGTGATGTACTGTCTCTTGGGGCGCTTGCTTAATGTGGGAAAGATAGTTTGTATCTGGATGGGTGAGTGGATTTAAGTCCATACCTTGACCCAATCTGTGATCCCGGGGCAGGGGAGTTTCCGATATTGGAAGTTCGGGCTCCGGGATGTTGCCCTGCGGGTTCGGTATGTGACCTGATTCTGGATTCAGGGTTAGGGCGGCGTCCTCCCATGAGAGAGTATCCTGATCGGAGAGCTTGGGAATCCGGACATAGTTCGTCCTCAGGATAGAGGGAGAATCGCCGCGTTGCTCCTCCACCACCACTATCTGATGGGTGACCGGCGGAGAGTTAATGTCCCTTTGGTCGGGTTTAAGCCCGATCCGATCGTAGTCTGTAGTGACTCCCAGAGCAGCAATGCAATCCAAGAGCTCGTTCAAAGAGGAGAGCTCCATTGGATCCATCTGCTCGGCAAATTTTGAGCCGATGTGGAGGCTATTTTCGATGACCCGAGAGGTCATCATCGGTGCAGCAGCCGAGCGGGTGGTCATGACGAAGCTGCCTAGTCGGAGAGCTTGGCCTACAGCCAGGGCTCCCCCAGAGGTGACATTGTCCTTGAAACGAGGCGAGCCATCTTCCTTATGATGACGACATAGTGGAACTCTCAATGAAAGCACCAATGTCGGTGTCAAAAACGGCAGATCTCGAGTAGGGGGTCCCGAACTGTGCGTCTAAGGCGGATGGTAACAGGAGGCAAGGGACACGATGTTTACCCAGGTTCGGGCCCTCTTGATGGAGGTAATACCCTACGTCCTGCTTAATTGTTCTTGATGATATGAGTATTACAAGAGTTGATCTACCACGAGATCAGAGAGGTTGAACCCTAGAAGCTAGCCTATGGTATGATTGTCTATTGTCCTATGGACTAAAACCCTTTGGTTTATATAGACACCGGAGGGGGCTAGGGTTACACAAGGTCGGTTACAAAGGAGGAGATATACATATCCGTATTGCCCAGCTTGCCTTCCACGCCAAGTAAAGTCCCATCCGGACACGAGACAAAGTCTTCAATCTTGTATCTTCATAGTCCAACAGTCCGGCCAAAGGATATAGTCCGGCTGTCCGAAGACCGCCTAATCCAGGACTCCCTCACTAGGCATGATCATGTATATAGGCATCACATCCGCGACAAGTAGACCGAAACAATTCTGCATCTACTACTTTTACTTCACACATCGACCGCTATCCAGCATGCATCTAAGTTCATAAGAACAGAGTAACGCATTAGGAAAGTTGACATGATGTAGAGGGATAAACTCAAGCAATATGATATCAACCCCATCCTTTTATCCTCGATGGCAACAATACAATACGTTCCTTGCCCCTGCTGTCACTGGGAAAGGACACCGCAAGATTGAACCCAAAGCTAAGCACTTCTCCCATTGCAAGAAAGATCAATCTAGTATGCCAAACCAAACTGATAATTCGAAGAGACTTGCAAAGATATTAAATCATGCATAAAATGTCGGATCACGGGTTTTGCAAAACCCTCAAGGCTGGAACACTGGGGTGCGCACGAAGATCTCCCCTGCCAATCCATGTCCTAGCTTCGCTAAGATCTCAGGGATTGGCTCGACGAACTCGCAACACAAGGGACACAAGATTTATACTGGTTCGGGCCACCGTTGTGGTGCAATACCCTACTCCAGTGTGGTGTGGTGGATTGCCTCTTGGGCCGAGGATGAACAGTACAAGGAGAAGCACAGCCTCCTGAGGAGAGGTGTTCTTGTGCTCGGTGAACTTGTGGTTGTTTTGGTCTCTCTCGACCTGTCCCCCTCCTACTATGGTGGCTAGTCCTATATATAGAGGCCATGCTCCTCTCCCCAAATATTGAGCAGGAAGGGAGCCAACAACGGCCAATTCGAAAGGGGACAACTAGTACAGCTTATCCTGACAAAAGTGGTCTTCGCCTGCCAAAGGCTCTGGTGGTGACGCCGTCTTGGGCTCCACGGTGACCTCCATCTTGCCGTCCTTCTAGTCTTGGTCTTGTTGCACCGATATGGAAACCTTTGCTTGACGCCTCGGTACTCCACGCCTACGCCTGCTTCCTTAGCACCAAAGAGGAAACAAGGACATTGTGCACGCTAGTGCCCGCTTGTCCTTGGTCGTCATGGCTCACGTCACTAGAACCTCGCGAGGTTTTCCTGGCCTTGAACTCTCTGCCCCTCGCGAGCCAGCCTGGTGAGGCCGCTCCTGAGGAGGTCTTGTGTCGTCTGCCTTGCGAGGCTTGGCCCGTCGCGAGGGTCTTGGGTCCTTGCTGGTGAAGATGGGCCGTACAGGCCCGCTCATAGAGCCACCCCGTGGGCCGCAGGCAGGCAAGTCTGGGGACCCCTGTTCCCAGAACACCGACAGTAGCCCCCGGGCCCAAGGCGCGCTCGGGCTTGGCTTCGAGGCGAAGCCAAGTGGTAAGTGCGGAGCGCCGCGGGCCCCAATAGCCTGTGGCCTTGGTCGACACGTGGCGATTGCTGGCCGTGGGCGTCTCCGCTTCCCCACGTCGCCTCGGCAACTGCTCGATTTGATGAGTCTCTGTTGCATGCAGGAAAAAACCATCATTACCTGTGATCGTGGGGGGCGCTGGTTGGCCTTCTTATGCTATAAATGGGGAGGGGACAGAGCCCCCGTCGCCCATCTCTTCCCATTCCGCTCGCTTCTCTCCCTTTGCTCCATCGCCAGTTGCGGCACCAATGCCGTCGTCGAAGAGGTTCTCCGCCGCGGAGAATGGGAAGGCCCCTCGCGAGGGGCCCGGCTCTCCGGTGCCCAAGCGTGGACGCGACCGTCCCCGCAAGCACACCGCTACCCCCGCCGCGGCCCCGCACAGCCGTGGCGGCGCCGCTTTGCATGGCAGGGGTCGCTCCGGTCGTGGCTGTTCTGTCGATGAAGGAAGACGCGCAGTGGTTGCGCGGCCTCCCCGGCCGCGCTTCCACTTGGCGGAGGTGCTGCCAGAGTTCATCGTCTAGTCGGAGAACCCGGCCGGCAACTGGCTTCAGCTCCTGTGTTTCTTCGTCGACGAGCTACCAACCTCTGGCTCAGGCAGGTTCTGGCTGCAGGCGGGCGGCTGCTACAGCAGGGCTTCCTGGGTCGTGGTTGAGGTCTCTGTCGCAGGCAACATAGCCCTAGACCGTGGCTGGCAGACGTTTGCCTGCGCGCGTGGCCTGGGTAGGCGGTGCACCCTCTATTTCAAGTATGATGGTGACGCGACCCTCTATGTGAGGGTGTTTGGGGAAGATGGTCGCCGCGTCGGGTGCTGCCCCGAGGTCAACGACGGCGAGGAGGTGCTCGGCCTTGGTGATGGTCGTGATGAGGATGAGGGAGAACCCACCCTTGGGGCCGACCACATCTCGTCCAGCTATGGCGGCTCTCCCTCCAGTGACAGCTCCAGCAGCGGCGGTTACGACTAGCCGCCGTGCCAGCTTCAAAGGCGGCAGTGGGTCGTCTCGTCGCCGCATCTTCGTGAAGCGCGAGGAGGGGTCTGGCTGAGCTCGGGACGACGCCAAGAGCCTGCCCTCGTGGATCGCTATAGGGGCATGCGCCGCTTTTATTTTGTTCTTCCTTTCCTTCCTACATCAGAAAGAAACCAGAATGGGCCCCGGAGGGGCGTGTATCGAACTATGATCTCAATCATTATGCTGTGTTTGTCGTTCCTGTGCTATGTCGCAACATCGTCGTTTTATGTAGGTATAACTTAGCTTGACTTTCTCGGGGTAGCCTCCTCCTCACGAGGCGCTTGCTTCTTGGTGCCTGCCGAGGCCTCCTTGGCCTGGTAGGCGCTTAGGAGCTACAAAAAATTCGTTAAGAGGTTTATCGTTCACCTGAGGGTTGGTCACAGGCGCCGCTGGCCTTGACCTAGTGCTTCGTATCGCGGTACCCGAGGGGCACGGATTGAGAGAGAGGTGCGCCAGCTGGCGGGCTCGAACGAGGGTACCTCACGAAAAACTGAAGAAGGAAGCTCACGAAGGTACCTGTTCAGCCCCCTCGCGAGGAACGCGCGAGAGAGTACATGCCGACCAAAGAAATGAAGGAAGAAACAAAGGCAGAAAGCGAAAGGGCGAGACCAGCAAGAGACACCAGAAAGCAAATTTCAATTGAAGATGGGCGAGCCAACATCGGAAAGCAAATGAAAAGCCGCATCCGGCACATAGTCTAGTCTTCGACGTCTTCTCACCAGTGCGGAGCTAAGTGCTGCCACTAAGACATGGAGGGAGCCCCCGAGGCCCAAGGGAGGCACTCCCGAGACTCCGGGGCGTGCACAGCCCCACTCGTTATTACGTGAGAGTGTCACGGGTGGCGATCTTCACAGGCGCTGGGCCTTCTTCACAGGCGTTGGGCCTTTCTTTAAAGGCGCCGGGCCTTCTTCACAGGCACTGGGCCTTTCTTCACAGGCGCCGGGCCTTCTTCACAGGCGATGGGCCTTTCTTCAGGGGTAGAACTTCCGGAGGTGCTGAATGTTCCAGGTGTTCTGGATGGGTACTCCATCCTGTGTCTCCAGGCGCACGGCGCCAAGCCTGGAGACATGGACGACCTTGAACGGCCCCTCCCACATGGGTGAGAGCTTATGCAGCCCTTCCCTGGAGAGGACCCGCCTCAGGACGAGGTCACCCACCTCGAGTGTCCTGGAGTGGACACTGCGATAGTCGTACCGCCGCAGCGCCTGCTGGTATCTTGCTGCCCGTAGTGCAGCTTCGCGGTGACGTTCCTCCCCTAGCACGAGGTCCATCCCCCGCCTGGCGTCCTTCTACGTTTCATCAAACGCCAGGACCCGTGCGAAGCGATGTCTGACCTCGTGAGGGAGGACTGCTTCTGCTCCGTAGACGAGGAAGAATGGGGTCTCTCCCGTCGGCTTGGTGGCGGTGGTGCAGATGGACCACAACACGGACTGGAGCTCATCGTGCCAGCTCCTGCCGCAGGCCTCGAGCTTCTTCTTGAAAGTCCTGGTCTTGTGGGCTCTCAGGACCTCCGTGTTGGCACGTTCGACCTGGCCATTGCTCCTGGGGTGCACTACCGAAGCATAGAAGATCTGCGTTCCAAGGTTAGCACAATATGACTTGAAGAGAGTACTAGTGAACTGTGAGCCATTATCAGCGATGATGCGGTTGGGGACCCCAAAACGGCTCACGAGGCCCTTGATGAACTTGACCGTAGAGCCAGCTAGGATGGTGTGGACGGCTTGAACCTCCGCTCACTTAGTGAACTTGTCGATGGCGACGTAGTGGTATCGATAGCCCCCAGGCGCCCGAGGGAATGGGCTCAGGATATCTAGCCCCCACACCACGAACAACCACGAGAGTGGAATGGTCTGGAGGCCCTGAGCTGGCTAAGGGATCTGCTTGGCGTGGAATTGGCAGGCCTTGCAGGACTTCACCAGCTCAGCTACGTCATTTAGCGTCATAGGCCAGTAGAATCCGGTGCGGAATGCCTTGCCGACGAGGGTTCGCGACGAGGAATGGTGCCCGCAGTCCCCGCCGTGTATGTTGGCTATCAGCTCTTTCCCCTGTTCCCTGGAGATACAACGCAGTGAAACGTCATTTGGCCGCTTCCTGTATAACTCACCGTCCTGGATGCAGTATGTTATGGCCTGCCGGGCCACGCGCTCCGCGTCCTCCTCCTTCTCCGACAACGTCCCTTGCGTCAGGTATTCCTTGAATTCCTTGGTCCAAAATCCCTCCTGGGGCTCGAGCGCCAAGAGTAGGCGCGCTCCCGAGGTCGGGCCACATGCCAGGGTTCCTGTGGCAGGCGGCTGCGGGAGTTCCTCCCGAGGCTGAGCTGTTCTTGAAAGTGGTGATGTTACTGATGGCTTGAAGAGCCGCTCCTCGAAGACGCTAGGCTCTTGGGGCTGTCGCTTGGATGCTCTTCTGGCGATGTCACCAGCTTCCTTGTTGGTGCCACGGGGCACGTGCTGGAACTCCAGGCCCAGGAATTGCTTCTCCATCTTGCGCACCTCCGCGAGGTATGCTTCCATGTGCTCGTCCTTCGGCTCGTACACCTTGTTGGAGAAGTTAACGAGGAGTTGTGAGTCACCCCTAATGGTGAGGCGCTTCACCCCGAGAGCTGCCGCAGCTTTCAGGCCAGCTATGAGGCCTTCGTATTCTGCGATGTTGTTGGAGACCTTCTCGCCCTGCTGAAAGCAGAGCTACACGACGTAGTAGAGCTTGTCTTGAGTGGGTGAGATGAGCACCGCTCCAGCCCCCGTGCCCTGGTGTGCGAAGGCACCATCGAAATACATGACCTAGCCGTTAGGCGCCTCACTTCCCGGTGAGAGGGACCGATCTTCGCCTACTTCAAGCGCCGGGGCATCTGTCCATTCCGCCACGAAATCAGTGAGTGCGGCTCCCTTGATGACCCTGGTAGTGCTAAACTCCAACTGTAATGCTTGCAACTCGATGTTCCACTTAGCGACCCTTCCAGCAGAGTTAGGGCTCCTGAGCACCCTCTCTAGTGGGTAGGCCGAGACGACTTTGATGGGGTGGCCTTGAAAGTAGTGCCGCAGCTTTCGTGAGGCCACCAGGAGCGCTAGCAGGAGCTTCTAAGGCATGGGGTACTGTGCTCTTGCGTCCCGTAACACTGTGCTGACGAAGTATACCGGGTGCTCGACGAGGGTAGGCGTGTTGATGAGGCTTGCGTCTTCCAGGAGTTGGGGTGGCTCTTGAGGTGGTGGAGCCCCCAGTGCTTGATCGCTTGTCGAGGCCTTTGCGGGTTCGGGAGTGTCGTCCTGCTGAGCTTCTCTTCTGCTGTTGCTACGGCGGCCCTTGTGGTGCCCTCCTGGTCTTGCGTTGTCTCTGCTGGAGGTGTAGCTCAGTGCGATGCACCCTTGGCTTGGTGTTCTTCCCGAACCGCCACTAAAGCCGTGCTGGCGGAGTAGGGAGTGACGGCAAGATAGAGCACTAGGGGCTCGAGAGGTCACGGTGCCACCATCACTGGGGGGCTAGTCAGGTATCTCTTGAGGTCTTCAAATGCTTGGTCGGCCTCTGGGGTCCACTCGAATGGGCCCTTCTTCTTCATCAGCTTGAAGAAAGGTAGGGCACGCTCTCCCTGCTTGGAAATAAAGCGTCCCAACGCAGTCACCCATCCAGCAAGCTTCTGCATTTCCTTGAGGGTTTGCGGTGGACTCATGTCTTCAATGGCCTTGACCTTCTCTGGGTTGGCCTCGATCCCCCTGTGGGACACAAGGAAGACCAGCAGCTTGCCGGAAGGGACTCCAAACACGCACTTCTCTGGGTTGAGCCGTGAGTCCACCTGGCGGAGGCTTTCAAAGGTCTCCTCCAGGTCATGGATCAAGGTCCTCGCCTCCCAAGACTTCACCACGATGTCGTCGACGTAGGCTTGAGCATTCCTCCTGAGCTGCCGACCCAAGGCGATGTGCATGAGCCGCTGGAAGGTTGCGCCTGCGTTGCGCAGTCCGAAAGGCATGCAAGTGTAGCAGTACACCCCACATGGGGTTAGGAAGGCCGTCTTCTCCACATCTTCTACCGCCATCTTGATCTGGTGATTTTCTAAGGACGCATCCAGGAAGCGCATCAAGTCGCACTCAGCAGTGGAGTCGATGATCTGGTCGATGCGTGGAAGCGGGAACAGATCTTGGGGGCAGACCTTGTTGAGGTTGGTGAAGTCGACGCACATCCGCTCCTTCTCGCCTTTCTTGGGGATGACGACAGGGTTTGCCAGCCACTCGGGGTACTGAACCTCGCGAATGACACCCGCAGCCTCCAGCTTGTGGGTTTCTTGGATGATGAAAGCTTGCTTCTCCGTGGACTGCCGCCTCGCCTTCTGCTTCACGGGGTGTACGTTGGGGCACACCTTCAGGTGGTTCTCTATCACCTCTCTTGGGACCCCACCAGCTGATCGGGCTCCCAAGCGAACACTTCCTTGTTTGCGCGCAAGAACTTCACCAATGCCTCCTCCTGACCAGGCTCGAGGTTAGCGCCTATGGTAAAGGTTGCCCCTGTCGACCCATCCTCCTCGACTGGCACTTGCTTGGTTTCTGCCTTGTCCTGAGTGAAAAACTGCTTCTTCTTGGTTGGTGCGGCTCCCTTGGCCTTGGAGGTATCCGAGTCAGAGGGCTGCGCTGTTGCAGCGGTCTTGAGGGCGAGCTTGAGCGTCATCAAGGCTTCCTTGGCGTCCTCCTTGATGGTGAGGACACCCTCGCTCCCCGACATCTTCATGAGGTTGTATGCCGGATGGGTTGCTGCCATGAATTGGGCTAGAGCTGGGTACCCGAGGATGGTGTTGTACGGGAGGCTGATGTGGGCGATGTCGAAGTCGATGAGCTCGATGCGGTAGTTGTCGCACGTGCCGAAGGTCACGGGGAGGCGGATCTGCCCCAGGGAGCGGGCGGAGCCTCCACCAACCCTTGAGAAAGGCTTGCTAGGACGGAGATGCTCGAGCGGTACGTGAAGAAGGCTGAAGGCCTCGACGGAGAGCACGTTGAGGCTAGCGCCGCCATCGATGAGCGTCTTGGTGATGGACACGTGGCAGATGGTGGGTGTGCAAAGCATTGGGAGCGCACCCGAGCTGATGGTGGAGGTGGGATGATCCCCTGAGTCGACGGTCGGGTCGGCCTCGGGCGCGACCCAGCCCGGAGGAGCCCGGGGGCGCTTGGAAGCAGCGCCGACCTGGCGAAAGAACGGCTTGATGTGATGATCCGAGGGTGGTGCTTGCGAGCCGCCGAGGAGGGCCGCAACCACGTGGTGTGCCAGCGCCGCGTAGCATGCAACAAAGAGGCCGCGCAACTCCTCCCAAGATGCCATCATGGATCCGAGGAGGTTGAGTAGCCAGGCGCGCCGTGCGCCAGTGAGAGCCATGGGAAGCCAGTTGGCCATGATCTTGTCGTAGCCCCCGGCCTTAAGGACGGCCTCCTTATACTCCAGCAGCAAAGCCGTCGGGTCCGCCGTGCCGTCATAGCGCGGCGGCATCTCCGACTTGAACTTGGGCAACCATTGCACCTGCCGCAGGGCGGGGGCCAAGGCTAGGAGCCCCCTAGCCCCGCCGTCGGCACCGGTCGTCGGAGCAGGGAGCGAGACGCCTGCCACGAGGGCGAAGCGAGGTGGCGGCGGAGCGCAGATCGACGGAAGGAAAACTCCGGCGCACCCCCTACCTGGCATGCCAAATGTTGGATCACGGGTTCTGGCAAAACCCTTAAGGTTCAAACACTGGGGTGCACGCGAAGATCTCCCCCTGCCATTCCACATCCTAGCTTCGCTAAGATCTCAGGGACTGGCTCGATGAACTCGCAACACAAGGGACACAAGATTTATACTGGTTTGGGCCACCATTGTAGTGTAATACCCTACTCCAGTGTGGTGTGGCGGATTGCCTCTTGGGCTGAGGATGAACAGTACAAGGGGAAGAACAGCCTCCGGAGGAGAGGTGTTCTTGTGCTCGATGAACTTGTGGTTGTTCTGGTCTCTCTCGATCAGCCCCCTCCTACTATGGTGGCTAGTCCTATATATAGAAGCCCTGGTCCTCTCTCTAAATATTATGCGGGAAGGGAGCCAACAACGGCCAATTCGAAAGGGGACAACTAGTACAGCTTATCCTGACAAAAGTGGTCATCGCCTGCCAAAGGCTCTGGTGGTGATGCCGTCTTGGGCTCCACGGTGACCTCCGTCCGTCCTTCTGGTCTTGGTCTCATTGCACCGATATGGAAACGTTTGCTTGATGCCTCGGTACTCCGCGCCTGCGCCTGCTTCCTTAGCACCAAAGAGGAAACAAGGACATCATGCGCGCTGGCGCCCGGCTGGCCTTGGTCGTCATGGCTCACATCCTAGAACCTCGCGAGGTTTGCCTGGCCTTGAACTCTTCGCCCCTTGCGAGCCAGCCTGGTGAGGTCTCTCCTGAGGAGGTCTTGTGTCATCCGCCTCGCGAGGCTTGGCCCCTCGCGAAGGTCTTGGGCCCTTGCTGGTGAAGATGGGCCATACGGACCCGCTCGCAGAGCCACGCCGTGGGCCGCAGGCAGGCAAGTCTGGGGACCCCAGTTCCCAGAACGCCGACATAAAAGAATTCAGAGAAGAATAAAATATTGTTCATATATAATCTTTATCATAAACCCACAATTCATCGGGTCTCGACAAACACACCGCAAAAAGAATTACATCGAATAGATCTCCAAGAGAATCGAGGAGAACTATGTATTGAGATTAGAAGAGAGAGAACAAGCCATCTAGCAAATAACTATGGACCCGACGGTCTGTGGTAAGCTACTCACACATCATCGGAGAGGCTATGGTGTTGATGTAGAAGCATTCCGTGATCGATTCCCCCTCCGGCGGAGCGCCGAAAAAGGCTCCAAGATGGGATCTCACGGGTACAAAAGGTTGCGGCGGTGGAAATAGGGTTTCGTGGTGCTCTCGGATGTTTTCGGGGTATATGAGTATATATAGGCGAAAGAATTAGGTCAGTGGAGCCACGAGGGGCCCACGAGGGTGGGGGCGCGCCCTCGTACCTCGTGGCCGCCTCGTTGCTTCCTTGACATCCACTCCAAGTCTCCTGGATTGCGTTTGTTCCAAAAATAACTCTCCCGAAGGTTTCATTTCGTTTGGATTCCGTTTGATATTCCTTTTCTCCGAAACACTGAAATAGGCAGAAAACAGCAATTTGCAATGGGCCTTTGGTTAGTAGGTTAGTCCAAAAAATAATATAAAAAGGTATATTAAATCCCATTAAACATCCAAAACAAATAATATAATAGCATGGAACAATCAAAAATTATAGATACGTTGGAGACGTATCAAGCATCCCCAAGCTTAATTCCTTCTCGTCCTCGAGTAGGTAAATGATAAAAATAGAATTTTTGATGTGGAATGCTACCTAGCATAACTCTCAATGTAATTTTCTTTATTGTGGCATGAATGTTTAGATCTAAAAGATTCAAGATAAAATTTTAATATTGACAAAAAATAATAATACTTCAAGCATACTAACAAAGCAATCATGTCTTCTCAAAATAACATGGCCAAAGAAAGTTATCCCTACAAAATCATATAGTCTGGCTATGCTCTATCTTCATCACACAAAGTACTTAAATCATGCACAACCCCGATGACAAGCCAAGCAATTGTTTCATACTTTTGACGTTCTCAAACTTGTTCAATCTTCACGCAATACATGAGCGTGAGCCATGGATATAGCACTATAGGTGGAATAGAATGGTGGTTGTGGAGAAGACAAAAAGGAGAAGATAGTCTAACATCAACTAGGCGTATCAATGGGCTATGGAGATGCCCATCAATAGATATCAGTGTGAGTGAGTAGGGATTGCCATGCAACAGATGCACTAGAGCTATAAGTGTATGAAAACTCAACAAAATAAACTAAGTGGGTGTGTATCCAACTCGCTTGCTCACGAAGACCTAGGGCACTTTGAGGAAGCCCATCATTGGAATATACAAGCCAAGGTCTATAATGTAAAATTCCCACTAGTATATGTAAGTGACAACATAGGAGACTCTCTATCATGAAGATCATGGTGCTACTTTGAAGCACAAGTGTGGTAAAAGGATAGTAACATTGTCCCTTCTCTCTTTTTCTCTCATTTTTTTATTTCGGCCTTTTCCTCCCATTTTCCTTTTCGTCCGGAGTCTTGTCTGACTTGTGGGGGAATCATAGTGTCCATCATCATTTCCTCACTTGGGACAATGCTCTAATAATGATGATCATCCCACTTTTATTTACTTACAACTCAAAAATTACAACTCGATACTAGAAAAAAATATGACTCTATGTGAATGCCTCCAGCGGTGTACCGGGATATGCAATGAATCAAGAGTGACATGTATGAAAGAATTATAAAGGAGGCTTTGCCACAAATACGATGTCAACTACATGATCATGCAAAGCAATATGACAATGATGTAACGTGTCATAATAAATGGAACGGTGGTAAGTTGCATGGCAATATATCTCGGAATGGCTTTGGAAATGCCATAATAGGTAGGTATGGTGGCATTTTTGAGGAAGGTATATGGTGGGTGTATGGTACCGGTGAAATTTGCGTGGTACTAGAGAGGCTAGCAATGGTGGAAGGGTGAGAGTGCGTATAATCCATGGACTCAACATTAGTCATAAAGAATCAGATACTTATTGCAAAAATCTATTAGTTATTGAAACAAAGTACTACACGCATGCTCCTAGGGGGATAGATTGGTAGGAAAAGACCATCGGTCGTCCCCATTCGCCACTCATAAGGAAGGCAATCTGTCAGGGAAACTGATCCTCGAACACCTATGGGGCCGGCGGACCGGGCCCCTTTCAGTTCGGCGGGGGGCGGAGATCGCACGAAGATCAGATCGAGGTGAAGCACACGAGCAGTTTACCTAGCTTCGGAGCTCTCCGGAGAGATAACACTCCTACTGCTGCCTCTCTGGTTCTATTCTGTTCTTGCTCTAGAGAGAGCGTAGTGTCTTTCTGGGTTACGAGTGAGTCGAAACGAACCGAACCCCCTCTACGTTGCGCATGGGCCTCCTTTTATACGCTAAAGGGGTCACCGACAGGTGGCAACGCAGAGAAGGGTACAAATGTAAAAAGTGAGGTGGTTGGTACAGTTACTTGTACAGTGCACCCTACCTAACCCTGACGGCAGGGGACAAGGGCATTAAAGGCCCGTCTGAGTCGCCCAAACAGTGCAGAAAAGGACCGTTAGGGGCGCCACCGTTCGCCACGACGGCGATCTTGTCAGCTTCGCATGCCACTGCGCACCGCTGGCTGCACAGCCTCCCGCCACGCGCGCCTGGAGAGGCCCCCAGAGCGACACGTTGGTGGATGCGCTGGAGCGTGGGCACAGAGTGGCCGCCTGCCGCGGCAAGCGCCTTGCCGCTGTTGTTATCTTGTCGGGTCCGGAAGCTTGTCGCTCACCGGGCCTCGAGGTACCTTGTTTGGTCTTCCCGACAAGCTCCTCTTGCCGGGGCCTTGTTGCCTTGCCGGAGCGCGTGGCGCGTCGCGGCAAGTTCTTTGGAGTGCCTCGGTTGGCCTTCCCGGCAAGCTCCTCTTGCCGGGGCCTTGTCTCCTGAGCCTAAACACTTTGTTCTTGAATGGCTCCAAGGGAACCTTGGAGGATCTTGGCGTTCGCCCGGCAAGCCTTGCCGCGGGGTGCTGCAACTGCCCGTGCACAAGTTTGGGGTACTAGGGTACCTCTATTCTAGTACACCGACAGGAGCCCCCGGGCCTGGGCCAGACACGGTGCCGAGCGCTGTTGGGCCAGGCCCAAGACAGGGCACGGGCATACGCGGACTGGGCCACACCAAATCTCACTTCGTATCCACCGCGCTCTCCCATAACGGCACGCGTTGAATGCGGCATCGTGGGAGAGATCGTGGGTGGTTGTTTATTCGGAAGGGCGAAACGTCCGCCCCGTCCCTCTTTATAAGCAGAGGAAACAGGGGCAGTTCGTTCCCCCTCGCTGGTTGCTGTTACTTCATCTTCACGAACCTCCGCCGCTCCCCCCTTCTTCTCGAAGCCGAGAGAGCAGCACTCCGCCCCCCATTGCCACCAGCATCACCACGCCGTCGACCTCCCTCACCACCTCCGCCATGGCCCCGAAAGCCGACAAGGGAAAGGGCGTGAAGTCGATCGAGGCGCAGCGGCTCGCGGCACTGCGGAAGGAGCGGGCGATCTTCTCCCCTCAGCTCGGCGTGCAGGAGCTGAGGGAGTACTTCTACCTCTTTTGGGCGACGGAGACGCGTGCGCATCCGCGCACGAGGGTACTCCCGGCCGCTGCTTCTGAGTTAGCTCCAACCGGGTACCCATTCTTCACGCTATTCTTCTATTGAGGGCTCTGCCCGCCCTTCTCAGAGTTCTTCTGAGATATCATGAACACATACGGCTTCCGCCTCCTTGACTTCACCCCCAACGCCGTTCTGACCATGGCAGTTTTCACACATTTGTGCGAAAACTTTGTCGGAGTCCACCCCAGTGTTGCCCTTTTCCGCCACTACTTCATACCTCGGGTAGAGAGAGGAGAGCCGCTTGCCGGAGGGATTGCTTGGATCTCGAGAGTCGGCAAGAAGGAGGCGTACTTGGAGGGTGAGCTCCGCAGCAAGTGGGATGAGTAGAGAGCGGAGTGGTGCTGGATTGTCGAGGAGAATCCGTAGCCCTTCACCGCCGTGCGCCAAACTCCAATAGTGCGCGGCAATGACTGGAGCAACATGGCCCCGGAAGACGAGAGGCTGAAGATTGCCATTACTAGGATCCTTTGCCTCAGGCTTGCCGGGCTCACTATAGGCGTTGTAGGCGCAGATTTCCTCTGCCTCCGCATCGCCCCCCTGCAGGAGAGGGGGAGGCCCGCCTGGGAATTCAAGAACTCGGCGGATATCATGCGGCTGCGGCCGGGCCTCAACTACAACTTCACCGTCTTGGAGTTGGATGCAATGCTCCTGGAGTTGTTCAAACGCGACCCCCAGCACCCATTCACGCTGCCGAGGGGCGTTGTCCCATTATGCAACAATTCTTCGCTTGACCGGATCCGCGCCATGATGCCGTTGTGTGATTCACACGGAATCGTTCCAACTTGGCAAGAGCCTGCGGATGACGTCGTGCAAGCGTTCTTCGACAATTTGGAAGAAGTGTCGGTCCAAGCTGACGAGCAGAAGAGCCTCACCCGTGACACCACCGACGAGGAGCTGCAGTGCATCGCCACTAGGGCGGAAGAGGTTGCGGCCGCAGCTGCCGCGGGCGTGTTTGGGTTCACTATGGAGGAGGCGGAGGCTGCAGAGGCGGCAAACCTTGCCGAGCGCGCGGAGTTCATGGGCGAGGAGGAGCCTACCGGTTCCGAAGCCGAGCCGAGCGAGGCCGGCGAGGAGGAGCCCGAGCCTTCAGAAAACTTGCTGCAGGCGGAGCCCCCGGCCCCGCCAAGAAGGCGCCTTCGCAGGGCTGGGGACGCAGTGGGGCGGCAGCCGGGTCAACAGCCGCCGAGTCGTGCGACGCGCTCTACCGCGGCAAGCAATGTTGCCGCGGGAGCGCCTCACGCAACAGCGGCAACTGGAGCGGGATCTTCCCGGGCCACCGCCACCGCCCCTGCCAAGTGGGCAAGGGATCCTACTCCTCCGCCTCGCCGCACCAGAGGAGGGCCGGACTTCGATCTTTCCGCGCTCAGCTCCGACGAGGAGGAAGAAGAGTAAGTTTCTTTGGTGCTCTTGTAGTTCTTCAATCTTGCTGTTTAAATGTTGTATCTGACCTGCTCCCATCTGGACTCCTTTCTTTTC
Organism: Triticum aestivum; assembly: GCF_018294505.1. Lineage (NCBI taxonomy): Eukaryota > Viridiplantae > Streptophyta > Magnoliopsida > Poales > Poaceae > Triticum > Triticum aestivum. The sequence continues at coordinate 304,062,456 of NC_057812.1, forward strand.
AGGATGCTGGCCCAGAGAGCGGCGAAGAGGGCCAAGGCCGCAGTGATTGTCATCGAGGATGACCCCATCGTGTCAGCAGGAGGTGGGTCCGAGACCACCTTGACGGACCCGGCAATCACTCCTCAAAGCAGCCCCCAGCGCAGCCCCCAGCGTAAGTTCATAGTTTTTTCTTTGCTGTCAGGCGCGCATGAGTGCTTTTTCCTTTGTTTGATATCTTGCTTGTTGATTTGTGCAGGAGCAGAGCAGTCACATCAGGAGCGCCCGGAAGCTGGTCCCGAAGTGCCACCTGCTTCGACTGCGCCGCCAAGGGAGGAGTCCCCGGCAAGGGAGCGCTCTCCGGCAAGGGGGAACTCTCCGGCAAGGGACGACACCGTTGATCCGGCGGCGACCGAGGCCGCAACTGCAGATCTTGGCACATGTAATCCACTTGCCCAGAAACTTTCCCTTGGGTTCTTCTTCTTCTGATTTTCTTCCCTTGGATTTTTGATTGATCTTTCTCCCTTCTTCGTTCTTCAGACCCATCTGCGGCTGAGCCAATGGAGACAGAGGGCGCCGGCGAGGAAGGGGCCGGTACTGACAAGGCCGCCGGCGAGGAGGCCGCCAAGGCTGCTGCCGCAGAAGCCGGCGAGGGGTCGGGCGATCGCACTGACGACCCTGAGGCCGCAGGAGCGCCAGGCGCTGCACCGACCGCCGATCCCTTTGCTGCTTCTGTGGAGCCGGGCTCCGAGGAGCCCTAGCCCGGCGCCTACTTGAAGGCCGGCGACGGTATCTTCATCAAGCTACCCTGGGCGTCGAGCTCCAGGGTGCCGGTCGAGGGGGAAACTTTCGACGGGGAGGTGCTCGCCTCCGCTGGACTGTCGTTGGTCGACGCGCCCAGCAGCAGCAGCGGCGAGCCTGAGGAGGAGCAGCTGCTGTCACTCTACCGCGCCCGGCAAGCCAAGCTGGCTTCCCGAGAAGTGCTTGTTGCGAAGGCGGGAGTTGACATGGAGAAGCGCGTGGAGGAGCTCCGGGGCCACAATCAAGAAGCTCTCCGGTCCCTGGCGCAGGAGCGGGAGCGACTCGACGAGGAGCGCATGGCCTTCCTTCTCGAGAAGGCCGAAGCTGAGGAGGAGCAAAGGCTGGCCGCCGAAAAGCAGTCCGCGCGGGAAGGTGAACTAGTGCAACGGAAGGCCAACCTCGACAGCTACGAGGAAGAGCTCGCCGAGCGCGAGCAAGCACTTGGCGGGGCGATCAAGGAGGCAAAGGACGCTGCGGCAATTGCAGAGGCCGCCAAGAAAGAGCTGGAGGAGAAGGTGGCACAGCTGGGGATGGAGGACTTTGGGTATCCTTCCGACGAGAGTCTTCAACCCAGCGCCAAGCTCAGCCTGTTCTTCAAGGGCATGGCGACGGCACTCCAGCGGCTCCAGGAGAGGATCCCGAAGCAGCTGGCCGACGAGTCGCGCAAAATCTGCGCTGGGGTTCTCCAGAAGGTGCTGATGAAGGTGGCCTTCCGCAATCCAGGCCTCAGCTTCACCAACGTCCTCAGGTCCTTGCCGCCTGACGCCGATCTGGATGCACTCAAGGCCCTTGTCGCACCCATTGTGGACAAGGTGAGCGAGATCAAGAGGGTCGAGGGCGGACGCATAGACTAGGCCGTCCATTTCTTCTTTTCCCTTGCCGCTGCTAATCATGTTATGAAAACATTCCGTTAGAGCTGCGACAAGTTATCTTGTAATATAACTTTATTTCTGTTATCAATTGCTATGTTATTTCCTCTACTAGATTCCTTCCTTTGTATGTTTTTACCCTACGCTTCTAGGGAACTTGTCGGCGCAGGCGCCCGAGCCGCGAGCGCTGAGTGCGGAACTTCAGCAGCCTACTGGCGCCGCTGCTTCCGACAAGAAACCTTGTCGCGACTAGATGCAGCACACTTAAGCTATTGAGCGGACTCGAAACAGAGTAAGGGCGCAACTAGCCACGAGTTGGTTCCTCCACGCACAGGTTTTCCATACAAAGCAGGGTCGTTCGAGGAAGATAACTCAAAAATTTAAAAACTGATTGCTCAAACTTTGGCAACTTAGCTTTTCTGTCGTTTGCTTCCCGGCAAGGCAAGACTTCGCTTGAACGATGCCTGGTCCATACCACAATCTTCTCCTTCCCCCCCGGCAAACATGTGTGCGAGGGAACCTTCTTTTCCTTCGTTAAAAAAAGAAGAAAGAAGAGAAAATAACGATATGGAGCCCTTCGGCTCGTTTCTTCTTACCGGATGTAGGTGCTGCACAAACTGTCAGATAACACATGCAAGAAAGAAAGTAATGCATGAAATGGACAAGTTGTGCGGAGTACATGGGGTTCTTTTTATGCACGGGATCTGCGCCCGGCTTTGTACAAAGGATTACATGCAACAGCGGCAAGACTTGTACAAATGGTGGTTGCCGGAATGGGGTTCTGGCAACCGCGCCCTACGGGAAAAACTTACGAAGATGTTCTATGTTCCAGGAGTTGCTCACCGGAATGCCATCTTCGGTCTCAAGGCGGACAGCGCCAGGCCTTGTGACTCGTCTCACCCGATAAGGGCCTTCCCACTTCGGCGTCAACTTGTTGGAATTCTTGGCGGACTGAACGCGCCGAAGAACAAGGTCGCCTTCCTCGAAGCTTCTGGCCTTAACTTTGCAGCTATGGTAGCGGTGCAAAGCTTGGTGGTATCGAGCAGCTCGTACAGCAGCCTGAAGACGATCTTCCTCAAGGAGAAGCGCGTCGTCTTGTCGCAGCTGTTCTTGCTCAAACTCATCATAAGCGAGCACTCGAGGCGATCCGTATACGAGTTCCGTGGGGAGAACTGCCTCTGCTCCGTAGACTAGAGCGAAAGGTGTCTGGCCAGTGGCTCGATTTGGCGTCGTTCTGATCGACCAAAGAACCACCGGCAGCTCCTCGATCCAGTTTCTTCCGCACTTGCGCAGCCTGTCGAAAGTTCTGGTCTTGAGCCCGCGCAGCACTTCAGCATTTGCCCTCTCTGCTTGACCGTTGCTTCTCGGATGAGCAACAGAAGCGAAGCAGACCTTGGCGCCAAGGTCTTGGACGTACTGCATGAAGGTGCGGCTCGTGAATTGCGTGCCGTTGTCGGTGATGATCCTGTTAGGGATCCCGAAACGGCAAACAATTGACCTGAAGAACTTGACTGCTGACTGTGCTGTCACCTTCCTCACTGGCTGCACTTCCGGCCACTTTGTGAACTTGTCGATTGCGACGTACAAGTACTCAAAGCCCCCGACAGCTCGGGGGAAAGGGCCGAGGATATCGAGCCCCCAGACCGAAAATGGCCAGGATAAAGGGATCGTCTGGAGAGTTTGAGCTGGCTGGTGTATCTGTTTGGAGTGGAACTGGCACGCTTCACACTTGGTTACTTGTGCAGTTGCATCCTGGAGGGCTGTCGGCCAAAAGAAGCCTTGCCGGAAAGCTTTGCCGGCAAGTGCCCTTGCGCCTATGTGGTGGCCACTTATGCCTCCATGTATCTCTGCCAACAGCTTCTGTCCATCTTCCCGGCAAATACACTTCAATTTCATACCGTTGAGTCTTCTTCTGTACAGTATGCTATCGACAAACTGGTACATACTTGACTGCCGGGCTACTCTTTCCGCTTCTTCTTGCTCTTCGGGAAGTTCTCCTGTCTGGAAGGAAATGGACAATCTGCTGTGCCCATGCTGGAGCTTGTGGCTCGACAACAAGGACTAAAGGCATATCTGCTGCTGCGGGAACATCCGCTTCTACGGCAAAGACTTGCGGCCCTGCCGGAGCTTGATGTTCCCCGGCAAGCTTCCCGGAGCAAAACTTGTCGGGAGCGTCTGCTTCAACGGAACAAACCATAAGGTTTGCCGGAGCAGACTGCCCCTCAGCATTCTTGGTGTTAATCTTGGGGACTTTCTTGGCGGCGGCTTCGGGGAGCTCTGCCGGAAAGTAGTCGCCAGAAACCAACTTCCTCTTCTTGCTTTGTCCAGTTGAGGGTGTTACGGATGGTTGAGTCAACTTGAGCACAAAGATCCCTGGTTCCACAGGTAACTTTAGTGCGGCGCACTTTGACAGGCCATCAGCGATGTCATTCTGAGCTCTCGGGATATGTTCCATCTGTAGGCCGTCAAAGTGCTCTTCTAGCTTCCTCACTTCCTCAACATATGCTTCCATCAATGGACTCTAGTAGTTCTTGTTCACTTGGCGGACGACAAGCTGTGAGTCACCCCTGACAATGAGCTTCTTGATCCCAAGGTCTGCTGCGATTCTGAGACCGGCAAGCAATCCTTCATACTCTGTAGTATTGTTGGTTGCTTGCTCCTTGGGAAAGTGCATCTGGACTACGTATTTGAGGTGCTCTCCGGTGGGTGCGTTAAGCAGCACGCCCGCACCAGCGCCTTGCAGCGAGAAGGCACCATCAAAGTACATCAGCCACTCTTTGCTTGCCTCTTTGACGGGGATGCTCGTCTCTGGAATTTCTTCATCTGGGGTTGGTGTCCACTCTACTATGAACTCTGCCAATGCTCTGCTTTGGATAGTTGAAGTGCTCTCAAACTTGAGGCCAAAGCTTGACAGTTCCAGCGCCCACTCGACAATCCTGCCTGTTGCTTCTGGATTTTGCAGTATCCTCTTCAGCGGAAAGCGAGTGACGACTGTGATTTCATGTGCTTGGAAGTAATGGCGCAGCTTTCTCGAGGCCATGAGGAGGCCGAAAAGCAACTTCTGCGCACCAGAGTACCTTGATCTAGCCCCCTGCAGAAGGGAACTGACAAAGTAAACTGGACGCTGCATCATTCTCTTCTGCATCTTATCATGCTCCTGCGCAGATCCATCTTTGTCGGGACCAGAGCTTGTCGGCGAAGCCCCCTGCTTGTCGCTGGATGCATCTGTCGTGGTTGCTGGCTCATACTCTGCCTCTCTCTCCGCCACTAACGCAGCACTAACCACTTGATTGGTTGCCGCTATATACAGCAGCAACTTCTCTTGCGGCTTAGGTGCGACAAGTGCTGGAGTGGAGGACAGGTATCTCTTCAAGTCCTGCAGCGCAGCCTCCGCCTCCGGAGTCCATTTCATTGGACCTGCCTTTCAAAATTTTGAAAAATGGCAGGGCGCGCTCAGCAGATCTAGAGATAAACCTGTTGAGAGCAGCCACGCAACCGGCAAGCCTTCGTACATCCTTGACGCGCTTTGGTGCTTCGATCTGCTTGATGGCCTTGATCTTGTCGGGATTGGCTTCAATTCCCCGCTGAGACACAAAGAACCCGAGAAGCTTGCCGGAAGGGACTCCAAACACGCACTTCTCGGGGTTAAGCTTGAAGTTGATCTTGCGCAGATTTCCAAATGTCTCGTCTAAATCTTGAATTAGGGTCGCCCTGTTCTTACTCTTGACCACTATGTCATCCATGTAAGCTTCCACATTTCTGTGCATTTGCGGCTCAAAAGCGTGATGGAGTACCCTTGCGAATGTTGAACCAGCATTCTTCAAACCGAAAGGCATCCGTACGAAGCAGTACGTGCCACATGGGGTGATAAATGTGGTTTTCTCTTCATCCTTGTCTCGGCCGCGGGGAGGTCTGTCTCCTTGCCACTGCTTGGCCTTGCCGCGGCGTCCTCCTCGGCCAGGACGTTTCTTGCCGGATCCCCCAGCACCTTCCTGGGCCTTCTCCTTGTCGCGCCGCTCGTATTTAGCTCTCTGTTGCTCAACAAGCTGCTCGACTTTCTTATAGTTCTGGAGATCATGTCCCTTGGTGCGGTGGATCTTGCAATACTGCTTGTTGGTGCCGTCCTGCTTGTCGGCGACCGCCACCTCCGCGGCAACCTCCTTGCCGGAGTCACCAGCTTTGGCTTCCTTGGCGCCACCACCATTGCCGGACTGCTCAACAACTAGCACCTCTTTGCCTTTCCTCCTTCTGTTGTTCCGCCGCTGGTTTTTCCTTGGCGGGGTAGCATCCTCACTGTCAGATCCTCCCGCTCCTATATTTTCTCCGGGGAGTCTCCTCCCTTCCTCAGCACGTGCACACTTGTCGGCCAGTGCATATAGCTCACTAACGTCCCTGATCTTGCACATCGCCATTTCCTCCCGCATCCTGCGGTTCCGCACGTTCTGATGGAACGTGCTGATCACTGCGGCAGGGTGGACGTCTGGGATGTTGTGCTGCACACTGCTGAATCTCTAAATGTACTTGCACAGGGGCTCTCCTTCCTTTTGGGCGAGCAGATGAAGATAACTCTCCTGGCCATGAGGCTTGTGTCCGCCCGTGAAGGCGCCGACGAATTGATGGCACAGATCAGCCCAAGAGGATATTGAGTTGTCCGGCAAGTGCATGAGCCAAGATCTGACGTTGGGCTTGAGCACCAGCGGGAAGTAGTTGGCAAGGATCTTGTCATCCCGTCCCCCGGCAGCCTGCACCGCGATGGTGTAGATGCTGAGGAACTCTGACGGATGCGTCTTGCCGTCGTACTTCTCCGGTATGTCTGGCTTGAAGTTCTTCGTGCTGGGCCACTGGACTTGCCGCAGCTCATGAGTGAACGCAGGGCAACCTACCGCATACGGCAGATCGCCTGGTTCCCCTGGCGCATGCATGTCATCAGAGGGCCCAGCGCGCTTGTCGGATTGACGTCGCACTTCTCTTTGGCGCTCGATGCGAGTTCGAGCGTCTTCTTGTTGCTGATCATGAAGGACTTGGCGCTGATCGCGACGAGCTCGTGGATCCGACGATGCAGTGGAGTCGCTGTCGAGGTGGATCTGGCGAGTCGGCGATCTTGGCCTTCGGGGCGGTGATTGCATGGTAGTTGCACCTCCACCCGTTTCGTTGCCACCGGCTCGCGCCCGGCAACTCTGCCGCGGCGGCGACGCGCTCGGCCGCCATGGAGTGTCGCCGTTGGCGTAGCCGATGAGACTCTGAATCGTGGCCCTCCATTCATCGATCTTGTCCGACGTCGGAGGGTAATCTAAGAGAAGTTGAGCTCGCGCCAAAGCTTCTGCTGGAGTGGTGGGTGGCAGTGGCGGATGGCGCGAGGAGCGGGACATGCTCGAACTTCTAACTATGTTAGAAGGAGCAGTATCCCGTCCAGGCGACCGTGCCCCGCTCGTGCCAACATGCTGGCGTGCATGCTGGTCTTGAGCGCCCCGAGATCCACCAGCTTGGTCTTGGCCTATCACGCGTATGGCACTGCGAGTGCCATGACACTGTTGATCTTGCGCCTCCTGAGAGTGGCGCAGAACATGTACAGTCGCCGAGGTTTGTGCAGCCTTGTCTTTGGACCTGGCGGCATCATGAGCTTCCTCGTCGACGTCCATTCTTCCGCCGGCGTCCATTCCACCACCCATTTGCTCCAACGGTGGCGGAAGTGACGTGGATGGAGCGGCTGCCGCCGAAGTCTTCTTCTTCGGTGGCATGTTGATGAAGGGAATGAAGATCTAGCTCATGTGAACGCCGGATGAGGTTCACACAATCTCGACGCCCCCTACCTGGCGCGCCAAAGATGTCGGGGAAACTGATCCTCGAACACCTATGGGGCCGGCGGACCGGGCCCCTTTCGGTTCGGCGGGGGGCGGAGGTCGCACGAAGAGCAGATCGAGGCGAAGCACATGAGCAGTTTACCCAGCTTCGGAGCTCTCCGGAGAGATAACACTCCTACTGCTGCTTGTCTGGTTCTATTCTGTTCTTGCTCTAGAGAGAGCGTAGTGTCTTTCTGGGTTACGAGTGAGTCGAAACGAACCGAACCCCCTCTACGTTGCGCATGGGCCTCCTTTTATACACTAAAGGGGTCACCGACAGGTGGCAACGCAGAGAAGGGTACAAATGTAAAAAGTGAGGTGGTTGGTACAGTTACTTGTACAGTGCACCCTACCTAACCCTGACGGCAGGGGACAAGGGCATTAAAGGCCCGTCTAAGTCGCCCAAACAGTGCAGAAAAGGACCGTTAGGGGCGCCACCGTTCGCCACGACGGCGATCTTGTCAGCTTCGCATGCCACTGCGCACCGCTGGCTGCACAGCCTCCCGCCACGCGTGCCTGGAGAGGCCCCCAGAGCGACACGTTGGCGGATGCGCTGGAGCGTGGGCACAGAGTGGCCGCCTGCCGCGGCAAGCGCCTTGCCGCTGTTGTTATCTTGTCGGGTCCGAAAGCTTGTCGCTCACCGGGCCTCGAGGTACCTTGTTTGGTCTTCCCGGCAAGCTCCTCTTGCCGGGGCCTTGTTGCCTTGCCGGAGCGCGTGGCGCGTCGCGGCAAGTTCTTTGGAGTGCCTCGGTTGGCCTTCCCGGCAAGCTCCTCTTGCCGGGGCCTTGTCTCCTGAGCCTAAACACTTTGTTCTTGAATGGCTCCAAGGGAACCTTGGAGGATCTTGGCGTTCGCCCGGCAAGCCTTGCCGCGGGGTGCTGCAACTGCCCGTGCACAAGTTCGGGGTACTAGGGTACCCCTATTCTAGTACACCGACACAATCAATAAATAAATCATGCTCCGACTTCATCACATAACGGTTCACCATATGTGCATGCTACGGGAATCACAAACTTTAAAACAAGTATTTCTCAAATTCAGAACTACTCAATTAGCATGAATCTAATATCACCATCTTCATATCTCAAAACAATCATCAAGTATCAAACTTCTCATAGTATTCAATGCACTTTTTATGAAAGTTCTTATTATACCCATCTTGGATGCCTATCATATTAGAACTAATTTTATAGCCAAAGTAAATTACCATGCTGTTCTAAAAGACTATCAAAATAATATAAGTGAATCATGAGAGATCAATAATTTCTATAAAATAAAACCACCACCGTGCTCTTAAAGATATAAGTGAAGCACTAGAGCAAAATTATCTAGCTCAAAAGATGTAAGTGAAGCACATAGAGTATTCTAATAAATTCCAATTCATGTGTGTCTCTCCAAAAGGTGTGTACAGCAAGGATGATTGTGGTAAACTAAAAGGCAAAGACTCAAATCATACAAGGCGCTCCAAGCAAAACACATATCATGTGGTGCATAAAAATATAGCCTCAACTAAAGTTACCGATGGACGAAGACGAAAGAGAGGATGCCTTCCGGGGCATTCCCAAGCTTAGGCGTTTGGTTGTCCTTGAATTTTACCTTGGGTTGCCTTGGGGATACCCAAGCTTAGGCTCTTTCCACTCCTTATTCCAAAATCCATCAAATCTTTACCCAAAACTTAAACTTCACAACACAAAACTCAACAGAAAATCTCATGAGCTCCGTTAGTATAAGAAAACAAACCACCATTTCAAGGTACTGTAATGAACTCATTATTTATTTATATTGGTGTTAAACCTACTGTATTCCAACTTCTCTATGGTTCATACCCCCCGATACTAGCCGTAGATTCATCAAAATAAGCAAACAACACACGAAAAATAGAATCTGTCAACAACAGAACACTCTGTAGTAATCTGTAGGTTTATAATACTTATGTAACCCCAATAATTCTGAAATAAATTGGTGGACGTGAAGAATTTGTCTATTAATCATCTGCAAAAATAATCAGCCAAATCGCACTCTCCAGTAAAATATGGCGGCAAATTTCGTGAGCGCTAAAGTTTCTATTTTTTACAGCAAGATCACAAAGACTTCCCCCAAGTGTTCCCAAATGTTCTACTTGGCACAAACACTAATTAAAAACATAAAACCATGTATAAACAGAAGCTATATGAATTATTTATTACTAAACAGTAAAAAAACAAGAAACACAAATAAAATTGGTTGCCTCCCAACAAGCGCTATCGTTTAACGCCCCTAGCTAGGCATAAAAACAAGAATAGATCTAGGTATTGTCGTCTTTGGTATGCAATCCATAAGTGGCTCTCATAATAGATTCATAAGGTAATTTAATTTTCTTCCTAGGAAAGTGTTCCATGCCTTTCCTTAACGGAAATTGGAATCTAATATTTCCTTCTTTCATATCAATAATTGCACCAATCGTTCTAAGGAAAGGTCTACCAAGAATAATAGGACATGTAGGATTGCAATCTATATCAAGAACAATGAAATCTACGGGCACATAATTCCTATTTTCAACAATAAGAACATCATTAATCCTTCCCATAGGTTTCTTAATAGTGGAATCTGCAAGATGCAAATTTAAAGAACAATCATCAAATTCACGGAAACCCTAACACATCACACAAAGTTTTTGGAATCGTGGAAACACTAGCACCCAAATCACATAAAGCATAGCATTCATGATCTCTAATTTTAATTTTAATAGTAGGTTCCCACTCATCATAAAGTTTTCTAGGGATAGAAACTTCTAATTCAAGCTTTTCTTCATAGGATTGCATTAAGGCATCAACGATATGTTTGGTAAAAGCTTTATTTTGATCATAAGCATGAGGAGAATTTAGCACGGCTTGCAACAAGGAAATACAATCTATCAAAGAGGAATTATCATAATTAAATTCCTTGAAATCCAAAATAGTGGGTTCATTTCTATGTAAAGTCTTGACCTCTTCAATCCCACTTTTACCAATTTTTTCATCAAGATCTAAAAACTCCGAATAATTGGGACGCCTTTTAGCTAAAGTTGACTCATCTCCAGTCCCATCATTATCAAGATTCATATTGCAAAATAAAGATTTAATAGGAGACACATCAATCACTTTTAGATCTTCATCCTTATTATCATGAAAACTAGAAGAACACGCTTTTAAAAAGCAATCCTTTTTAGCACGCATCCTAGTGGTTATTTCTTTGCACTCGTCAATGGAAATTCTCGTAGATTTGAGAGACTCATTGATATCATGCTTAGGTGGAATAGATCTAAGTTTCAAAGAATCAACATCAAGAGAAATTCTATCCATGTTCCTAGCCAACTCACCAATCTTAGGCAATTTTTCTTCAAGCAAAGCATTCAAATTCTTTTGCGAAATCATAAATTCTTTAACACTAGTCTCAAAATCAGAGGGCATCTTATTAAAATTTCCATAAGAGTCGTTGTAGGAATTACCATAATTATTAGAGGAATTACTAGGAAATGGCCTAGGATTAAAGTTTCCTCTATACGCGTTGTTACCAAAATTGTTCCTATCAACAAGATTCACATCCATAGATTCATTATTATTCTCAATCAAATTAGACAAAGGCATATTATTAGGATCAGAAGAAACACTCTTATTAGCAAACAATTTCATAAGTTCATCCATCTTTCCACTCAAAACATTAATCTCTTCTATCGCATGAACCTTTTTACTAGTAGATCTTTCGGTGTGCCATTGAGAATAATTAACCATAATATTATCTAAGAGTTAGTAGCTTCTCCTAAAGTGATTTACATAAAAGTGCCTTCCGCGGCCGAATCTAAAAGATTTCTAGAAGCAAAATTCAATCCAGCATAAAAATTTTGTATGATTATCCATAAGTTTAATCCATGTGTAGGGCAATTACATATCATTAATTTCATCCTCTCCCAAGCTTGTGAAACATGCTCATGATCAAGTTGCTTAAAATTCATAATACCATTTCTAAGAGAGATGATCTTAGCGTGAGGAAAATACTTAGAGATAAAAGCATCTTTGCACTTATTCCATGAATCAATACTATTTTTAGGCAAAGATGAAAACCAAGTTTTAGCACGATCTCTAAGCGAAAACGGAAATAGCTTCAATTTAACTATATCATTATCCACATCTTTCTTCTTTTGCATATCACATAAATCAACAAAGTTGTTTAGATGGGTAGCGTCATCTTCACTAGGAAGGCCAGAAAACGGATCTTTCATAACAAGGTTCAGCAAAGCAGTATTAATTTCACAAGATTTAGCATCGGTAAGAGGAGCAATCGGAATGCTAAGAAAATCATTGTTGTTGGTGCTGGAAAAATCACACAATTTAGTATTGTCTTGAGCCATCGTGACAAACAATCCAACAAACAAGCACACAAGAAGCAAGCAAAAAGAGGCGAATTGAAAAGATCGCGAATAAAATGGCAAGGGTGATGTGGGGGAGAGGAAAATGAGAGGCAAATGGCAAATAATGTAATGCGAGGGATAAGAGTTTGTGATGGGTACTTGGTATGTCTTGACTTATGCGTAGATCTCCCCGGCAACGGCGCCAGAAATGGCTCGTTGACAGGAGATCAAATCTTGACTTGACTTGGTGCAACCTCCCCAGCAACGGCACCATAAATCCTTCTTGCTACCTCTTGAGCATGCGTTGGTTTTCTCTTCAAGAGGAAAGGGTGATGCAGCAAAGTAGCATAAGTATTTCCCTCAGTTTTTGAGAACCAAGGTATTAATCCAGTAGGAGGTAACACGCATGTCCCTAGTACCTGCACAAATAAACAAGAACCTCGCAACCAACGCGATAAAGGGGTTGTCAATCCATTCACGGTCACTTACGAAAGTGAGATCTGATAGAGATAATAAGATACATATTTTTGGTATTTTTATTTTATAGATTGGAAAATAAAGATTGCAAAATAAACAATGATAGAAATAGCAAGTGGATAGGAAAATAATATGATGGAAGATAGACCCGGGGGCCATAGGTTTCACTAGTGGCTTCTCTCAAGATAGCAAATTCTACGGTGGGTGAATAAATTACTGTCAAGCAATTGATAGAAAAGCGCATAATTATGAGAATATCTAGGCATGATCACGTATATAGGCATCACGTACGCGACAAGTAGACCGAAACGATTCTGCATCTACTACTATTACTCCACACATCGACCGCTATCCAGCATGCATCTAAGTTCATAAGAACAGAGTAACGCATTAGGCAAGATGACATGATGTAGAGGGATAAACTAAAGCAATATGATATAAACCCCGTCTTTTTGTCCTTGATGGCAATAATACAATACGTGCCTTGCTGCCCCTACTGTCACTGGGAAAGGACACCACAAGATTGAACCCAAATCTAAGCACTTCTCCCATTGCAAGAAAGATCAATCTAGTAGGCCAAACCAAACTGATAATTCGAAGAGACTTGCAAAGATATTAAATCATGCATAAAAGAATTCAAAGAAGAATCAAATATTGTTCATAAATAATCTTTATCATAAACCCACAATTCATTGGATCTCGACAAACACACCGCAAAAAGAATTACATCGAATAGATCTCCAAGAGAATCGAGGAGAACTTTGTATTGAGATCCAAAGAGAGAGAAGAAGCCATCTAGCTAATAACTATGGACCCGAAGGTCTGTGGTAAACTACTCACACATCATCGGAGAGGCTATGGTGTTGATGTAGAATCCCTCCGTGATTGATTCCCCCTCCAGCGGAGCACCGGAAATGGCCCCAAGATGGGACCTCACGGGTACAGAAGGTTGCGGCGGTGGAAATAGGGTTTCGTGGTGCTCTCGGATGTTTTCGGGGTATATGAGTATACAAAGGCGAAAGAAGTAGGTCAGCGGAGCCACGAGGGTGGGGGGCGCGCCTACCCCCTGGGCACGCCCTCCTACCTCGTGGCTGCCTTGTTGCTTCCTTGACGTCCACTCCAAGTCTCCTGGATTTTGTTTTTTCCAAAAATAACTCTCCCGAAGGTTTCAATCTGTTTGGATTCCGTTTGATATTCCTTTTCTGCGAAACACTGAAATAGGCAAAAAAAATAGCAATTTGCACTGGGCCTTTGGTTAGTAGGTTAGTCCAAAAATAATATAAAAAGGTATATTAAAGCCCATTAAACATCCAAAACAGATAATATAATAGCATGGAACAATCAAAAATTATAGATACGTTGGAGACGTATCAAGCATCCCCAAGCTTAATACCTTCTCGTCCTCAAGTTGGTAAATGATAAAAACAGAATTTTTGATGTGGAATGCTACCTAGCATAATTCTCAATGTAATTTTCTTTATTGTGGCATGAATGTTCAGATCTGAAAGGTTCAAGATAAAAGTTTAATATTGACATAAAAATAATAATACTTCAAGCATACTAACAAAGTAATCATGTCTTCTCAAAATAACATGGCCAAAGAATGTTATCCCTACAAAATCATATAGTCTGGCTATGCTCTATCTTCATCACACAAAGTATTTAAATCATGCACAACCCCGATGACAATCCAAGCAATTGTTTCATACTTTTGACGTTCTCAAACTTGTTCAATCTTCACGCAATACATGAGCGTGAGCCATGTATATAGCACTATAGGTGGAATAGAATGGTGGCTGTGGAGAATACAAAAAGGAGAAGATAGTCTCACATCAACTAGGCGTATCAACGGGCTATGGAGATGCCCATCAATAGATATCAATGTGAGTGAGTAGGGATTGCCATGCAATGGATGCACCAGAGCTATAACTGTATGAAAGCTCAACAAAAGAAACTAAGTGGGTGTGCATCCAACTCGCTTGCTCACGAAGACCTAGGGCATTTTGTGGAAGCCCATCATTGGAATATAAAAGCCAAGTTCTATAATGTAAAATTCCCACTAGTATATGAAAGTGACAACATAGGAGACTCTCTATCATGAAGATCATGGTGCTACTTTGAAGTACAAGTGTGGTAAAAGGATAGTAAGATTGTCCCTTCTCTCTTTTTCTCTCATTTTTTATTTGAGCCTTTCCTCCCTTTTTTATGGCCTTTTTTTTCGCCCGGAGTCTCATCCCGACTTGTGGGGGAATCATAGTCTCCATTATCCTTTCCTCACTTGGGACAATGCTCTAATAATGATGATCACTTTTATTTACTTACAACTCAAAAATTACAACTCGATACTAGAAAAAAATATGAATCTATGTGAATGCCTCCGGCGGTGTACCAAGATATGCAATGAATCAAGAGTGACATGTATGAAATAATTATAAAGGTTGCTTTGCCACAAATACGATGTCAACTACATGATCATGCAAAGCAATATGACAATGATGTAACGTGTCATAATAAATGGAACGATGGTAAGTTGCATGGCAATATGTCTCGGAATGGCTATGGAAATGCCATAATAGGTAGCTACGGTGGCTGTTTTGAGGAAGGTATATGGTGGGTGTATGGTACCGGAGAAAGTTGCGTGGTACTAGAGAGGCTATAAATGGTGGAAGGGTGAGAGTGCGTATAATTCATGGACTCAACATTAGTCATAAAGAACTCACATACTTATTGCAAAAATCTATTAGTTATCGAAACGAAGTACTACGTGCATGCTCTAGGGGGATAGATTGGTAGGAAAAGACCATCGCTTGTCCCCGAGAGCCACTCATAAGGAAGACAATCAATAAATAAATCATGCTCCACCTTCATCACATAACGGTTCACCATACGTGCATGCTACGGGAATCACAAACTTTGGAACAAGTATTTCTCAAATTCACAACTACTTAACTAGCATGACTCTAATACCACCATCTTCATATCTCGAAACAATCATCAAGTATCAAACTTCTCATAGTATTCAATGCACTTTTTATCAAAGTTTTTATTATACCCATCTTGGATGACTATAATATTAGGACTAATTTTATAGCCAAATCAAATTACCATGCTGTTCTAAAAGACTCTCAAAATAATATAAGGGAAGCATCAGAGATCAATAATTTCTATAAAATAAAACCACCACCATGCTTTTAAAGATATAAGAGAAGCACTAGAGCAAAATTATCTAGCTCAAAGGATGTAAGTGAAGCACATAGAGTATTCTAATAAATTCCATTTCATGTGTGTCTCTCCAAAAGGTGTGTACAGCTAGGATGATTGTGGTAAACTAAAAAGCAAAGACTCAAATCATACAAGATGCTCCAAGCAAAACACATATCATGTGGTGAATAAAAATATAGCCTCAAGTAAAGTTACCGATGGACGAAGATGAAAGAGGGGATGACTTCCGGGGCATCCCCAAGCTTAGGCTTTTGGTTCTCCTTGAATTTTACGTTGGGGTGCCTTGGTCATCCTCAAGCTTAGGCTCTTGCCACTCCTTATTCCAAAATCCATCAAATCTTTACCCAAAACTTGAAAACTTCACAACACAATACTCAACAAAAACTCTCATGAGCTTCGTTAGTATAAGAAAACAAACCACCACTTCAAGGTACTGTAATGAACTCATTTTTTATTTATATTGGTGTTAAACCTACTGTATTCCAACTTCTCTATGGTTCATACCCCCCGATACTAGCCGTAGATTCATCAAAATAAGCAAACAACACACGAAAAATAGAATCTGTCAACAACAGAACACTCTGTAGTAATCTGTAGGTTTATAATACTTATGTAACCCCAATAATTCTGAAATAAATTGGTGGACGTGAAGAATTTGTCTATTAATCATCTGCAAAAATAATCAGCCAAATCGCACTCTCCAGTAAAATATGGCGGCAAATTTCGTGAGCGCTAAAGTTTCTATTTTTTACAGCAAGATCACAAAGACTTCCCCCAAGTGTTCCCAAATGTTCTACTTGGCACAAACACTAATTAAAAACATAAAACCATGTATAAACAGAAGCTATATGAATTATTTATTACTAAACAGGAAAAAAACAAGAAACACAAATAAAATTGGTTTGCCTCCCAACAAGCGCTATCGTTTAACGCCCCTAGCTAGGCATAAAAACAAGAATAGATCTAGGTATTGTCGTCTTTGGTATGCAATCCATAAGTGGCTCTCATAATAGATTCATAAGGTAATTTAATTTTCTTCCTAGGAAAGTGTTCCATGCCTTTCCTTAACGGAAATTGGAATCTAATATTTCCTTCTTTCATATGAATAATTGCACCAATCGTTCTAAGGAAAGGTCTACCAAGAACAATAGGACATGTAGGATTGCAATCTATATCAAGAACAACGAAATCTACGGGCACATAATTCCTGTTTTCAACAATAAGAACATCATTAATCCTTCCCATAGGTTTCTTAATAGTGGAATATGCAAGATGCAAATTTAAAGAACAATCATCAAATTCACGGAACCCTAACACATCACACAAAGTTTTTGGAATCGTGGAAACACTAGCACCCAAATCACATAAAGCATAGCATTCATGACCTCTAATTTTAATTTTAATAGTAGGTTCCCACTCATCATAAAGTTTTCTAGGGATAGAAACTTCTAATTCAAGCTTTTCTTCATAGGATTGCATTAAGGCATCAACGATATGTTTGGTAAAAGCTTTATTTTGATCATAAGCATGAGGAGAATTTAGCACGGCTTGCAACAAGGAAATACAATCTATCAAAGAGGAATTATCATAATTAAATTCCTTGAAATCCAAAATAGTGGGTTCATTTCTATGTAAAGTCTTGACCTCTTCAATCCCACTTTTACCAATTTTTTCATCAAGATCTAAAAACTCCGAATAATTGGGACGCCTTTTAGCTAAAGTTGACTCATCTCCAGTCCCATCATTATCAATATTCATATTGCAAAACAAATATTTAATAGGATACATATCAATCACTTTTAGATCTTCATCCTTATTATCGTGAAAACTAGAAGAACATGCTTTTATAAAGCAATCCTTTTTAGCACGCGCTTGTTGGGAGGCAACCCAATGAATAAAATTTAGTTTTTCCTTTTTGCTTCCTATTTTTGAGTGCTAGCACAATTATGTTACTCTTATGATTGTGTTTTTATGTTTTAATTAGTGTTTGTGCCAAGTAAAGCCTTTAGGATCTTCTTGGGTGATAGTTGTTTGATCTTGCTGAAAAACAGAAACTTTTGTGATCGCAAAAATAATTTTCATTTTAACCAGAGAGCTATAAAATACACATTCCACTGGCAGTAGGTCAATATACAAATTTCTCATGTCATCCTAATTTTTTAGAATATTTGGAGTTACAGAAGTATCCAGAATAGTTCGATTGCTACAGATTGTTCTGTTTTGACAAATTCTGTTTTCTTTGCGTTGTGTGCTTATTTTGATGGCTCTATGGTTTTATTTGATGAGTTTTTTCCATAGGGAAGTTGGAATACAGTAGATATAATGCAAGAACAAAAATATGAATTGGTTTGATACAACACTTATATTAGTGATTTATTATTCTTATACTAACGGATCTCATGAAGGTTTTGTTGAGTTTTGTGTGACTGAAGTTTTCATGTTTTGGGTTATCTTACGACGGATGAAGGAATAAGGAGTAGAAGAGCCTAAGATTGGGGATTCCTCGGAATCCCAAGCTATTATCCAAAAATGAGCAACGAACTAAGCTTGGGGATGCCCCAAGTGGCAACCCCTCTTTCTTCTAATGACCATCGGTATTTTACTCGAAGCTATATTTTTATTCGTCACATACTATGTGTTTTGTTTGGAGCGTCTTGTATGATATGAGTCTTTCCTTGTTTTATTTTGTGTTTTAAGTCTTGATCCCTTGCTGGACACACTTATTTGAGAGAGCCAAAATTATGTCATGACTTGTTAGAATTTCTCTCTATGCTTCACTTAAAATTTTATGAGCTATGGACTTGCTCTAGTGCTTCACTTATATCTTTTTGAGTACGGTGTGCTTTAGTATTTTTGAAGAAATGCTCTCTTGCTTCACTTAGATCTATTTGAGAGTTAGTATTTTTTTAAGAAATTCTCTCTTGCTTCACTTAAATTAATTTGAGAGAAAGAAATATTATGCTCATGATCTTCACTTATATTTGTTTGAGCTTATGAAAAGCAACATATGAAAATTAGTGCCAAAGTGATAGATATCCAAGAAGGATATAACAAAAACTTTCATGAAGATCATTGGACAAAATAAACTTGATTCTTAGTAATAGTTTGAGATATGATGATGTGATATGTGAGTCATCTTGATGAGTAATTATGCTTTAGTAAGAATATTGGTGTTAAGGTATGTGATTTCCTATGCAAGCATGAAAGTCAATAATTATGCAATGAAATTATATCCTACTTGTGGTGCATTATTCGGTGTTAATTATGCTTAATGCTCGCTTATGAGATTATTCGCTTCTTGGTTGGTCGCTTCTCAATCTTTTGCTAGCCTTCATTTTGCACTAAGTATGATCACTACTTGTGCATCCAAAAACCTTTAAACCAGTTTTGCCACATGACTCCACTATATCTACCTATATGCGGTATTCTTTTGCCATTCTAAGCAAATTCGCATGTACCATCTAATTTTCGAAATAAACTTCTCTTTTGTGTGTCTGTTTCGCTCGCGGAGAGGTGAGGGGTGGCTAATTTTTTCCATGCTAGATGTGTTATTCGCACGATGAGTGTTTATTCACTTGTCATTGCACGAGAGTAAGGCAAAGGTATTAGGGATGCCTAGTCCCGAAATGAAAAAAAATGAATTTACTTTATGTTATCAAATAATAAATTCCTTGGAAAGTGTTGGTATGGAAGGCACCCATGGATACGGTTAGCCATGGAAAGTGAAAGTATGGTGGAAAAAGGAATAAACTTTATTTTCTGTTTGGGAACCACCTATGATCTATCTAAGCATGGAAAGTATTAGGAACTCTAAGTCATTTTCGTTGGTGGGATGGATACACCTCCCAAAATATTTTTATCTCTAAGTTTTTCGCTTTGAGCTCTGGCACCTCTACAAATCCCCACTTCCCTTTGTGAAGGGCCCTTATTTTACTTTATGCAATTTTTATTTTGAATTTGAGTCTCCATATTTGCTTATAAAAGCACCAACTAGGAGGCAATATGATCGTACTTGAGTATTGGGTGTAGCTAATATGTGAGTGTGTTTCATGAATGGATCAATGATTGAGCATGATGAGCTAGGGATAACTTATTTTAGCGTTGATATTTTGAAAGACATGGTTGCTTGTTGATATGCTTGAGTATTTAAATTATCATGTCAAAACTAGACTATTGCTTTGAACAATATAAAAGTCCAAATGTCCATGCTATAAAGAAAGAATATGATATGACATGTTAGGCAGCATTCCACATCAAAAATTCTGTTTTTATCACTTCCCGACTCGAGGACGAGTAGGAGTTAAGCTTGGGGATGCTAATACGTCTCCAACGTATCTATAATTTGTTAATGTTCCATGCTGTTATATTATCAATCTTGGATGTTTTATAATCATTTTATAGTTATTTTACATCATTTTTGGTACTAACCTATTGACATAGTGCCAAGTGTTAGTTGATGTTTTTTCCATGTTTTTTACATCACATAAAATCAATATCGAACGGAGTCCAAATGCCACGAAACTTTACGGAGATTTCTTATGGACCAGAAGGAACATAATGGGCCCTGGCTGCGCCTCGGGGAGAGGGGTGCTCCGAGGAGAGCACAACCCACCAGGGCGCCTAGGTGGCTGAGGCACGCCCTGGTGGGTTGTGCCCACCTCGGGTGCCCCCGGACTGCCTCTTTGCTCTATAAATACCCCAATATTCCAGAAACCCTAGGGGAGTCAACGAAATATTCATCCAGCCGCCGCAGAGTCTAGAACCACCAGATCCAATCTAGACACCATCTCGAATGGGGTCCACCACCTCCATTGGTGACTCTCCGATGATGTGTGAGTAGTTCTTTGTAGACCTTCAGGTCCGTAGTTAGTAGCTAGATGGCTTTCTCTCTCTTGATTCTCAACACAATGGTCTCTTGGAGATCCATATGATGTAACTCCTTTTGTGGTGTGTTTGTTGGGATCGATGAACTTTGAGTTTATGATCAGATCTATCTTTTTAAATCCATGAAATATTTCAGTTTCTTTGGTCTCTTTTATGCATGATTTCTTATAGCCTCGTATTTCTTCTCCTATATTTGGGTTTTGTTTGGCCAACTTGATCTATTTATCTTGCAATGGGAAGAGGTGCTTTGTAGTGGGTTCAATCTGACGGTGCTTGATCCTAGTGACAGAAGGGGAACCGACACGTATGTATCGTTGCTACTAAGGATAAAATGATGGGATCTATCTCTACATAGATAGATCTTGTCTACATCAGTCATTGTTCTTATTGCATTACTCCATTTCTCCATGAACTTAATACACTAGATGCATGCTGGATAGCGGTTGATGTGTTGAGTAATATTAGTAGATGCAGGCATCAGTCGGTCTACTAATCTTGGATGTGATGCCTATGTAATGAACATTGCCTGGATATCGTCATGAGTATTTGAAGTTCTATCAATTGCCCAACAGTAATTTGTTCACCCACCGTTTGCTATTTTTCTCGAGAGAAGCCACTAGTGAAAGCTACGGCCCCAGGTCTCTTTCTCATATTATTTTCCTTTGCGATCTACTTTTCCTTTGCTTTTATTTTCAGATTTATTAATAATACAAAAATACTTTGCTACACTTTATTTTATTTCTGATCTATTTATTCAATCTATTACAACTTTCTCTCGTCCACGCACCAATTTCTGGCACCGTTACCCAAAAGGGACTGACAACCCCTTTAACACGTCGGGTTGTGAGTATTTGTTATTTGTGTGCAGGGGCTGTTTATTTTGTGTTGCTTGGTTCTCCTACTGGTTCGATAACCTTGGTTTCATACCTGAGGGAAATACCTACCACCGATGTGCTGCATCATCCCTTCCTCTTTGGGTAAATACCAACGTATACTTTGCTGCACTTTATTTTATTTGTGATCTATTTATTCAATCTATTACAATTTTCTCTCGTCCATGCGCCAATTTCTGGCACCGTTACCCAAAAGGGACTGACAATCCCTTTAACACGTCGGGTTGTGAGTATTTGTTATTTGTGTGCAGGGGCTGTTTATGTTGTGTTGCTTGGTTCTCCTACTGGTTCGATAACCTTGGTTTCATACCTGAGGGAAATACCTACCACCGATGTGCTGCATCATCCCTTCCTCTTTGGGTAAATACCAACATAGCTTGAAGCGACATCAGTGCCCCCCTCCGGTGGATCTTGGCTCCATAAACTCCCTTTATTGATATAAAAAATCCTCGCAGAGTTTCGTTCCATTCCGAGAACTTTTATTTCTGCACAAAAACAACACCATGGTAGTTCTGCTGAAAACATCGTCAGTCCGGGGTTAGTTTCATTCAAATCATGCAAATTAGAGTCCAAAACAAGAGGAAAAGCGTTAGGAAAAGTAGATACATTGGAGGTGTATCAACTCCCCCAAGCTTAAACCTTTGTTTGTCCTCGAGCAATTCAGTTGATAAACTGAAAGTGAAAAAGAAAAACTATTACGAACTCTTTTGCTCTTGTTTGCATAAATAAGCTTAAACAGCACCCAGGTTTTCAGCCAACATTATAACTAACCATGCCGACAATAACTCTTAAAAATTATATTAACTCATATCAATAACATAATCAACTAGCGAGCAGTAATAAGACATCTCAAACAGCAACACGTTGTCAAAACAATCGTGATATAATATGACAATAATGGTATCTCGCTAGCCCTTTCCGAGACCGCAAAACATAAATGCAGAGCACCCCCCCAAAGTTCAAGCAGCGACTAGACATTGTAATTCATGGTAGAAAAGATCCAGTCATGATGCACCCAACATTAGCTACACACAATGCATCAGCATGACAGCAATGTTCTCAGGTTCTGGCGCTTATTTTAGAAGGTGATGACACAACATAAAAGTAAATAGACAATCCCTTCGCAGAGGGAAGCAGTGATTTGCAGAGGTGTCAAAGCTCAAGTTTTAAAACAGAGGTAAATGATATTTTGAGACATGCACCTTTCTTTTTTACTTCACGACCATCAGTTATCAATATCTTCCATGCTAAGCACGCTAGTGGCGGTTCCCAAGCGATAAAAGTAAAGGTTTTGACTCCGTTGGGAGTTTTTGTTTGATTATTTGTAAGCTTTTGCTGTTTGCAATTTGGGACTGGGCATCCCTATTACCGCCCTTTTTCTCGTGTGATGGTGAGTGAATAAACACTCCACCTAAGAATAACCCGCTTGGCCTGTCGTTCCATGAACGATCCAGGCACACAAAAAGGATATTTATTAAAAGTTTTTAGAGGTGGCACATGCAAATTTACTTAGGATGGCAGGGTAATACCACATATAGGTAGGTATGATGGACTCATCTGGAATAACTTGGGTTTAATGTTTTTGATGTACAAGCAGAATTCCCACTTAGTACAGGTGAAGGCTAGCAATTAGATTGAGAAGCGGCCAGCTGGAGAGCAACAACGGTCATGAACATGTATTATGCATAAGTAACATTGGACTAGCATGAGTAGGATATGAACACCATGAACATAAATATCATAGAGGCTATGTTGGTTTTGATTCAACTACATGCATGAACATGTGCCAAGTCAAGCCACTCGAACATTGAGAGGAAGATACCAGATCATCATACTACATCACAATCATTTTAACGCAATGTTGATATCCAAGATAAATCATTATCCACTCCCAGCTACTTATGCATGGAATGAGAAACTATAATCTCTAATTGTCATTGCGAACATGTTTAATCATAATGGGTTGAATCATGGATACTAGGTTAAACATATTTACAAAAATAGAACAAGTCGAGTTCATACCCATTTCTCTCTGCCACGGCCAGTTCATCAAATATCGTCATTATTGCCTTTCACTTGCACGACCTAACGATGTGAAAATAATAATAGTGCAAGAGTTCCTTGGACTAAGCTGGAATTTGCAAACATTTTATTCAACAGGAGAAAACAAGGTAAAATGGGCTCTTTATTAGATCAACCATTATTCAAGTGAGAACCACTCAACATTTTCATCGTGGTCTTCTCCTCGGTAAGACTCGAACAAAATAAAAAGAAGTTTAGAGAAACACACTGAAATATTTTTGGAGTTTTTGGTTTTCTTGAACAAGTAAATAAAAGGGAATGCAAAGATGAGAAAAACTATTTACACGGGAAAGCTCCCAACAAGCAAAAGAAGAACACGGAAATCTTTTTAGGTTTTCTTTTTAGTACTACAACTAAGCATGCATAGAAAGTAAACTAACTACAAATATTTTTTTGGTTTTTCTAAGGTTTTTCAAACACACAAGAAGAAAGCAAGAAAACAAAATTAAGCATGGATGATACAATGAAAAAGTGTGAACACCAACAACTAGAATGAGATGTGTGAACATGAATGTAATGTCGGTGAGAAACACGTACTCCCCCAAGCTTAGGCTTTTGGCCTAGCTTGGTAATCGATCAGTAGTCTGGATAGTAGTCAGGGTGCCGAGGAGCGGGCATCCATTGATCCCACTGCTGAGGCTCCTCCTCTACTGCAGCTTGATCGTTCCGGTAGGCGATGATGTCCACAGGCATAATCCAATATCCGCCCCTGGCAACAGGATCAAACAAAGCAGGAGCAGGCAATGGAATAATATCATGAGTTTTCACACTAAAAACCAGGTTATATGGAATAGAAATGTTAGGAGATTCGATATCAGTAAAATAGTGGTGATCCATGGCAGCGCGATCTAGGTAAACCATGGTCAGAGGGTAATCATGAAGGCGTATCTCAACATTAAAGTGAGTCACCAAACGAGTCGCGAAAATCCCACCACGTATTTTACCCTTGGACTTATTAACGTGGAGGCGACGTGCCACAATAGCTCCCAAGCTATAAGTGTTGTCGCCTTCTAGTGCATGACGTAAAACAACAAAGTCTGGTGCGCTGAGTGCACCTACTTTTTCTCTAGCAAGCAAACACTTAGAAACAAATAAAGAAAAGTAATGCACGGCAGGAAAGTGTATGCTAGTGGCAGTGACGGCCGACACCCCTCTCTCATCCCCCACTGTCAAAGTACGATAAAAGGCCTCAAAATCTGCCGGCCTTGGCTCAACTAAACTCCCGTCAGAAGGGATCATGCATATGTTACAAAATTCAGTAAGTGGTATCTGACGGGTTTCAGCATATAAATTAAACTACACCTCAGGAGGATTATTCCTAGGAAATAAATTAAAACTTTGAACAAAGGTGTTTGTGAGGAGATGATACTGTTCACATTCAGCTGCGATGAAGTCGGTGAGGCCGGCATTAGCAGCATATTGTGCGAACTCCTGAAGGATTCCAGCCTCTTCCATGAACTGGGTGTGCGGCCATTCGCATGGCCATACTTCTGCCAACCTCTGAGGGTGGAGATCACTGTCAGACGACTCCCCAATAACTCCCTTGGAGTTCTTCTTGGAACCAAACTTCCTAAATATATTCATGTTTTTTCCTATGAACAAAAATTCTCAAATTTTCAGTCCACAAAAGTTTCTCAACAAAACTTCACAAAAATGGTACCAACTACTCATAGGGATACATAGAGGCCATAGCAAACATTCAAACTACTTAGAATTCTAATAATTCAACATGCAAGCTCATCTACAACAGCACCAAGAGTAGCTAATTATTCAAAATATAAACCACTGAAACAAAAACTGATTGGACAAACGGTGGAGTCACATACCAAGCAACAATCCCCCGAAACAGTTTCGGAAACAGAGTTCGAGCAAAGAGATCGAAATCCGCAGGTTTGAGACCAAGAACATGGGAGAGAGAGCTATGGGGATTTTTTTCTGGAGGTAGGTGATGATGTGGTGTAAAGAGATAAGTGAGGGGGGCCACATGGGGACCACAACCCACCAGGGCGCGCATGGGGGTCCTGGCGCGCCCAGGTGGGTTGTGCCAACCTGGTGCACCTCCCCTCTGATGTTATTTGCACCAAAAATTCTTAAATATATTCAAAAAAAATCGTATTAAATTTATAGGGCATTCTGAGAACTTTTATTTTTGGGTCATTTGTTTATTGCACTGGAAATTTGGAAAACAGAAAAAACACGACATTTTATTTTATTTAACTAATAAAAACAGAAAATAAAAGGTAGGGACAGAAGGTAGTGCTTACTAAATTAATCAACTTCATACCTCTAAAAAATGATCCATTAATAAGGTTGATCAGGTCTTATTAACAACCACTTTCGATTAGCCTGAAACCAAAGAACTTTCGTAAATCACTAAGTTACCTCAACGGGGATATGAATGTCCCCAACAATAAGCATTTATATTCCTTTTTGGCAGTAGGTAGAGGTATTTTAAAACTTCCAATAGTGATTGTCGGAGATTTTTTGATAACATTAATACCATTCACTTGGAATTGTTTCTTCGGAAAGTGCACCGTATGCTCATTACCATTGATATGAAATTTGACCTTGCTTTTATTGCAATCAATAACATCCCCTGTAGTATTCAAAAAGGGTCTACCAAGGATAATCGACATGTTGTCGTCCTCAGGCATCTCAAGTATAACAAAGTCAGTCAAAATAGTAACATTAACAACAACAACGGGCACATCCTCACAAATACCGATAGGTATGGCCGTTGATTTGTCAGCGATTTTCGAAGATATTTCAGTAGGTGTGAGTTTATTCAAATCAAGTCTCTGATATAAAGAGAAAAGCATAACACTAACACTAGCTCCTAAATCACATAAAGTTGTTTTCACATAATTCTTTTTGATATAGCAAGGTATAGTTGGTATCCCCGGATATCCAAGTTTTTAGGTACTCCATCTTTAAAAGTATAATTAGCAAGCATAGTGGAGATTTCAGCTTCCAGTATTTTTCTATTATTGCTGATGATGTCTTTCTTATATTTGCATAAGGAGGCATTTCAGTCAAGCAAGTACGCAAAAAGACTGGCCTCAGCATTTCAGAAAAGCATTCAAATCCTTCATCATCTTTATTTTTAGTTGACTTAGGTGGAAAGGGCATAGCTTTTTGAACCCACGGTTCTCTTTCTTTACCGTGTTTTCTAGCAACAAAGTCTCTTTTATCATATCTTTTATTTTTAGGTTGTGGGTTATCAAGATCAACTAGTGGTTCTATCTCAACATCATTGTCTGGTTCTTTACTATTTGGTTGAGTATTTTCATGAACCTCATCATTATATTTTTCATTATCAAAGGGTGAGTGTTCACTACCAGGTTGAGTTTCAGCATTAGAGATAGAAACTTCGTTATCATTATCAGGAGGTTTTTTTACTTCAGGTTCACTAGAAGCATGTGAAGTCCTATCTTTTTCTTTTTCCTTCTCTTTTTATATGGACTAGGTGTAGTGGGGTTGTTCCTTTGTGAATCCTGTTCAATTCTTTTTGGGTGTCCCTCAGGATTAAGTGGTTCCTGAGTCATTTTACCTCCTCTAGTTGCAACTCTAACAACAAAGTCATGTATATTATTATTCATTTCATCTAGCAACTCTCTTTGAGATTTAGCAACTTGTTCTAACTGGGTTTGTACCGTAGAAGCATGCTTTCCAACACCTCTAACATCATTTGAGATTCTAAATAACAAGTCACTCAAGCGAGCAATCATGTCAGAATTGTATTTCAATTGTTTCATAACATTTGCATTGAAGTGATCTTGTTTTCTAATATAGTTTTCGAACTCATAAAGGCATTGGCTAGGGTGCATATTGTGAGGATTGTCATTATCATTGAATTTCATAAGAGAATTTACCTCTACCACCTTAGGAGGTGGTGGTGTATTAAGCCCATGTATTTCTTCGATAGGAGGTAAATTTTTAACATCCTTAGCTTTAATACCTTTTTCCTTCATGCATTTCTTTGCCTCTTGCATATCTTCAGGACTGAGATATAATATACCCCTCTTCTTTGGAGTGGGTTTAGGCGGTGGTTCAGGAAGAGTCCAATCATCATAAATTTTCAATATGTTATTCAATAATTCTTCAGCTTGCCCAACAGTTCGTTCCCTGAAAACACAACTAGCACAACTATCTAGGAAGTCCCTAGAAGCATCAGTTAGTTCATTATATAAGATACCAAGTATTTCATTTTTCTTAAGAGGATGATCAGGAAAAGCATTAAGTAACTGGCAAAGCCTCCCCCAAGCTTGTGGGAGACTCTCTTCTTTAATTTGCATGAAGTTAATATTTCCTGTAAAGCAGCTTGTTTCTTATGAGCAGGGAAATATTTTTCAGAAAAGTAATAAATCATATCCTGGGGACTATGCACACAACCATGAGCAAGAGTATTGTAGCAAGATTTAGCATCACCCTTTAATGAGAACGGAAATAATTTGAGAATAAAGTAATAATGAGTCTTCTCGTCATGAGTAAAAAGGGTGGCTATGTCATTCAACTTAGTAAGATGTGTCACAACAGTTTCAGTTTCATAACCATGGAAAGGATCAGATTCAACCAAAGTAATTAACTCTAGGTCGACAGAGAATTCATAATCATTATCATCAATAAACATAGGTGAAGTAGCAATAGGATCATATTTCATTCTAGCATTCAGAGATTTTTCTTTATACTTGCATAGTAATTTCTCTAGATCATCTCTATCCTTACAAGAAAGAATATCTCTAGTTGTCTCCTCATTCATAACATAACTTCCGGTACCTTAGGCAATTCATATCTAGGAAGGCTAGTTGTAGCAGGTGTTTCAAGAGTTTCAGTTTCAAGCTCATCATCAGATTTAACAACATCATGTTGTATTACTCTAGCAATTTGTTCATCAAGAAAATCACCAAGTGGCACATCATTATCATCAAGCAAGGTACTAGCATCATCATAAGTATCATCCATAACATAAGTAGCATCATCAATAACTTGCGACATATCAGGATGAATAGCATGTGGTGGTGTTGCAAGTTTACTTATAACAGAAGGTGAATCTAAAGCAGAACTGGATGGCAGTTCCTTACGCCACCTCGTCTTGGAGGGATAAATCTTAGTCTTAGCATCCTTTAGATTCTTCATAGTGATAAATTGACAATAATCCCAAGTGACTCAACAAATATAGCTATGCTCCCCGGCAACGACGCCAGAAAAAGGTCTTAATAACCCCCAAGTATAGGGGATCACAACAGTTTTCGAGGGTAGAGTATTCAACCCAAATTTATAGATTCGACACAAGGGGAGCCAAAGAATATTTGAAGGTATTAGCAGCTGAGTTGTCAATTCAACCACACCTGGAGATTGATTATCTGTAGCAATGTGATCAGTAGCAAAGTAATATGATAGTTTGGCTAATAGTGACGACAATAATAGTAATGGTAACAGTGATAGCAATAGTTTTGTAGCAAGTGCAACAGTAACAATTGCAATTGTAACTTAGCAAGGACAATATAGGATAAATTCGTAGGCATTGGATCTGTGACTTGTTGGATGATATTCATCATGAGACAGTTATAACCTAGGGCGATACGACTCTAGCTCCAGTTCATCAATATAATGTACGCATGTATTCCGTAAATACTCATACGTGCTTACGAAAATAACTTGCATGCCATCTTTTGCCCTACCCTCCTATGGTAGTGGGGTCCAATTGGAAACTAAGGGAATTAAGGCCTACTTTTAATAGAGAACCAGAACAAAGCATTAACACATACTGAATACATGAACTCCTCAAACTACGGTCATCACCGGGAGTGGTCCCGACTATTGTCACTCCGGGGTTGCCGGATCATAACACATAGTAGGTGACTATAACTTGCAAGATCGGATCTAGAGCATGGATATAATGGTGATAACATAAACGGTTCAGATCTGAAATCATGGCACCCAGGCCCAAAGTGACAAGAATTAAGTATGGCAGACTCATAACAACATCAATCTTAGAACACATTGGATACTAGGGATCAAGCCCTAACAAAACTAACTCGATTACATGAAGAATCTCATCCAACTCCTCACCGACCAGCGAGCCTACGAAGGAATTACTCACTCCCGGTGGGGAGCATCATGGAATTGGTGATGGAGAATGGTTGGTGATGACAAAGAACGAAGGTCCCCCTCTCCGGAGCCCCAAACGAACTCCAGATCTGGCCTCCCGATAAAAAACAGGAGGTGACGGCGTCTCCGTCTCGTGGATTGCGATAATTCTTTCTCCCTGATTTTTTCTTCGAATATGTGATTTTATAGTATCAGGGTTAAGGTCTGCGGGGCCACCGGGTGGGGACAACCCACCTGGGCATGAAATGAGGGCGGGGCGCGCCCTGGTGGGTTGTGCCCACCCAAGTGCCCCCCTTCGGTGGATCTTGGTTCCAGAAATTCCCTTTATTGATATAAAAAATCCTCGCAAAGTTTCCTTCCATTCCGAGAATTTTTATTTCTGCACAAAAACAATACCATGGTAGTTCTATTGAAAACAACATCAGTCCGAGGTTAGTTTCATTCAAATCCTGCAAATTAGAGTCCAAAACAAGAGGAAAAGCGTTAGGGAAAGTAGATACGTTGGATACGTATCAAACGCCTGCACGAGTTCAGGCAGGGCCAAGAGCTACCATAGGCAAGGGCCGCTGGTCATGGTCTCATGGACGTGTTTTATTTTGTTGATTCGTTTCGACGTGGATCGCTATGTATTCACAACAATCATAATATTGCTCTATTTCAATGCGTGTACTTTGTTTTCTATTCTTATATGTTCTGTTTCAATGTGTGTATATACACTTTCCATTCTGTATATGTGGATAATAACATCTAGATACAAATTAGTATACAAAAACAGATAGAAAATGGAATTCATAATATATATATTAATTGTTCATTAGGTCATCACATAATATATATAATATCATCACATATACGTGATGATACTTAACTACTAGGTACAATGCATAAAATTGAAAACGAACAATACTAAAACTAATAATCCCTCCTGGGGGCAGTATTCCGGTAGCCCCTCACTAGCAGCTCCCTGGTGCGCAGCGTCTTCTCGACGCGGAGGCAGTACTTCGCCTCCTCCACCTCGCAGCGCTTGACGTACTGATCTGCCTCTTGTTGGCGGACGAGTGCGAATGATCTTTCCATTTTGTTGGGCGCCCACCGGAGCTCCTCGTCGGTGGCACGCTGGAGCTTATCGGCCCACCTCCACGCAGCGATGAGGCGCCTAGCGCCTTTGACCTTCCTCACGAAGTACGCGTGTTCATACACCTCCTCCACACGATGACGTGCCCGCCCCTAAAGCT
The DNA here is from genome assembly GCF_018294505.1 of Triticum aestivum. Classification (NCBI taxonomy): domain Eukaryota; kingdom Viridiplantae; phylum Streptophyta; class Magnoliopsida; order Poales; family Poaceae; genus Triticum; species Triticum aestivum. Next base: position 304,093,212 of record NC_057812.1, read on the forward strand.
CCACCTCCTCCCTTTTCCAGACGGCATCACGGGCTTCACAGGCCGCCTAGTACCTGGCTTCCTCCTCTGCCATCTCCTTCTTGAACGCCACTTGCCTGGATTTCTTAGTCGGCGGCAGCAACTTCCACAGACAAAGATTGTACTGGCCCCCAAAACCAATCCAAAGTTGGGAGGTCCTATGCAACCTCATCTGGCGGCGCATAGGGGTCCTCCTCGTCGCTTCTCTTTGACTGAGCGTCCTCGGGGGGGGGGGGCGACTCCTCATCAGCGAGTGGGCAGATCGGGGGCGCCATGGCAGAGATTTGAGAGGGAGAGAGAGGGCGAGCAAGGGGAGGATGTAGATGAGGATGCAAGCGGGACGACGTGAGCAAGGTAGTATTTATTGGCGTCCATAATCTAGATCGACGGGAAAAGTACACATGCCGGTCGCTGGAATTTACGAGTACTGTAGTTTGAATTACACACGATTCCCGCAGCAAAATCTGTGTGTGAACTTAATAGCTGACGATTTCCAATGCAGAACAGTGTCTGATTAATAAGCCTCGCCACTCACCTTCCAAACCTCGAGGCAAGAAATAGAGTGACAATCATGTGGGGGTCGGTTGTCTTGCCAGATCTTTACATTTTCTTTTTTGAACACCAGATATTTACATTGTCTGATGATTTTTAACTCACACACAAGTACACAAAAAATGATTTTTCAAACCGTTATGGTTAGCCGTTGCACATGGATGTAGTTCAAATTTGAATTACGGTCATTAAATGGCTAGAAAATCAATTAAGTGTCTTTAAAAGGTCAAATGACCCCTAGAATTTACCAAATTTTCACACGATAGTTGTATTAGTGCACGTTAAATGTAGAAAAATTTGAAGGCCATAAGAGGAAGCTATCTCATGTTTGTCATCAAACATACATTGTTCCCTCTCAAAACCACGAGCCTTCTAGTGAGTTGCTCCGGTTTGTGAGGGGTGTGTGTCCAAATTTTCGTCAAACAGGCCAATTTTTTACCACATGATCTTGGTGGCATGACATTACATCAAGCAAGGTTTCATGTTTTCTGATCATTTTTTAATTTTTTGGAATTAAAACGCCATGGCACTCCATGCATGTGTCCATGCCATGACACCAATATGTTTGAAAATTCCTTCTAATACTGCACAAGGAATTAAATCGCACACAAGTACACAAATATGATTTTTCAAACCATTATGGTTAGCCGTTGCATGTAGATGTAGTTCAAATTTGAATTACGGTCATTAAATGGCTAGAAAATCACTTAAATGTCTTTCAAAGGTCAAACGACCCCTAGAATTTTCCAAATTTTCACATGACAGTTGTATTAGTGCACGTTAAATGTAGAAAAAATTTGAAGGCCGTAAGAGAAAGCTATCTCCCGTTCGTCATCAAACATGCATTGTTCCCTCTCGGGACCACGAGCCTTCTTGTGAGTTGCTCCGATTTGTGAGGTGTGTGTGTACAAACTTTAGTCAAACATGCTTACCACATCATCTTGGTGTCATGACATTACACCAAGCAAGGTTCCATGCTTTTCTGATCATTTTTAAATATTTTGGAATTAAAATCACATGGCACTCCATGCATGTGTCCATGTCGTGAGACCAACATGTTTGAAAATTCCTTCTACTTTACTGCACATGGAATTAACTCACACGCAAGTACACAAAGATGACTTTTCAAACTATTATGGTTAGCCATTGCATGTAGATGTAGTTCAAATTTGAATTACGCTCATTAAATGGCTATAAAATCACTTAAATGTCTTTAAAAGGTCAAATGACCCCTGTAATTTTCCAATTTTTCACATGCTAGTTGTATCAATGCACGTTAAACATAGAAAAAATTTGAAGGCCGTAAGAGGAAGCTATATCCCGTTCGTCATCAAACATGCATTATTCCCTCTCAGAACCATGAGCCTTCTAGTGAGTTGCTCCGGTTTGTGAGGGGTGTGTGTCCAAACTTTCGTCAAACAGGCCAATTTTTTTACCACATCATCTTGGTGGCATAACATTACATCAAGCAAGGTTTCATGTTTTTCTGATCATTTTTTATTTTTTTGGAATTAAAATGCCATGTCAGTCCATGCATGTACAGGTGTCCACGCCGTGCGACCAATATGTTTGAAAATTCCTTCTAATTTACTGCACATAGAATTAACTCACACACAAGTACACAAATACAATTTTTCAAACCGTTATGGTTAGCTGTTGCATGAAGATGTAGTTCAAATTTGAATTATGGTCATTAAATGGCTAGAAAATCACTTAAATGTCTTTAAAAGGTCAAATGTCCCCTGAAATTTTCGAAATTTTCACATGATACTTGTATTAGTGCACATTAAATGTAGAAATTTTTTGAAGTCCGTAAGAGGAATCTATCTCCCATTCGTCATCAAACATGCATTATTCCCTCTCGGAACCACGAGCCTTCTAGTGAGTTCCTTCGGTTTGTGAGGGGTGTGTGTCCAAACTTTCATCAAATAGGCCTTTTTTTACCACATCATCTTGGTGGTATGACATCACATCAAGCAAGGTTTCATATTTTTCTGATAATTTTTTTATTTTTTGGAATTAAAATGCCATAGCACTCCATGCATGTGTCCACACTACCGCAGGATGGTCCAAACGCGACAGTCAAATCAGAGACCCTTTGACAAAACTGTGTGTGATGCAATAATTGCAAATGGTGGTGTAAAAGACCATCAAAAAGGTGCAAAATGCTTGTGATGGTGGCGACATCAAACACGGTTCATATTAGATTTGCGTGTGCAACGAGCGACAACGGTTAATCCAGAAGAACTGTTTGCGATCATGCAGAACAACAGAAACGGGAAGCCCGATGAGGGTGTGTGCGATATACGACATACAGTTTACTAGGATGAACTGTGTGTGATTAGGCTACACAATGGAAATGGTTCAACTGAACAAGATGTGTGTGATACACGGCAAACAGGTCTGTAATCAGAAATGTGTGCGAAGACCAATAATAACAGAGATGATTACTGCTAATAATGTTGGGGAATGCATTATTTCAAAAAAATTCTTACGATCATGCAAGATCTATCTGGGAGATGCATAGCAACGAGAGGGGAGAGTGTGTCCACGTACCCTCATAGACCGAAAGCAGAAGGCGTTAAGTAACGCAGTTGATGTAGTCGAACGTCTTCGCGATCCAACCGATCAAGTACCGAAAGCACGACACCTCCATGATCCACACACGTTCAGCTCGGTGACGTCCCTCATACTCTTGATCCAGTTGAGGCCGAGGGAGAGTTTCTTCATCATGACGGTGTGATGACGTTGATGATGAAGTTACCGACACAGGGCTTCGCCTAAGCACTACAACGATATGACCGAGGTGGAAATCTGTGGAGGGGGCACCGCACACGGCTAAGACAACTGTCAACTTGTGTGTTCTAGGGTGCCCCCTACCCCCGTATATAAAGGAGCAAGGGGGAGGCTGGCCGGCCCTCATGGGGCGCGCCCCAAGTAGGATTCCTACTAGGAATAGGAATCCTATTCCTTGTAGGTTTCCAACAAGGGAAGAGAGGGGGAAGGAAGGAGAGGGAGAGAGGGAGAACGAAAGGGAGGGGGCGCCGCCCCCTCCTAGTCCAATTCAGACTCCTTAAGGGGGAGGGAAGCCCTAGGGCCCTCTCCTCTCTCTCTCACAAGGCCCATGTTTTCCCATTAGTCCCCCCCCCCCGGGGTTTCCGATAACCCCCGGCACTTCGATATTTATCCAGTGACCCGGAACTCATCCGTTGTCTAAATAACATCGTCCAATATATCAATCTTCAAGTCTCGACCATTTCTACACTCCTCGTCATGTCCGTGATCACATTCGGGACTCCGAACTATCTTCGGTACATCAAAACACATAAACTCATAATACCAATCGTCATCGAATGTTAAGCGTGCGGACCCTACAGGTTCGAGAACTATGTAGACATGACCGAGACTCATCTCCGGTCAATAACCAATAGTGGAACCTGGATGCTCATATTGGTTCCTATATATTATACAGATATCTTTATCGGTCAAACCGCATAACAACATACGTTGTTCCCTTTGTCATCGGTATGTTACTTGCCTGAGATTCGATCGTCCATATCTCCATACCTAGTTCAATCTCATTATCGGCAAGTCTCTTTAGTCGTTCCGTAATGCAACATACCACAAGTAACTCATTAGTCACATTGCTTGCAAGGCTTATAGTGATGTGCATTGTCGAGAGGGCCCAGAGATACCTCTCCGATACACGGATAGACAAATCCTAATCTTGATCCATGCCAACTCAACAAACACCATCGAAGACACCTGTAGAGCACCTTTATAATCACCCAGTTACGTTGTGACGTTTGGTAGCACACAAAGTGTTCCTCCAGTATTCGGGAGTTGCATGATCTCATAGTCATAGGAACATGTATAGTTATGGAGAAAGCAATAGCAATAAACTAAATGATCATAGTGCTCAGCTAATGGATGGGTCAAGTCAATCACATTATTCTCTAGTGATGTGATCCCGTTCATCAAATGACAACTCATGTCTATGGTTAGGAAATTTAAATATATTTGATTAACGAGCTAGTCAAGTAGAGGCATACTAGTGACACTTTGTTTGTCTATGTATTCACACATGTACTAAGTTTCCGGTTAATACAATTCTATCATGAATAATAAACATTTATCATGATATAAGGAAATATAAATAACAACTTTACTATTGCCTCTAGGGCATATTTCCTTCAGTCTCCCACTTGCACTAGAGTCAATAATCTAGATTACACGGTAATGATTCTAACACCCATGGAGTCTTGGTGTTGATCATGTTTTGCTCGTGAGAGAGGCTTAGTCAATGGGTCTACAACATTCAGATCCTTATGTATCTTGCAAATCTCTATGTCTCCCTCCTTGACTTGATCGCGGATGGAATTGAAGCGTCTCCTGATGTGCTTGGTTCTATTGTGAAATCTGGATTCCTTTGCCAAGGCAATTGCACCAGTATTGTCATAGAAGATTTTCATTGGACCCGATGCACTAGGTATGACACCTAGATTAGATATGAACTCCTTCACCCAGACTCCTTCATTTGCTGCTTCTGAAGTAGCTATGTATTCCGCTTCACACGTAGATCCCGCCACGACGCTTTGCTTAGAACTGCACCAACTGACAGCTCCACCATTCAATAAAAATACATATCTGGTTTGTGACTTAGAGTCATCCGGATCAGTGTGAAAGCTTGCATCGACGTAACCGTTTATGACGAGCTCTTTGTCACCTCCCTAAACGAGAAACATATCCTTAGTCCTTTTCTGGTATTTTAGGATGTTCTTGACCGCTGTCCAGTGATCCACTCCTGGATTACTTTGGCACCTCCCTGCTAAACTAATAGCAAGGCACACATCAACTATGGTACACAACATTGCATACATTATAGAACCTATTGCTAAAGCATAGGGAATGAGTCTAACTCAACTTCACACCTTGTAACACAGGCAAGAACCCTTTCTTTGCTTGATTCATTTTGAACTTCTTCAAAACTTTATCAAGGTATGTGGTTTGTGAAAGTCCATTTAACTGTCTTGATCTATCTCTATAGATCTTGATGCCCAATATATAAGCAGCTTCACCGAGGTCTTTCATTGAAAAATTCTTATTCAAGTATCCTTTTATGCTATTTAGAAATTCAGTATCATTTCCGATCAACAATATGTCATCCACATATAATATCAGAAATGCTATAGAGCTCCCACTCACTTTCTTGTAAATACAGGCTTCTCCAAAAGTCTGTATAAAACCGTATACTTTGATCACACTATCAAAGCATGTATTCCAACTCCGAGATGCTTGCACCAGTCCATAAATGGATCGCCGGAGCTTACACACTTTGTTAGCACCTTTTGGATCGACAAAACCTTATGGTTGCATCATATACAACTCTTCTTTAAGATATCCATTAAGGAATGCAGTTTTGACATCCATTTGCCAAATTTCATAATCGTAAAATGCGGCAATTGCTAACATGATTCGGACGGACTTAAGCATCGCTATGAATGAGAAGGTCTCATCATAGTCAACTCCTTGAACTTGTCGAAAACCTTTCGCAACAAGTCGTGCTTTGTAGACAGTAACATTACCATCAACGTCAGTCTTCTTCTTGAAGATCCATTTATTCTCTATGGCTTGCCGATCAACGGGCAAGTCAACCAAAGTCCACACTTTGTTCTCATACATGGATCCCATCTCAGATTTCATGGCCTCAAGCCATTTTGCGGAATCTGGGCTCATCATCGCTTCCTCATAGTTCGTAGGTTCGTCATGGTCAAGTAACATGACTTCCAGAACAGGATTACCATACCACTCTGGTGCGTATGTTACTCTGGTTGACCTACGAGGTTTGGTAGTAACTTGATCGAAAGTTTCATGATCATCATCATTAGCTTCCTCACTAATTGGTGTAGGAATCACATGAACTGATTGCTGGGATGGACTACATTCCAATAAGGGAGTAGGTACAATTACCTCATCCAGTTCTACTTTCCTCCCACTCACTTCTTTCGAGAGAAACTCCTTCTCTAGAGAGGATCCATTCTTAGCAACGAATATATTGCCTTCGGATCTGTGATAGAAGGTGTACCCAACAGTCTCTTTTTGGTATCCTATGAAGACACATTTTTCCGATTTGGGTTCGAACTTATCAGGTTGAAGCTTTTTCACATAAGCATCGCAACCCAAAACTTTAAGAAACGACAACTTGGGTTTCTTGCCAAACCATAGTTCATAAGGTGTCGTCTCAACAAATTTCGATGGTGCCCTATTTAACGTGAATGCAGCCGTCTCTAAAGCATAACCCCAAAACGATAGCGGTAAATCAGTGAGAGACATCATAGATCGCACCATATCTAATAAAGCGCGGTTACGACGTTCGGACACACCATTACGTTATGGTGTTCCAGGTGGCGTGAGTTGCGAAACTAGTCCGCATTGTTTCAAATGAAGACCAAACTCGTAACTCAAATATTCTGCTCCACGATCAGGTCGTAGAAACTTTATTTTCTTGTTACGATGATTTTGCACTTCACTCTGAAACTGTTTGAACTTTTCAAATGTTTCAGACTTATGTTTCATCAAGTAGATATACCAATATCTACTCAAATCATCTGTGAAGGTTAGAAAATAATGATACCCGCCACGAGCATGAACACTCATCGGACCGGATACATCAGTATGTATTATTTTCAATAAGTCTGTTGCTCGTTCCATTGTTCCGGAGAACGGAGTCTTAGTCATCTTGCCCATGAGGCATGGTTCGCAAGCATCAAGTGATTCCAAAAGTCCATCAGCATCGAGTTTCTTCATGCGCTTTACACCAATATGACCTAAATGGTAGTGCTGCAAGTAAGTTGCACTATCATTATTAAACTTATATCTTTTGGCTTCAATACTATGCATATGTGTATCACTACTATCAAGATTTAGTAAACCAGTAATCAAGGGTGCATGACCATAAAAGATATTACTCATACAAATAGAACAACCATTATTCTCTGATTTAAATGAATAACCGTCTTGCATCAAACAAGATCCAGATATAATTTTCATGCTTAACGCTGGCACCAAATAACAATTATTCAGGTCTAAAACTAATCCTGAAGGTAGATGTAGAGGTAACGTGCCGACGGTGATCACATCGACTTTGGAACCATTTTGCCACGCGCATCGTCACCTCGTCCTTAGCCAATCTTCGCTTAATCCGTAGCCCCAGTTTCGAGTTGCAAATATTAGCAATAGCACCAGTATCAAATACCCAGGCGCTACTGCGAGCATTAGTAAGGTACACATCAATAACATGTATATCAAATATACCTTTCACTTTGCCATCCTTCTTATCCGCCAAATACTCAGGGCAGTTCCGCTTCCAGTGACCAGTCCCTTTACAGTAGAAGCACTCAGTCTCAGACTTAGGTCCAGACTTGGGCTTCCTCACTTGAGCAGCAACTTGCTTGCTATTCTTCTTGAAGATCCCCTTCTTCCCTTTGCCCTTCTTCTTGAAACTGGTGGTCTTGTTGACCATCAACACTTGATGCTCCTTATTGATTTTTACCTCCACAGCCTTTAGCATTGCGAAGAGCTCGGGAATTGTCTTATCCACCCCTTGCATATTATAGTTCATCATGAAGCTCTTGTAGCTTGGTGGCAGTGATTGAAGAACTCTGTCAATGACACTATCATTAGGAAGATTAATTCCCAGCTGAGTCAAGTGGTTGTGGTACCCAGAAATTCTGAGTATATGTTCATTGATAGAACTATTCTCCTCCATTTTGCAGTTGTAGAACTTATTGGAGACTTCATATCCCTCAATCCGGGCATTTTCTTGAAATATTAACTACAACTCCAGGAGAATCTCATATGCTCTATGACGTTCGAAACATCATTGATGTCCCGGTTCTAAGCCGTAAAGCTTGGCACACTGAACTATCGAGTACTCATCAGCATGGCTTTGCCAGACGTTCTTAACGTCGGCAGCAGCATCTGCAGCAGGCTTGTCACCCTGCGCCGCTTCCTGGACATAATTCTTGTGTGCAGCAATGAGGATAATCCTCACCAAGTCCGTGTAATTGCTACCATCATCTTTCAACTTAGCTTTCTCTGGGGTTTCATGTCCGCTCTGCTCAGCCTTGGATCTCTGGGGTTGGTTTGTTTGAGGTTAGAGATGCGGGCGAGCGTTTTGCCTTGATTCAGCTACCGCCGCAAGATCTTGGTAATGATACATTTGTTCGTTTCATGAAGCATGATCATGGTGAAGGGTTCCGTGGAGTTCAGGGCTTTAGAGAGGGTTGCTTAATGTTTTTAGGGGTCCCTCTTGACCTTTGAAACACTGAAAATCTTAGTGCTGCAGTCAACATGTTTGGAAAGTTCCATCATTGGATTAGTGATGATCCATATCTTGTCCGCTCTGTGGTTTTTGCGTCTTTTCCTGAGGATATACATGTCCCCCGTGATGTGGTTTTCTCAGATTATGCTGCCTGGGGAGGCGCTAAGGTTTCTTGGACTGCTCCATGTTATATTCTTGGAGCTAATTTTGCTGAGCAGATGCCACAGGATGAAGATCCAATGCCCCTCAATGGCAATGCGCACCCTCTGCCTGGGGAGTTTGTTCAAGATCCCCACCTTTTTGCTCTGCCACCTTTTCCAGCTCTGGGTTGGAATGATGTCCCCTTGCCCCCACCGCCTATGGATGAGCATCACAATCATGAGATGGGTTGGGGCTGGCAAGTTGATGATCCAGTTGATGCTCACGAAGCTGGCCCTGTTGCTCAGGAGTAGGAGTCTATGGTCATTGATGAGCATGTTGCTTCGGACTCTGTTGAGCAGGTGGATGCTGTTGAAGATATTCTGATTGTTAATCCTCTGCATGATCATATGCATGATGTGATTGTGCCCCAAGTGGAGGAAGATCTGCCTCTAGAGGACAATGCTCTTGCCATTGTTCCTTACTAGCCGCCCGTTATTCAACATGCAGAAATTGTGATTGGTATGGCGCGAGTGGTTTATGGGCCTGTTCTCCCTCCGGAAATGATTTGGAAAAGGGCTTTTGACTCTATGCTCCAGTTTGGTACTGCCACGGAGGTCCCTCGCCTGGTTAGCCTACCTCAATTTCAGCCGGTTTATATTCCTAAGCAGTCTTGGGCTGTCGTGATTGAGGATTCTGAGTCTATTTTTGCTAACTTGAACGTGGATTCAGCTCATCGCCCAGTTGCAAGGGCTCTATTTCCTTCCCCATCCTTGCCTGGCAGAAATGTTGCAAGCCAGTACTCTATGCCTGTGTTGCCGGCCAGTTCCTCTGTCTTGGATGATTAGTTTGCTTTCTCTGCTCAACAGGCCAGGAAGAAGCGTGTGAAAAGAAAGATTACTCCTTTGGTTGATTCTTCTCTGCGTCGTTGCACCAGGAGTGCAGCTAAAAGAGATGGTTTCAAGCCCATTCTGCATCAGTTGCCTCTTTCTGAGCCACGCAAGAAGAAGCCAAGAGCAAAGTCGTTGCTGAATGACATCCCTGTTGTTGACTCAGTCCCAACAGATCCTGCACCGTCTTCCTCTCCAGTTCGTGGTGAGGCTTCTTCGGGGTCTGTTCTGCCACCTACTCCCATTTGGACCATTTAGATTATTGGTCGGGATCTGGGGATTCCGTCAGAGAAGCTCTCTATTGCTCTACTTATGGCAGACAAAACTGATGATGTTCAGGAAATATCTGATGATTAGTTCTCTTCTCAGCTCTTGGGTGTGGCAAGCCTGTAAATTTGCTAGTTATCTTAGGGCTATTTTATTTGCTTCTAGTACTTGTCATGTAAGCTATAAACGCTGCTATAAGCGCTTGAACTTCTGCTTTTACTGTCTGCTGAACTGGTATCTTTGTGCTCTACTATGTGGTGGCACTTTTGGCTCTTTAATCTCAGTGTTTAATGGATTATCGTTCCAATGGAAGCTGGAATGTTTTTTGCTGGAATGTGCGTGGTCTTAATGCCCCTGCTCGACAGCGTGCTGTTAGGAATAAGATTGATGAAAGTATGGCCTCAGTTGTCTGTTTGCAAGAAATAAAGATGCAGTCTTTTGATTTAATCAATTAAAAGTTTCTGTCCGCGGCGATTAGATTCTTTTGTGTATAGTACTTCTGTTGGTGCATATGGTGGTCTTATGGTTGTATGGAATTCTACTGTTCTCACTGGGGTGCTTATTGACACTAAACCTTATGGCATTGTCTTGCAATTTACTTCTACCCAGAATAATGAACAGTGGACCCTTGTCAATGTCTATGGCCCCTGTCATGGGCAGCTTAGGGATGAATTTGTTTCATGGCTGTACAACATGAATATCCCTGATTCTGAAAATTGGTTTTTCTTGGGTGACTTCAATTTCATTAGGTCCCTGGATAATAGAAACCTGCCTGGTGGAGATGTTAATGATATCTTCATTTTCAATGAAATTATTGGACACCTGAGTTTGCTTGAACTTCCAATTAAAGGCAGAGCACACACATGGTCCAATATGCAAGATAATCCTTTGCTTGAGCAACTAGATTGGTTTTTTACTTCTGCCAACTGGATTTCTGTTTATCCAATGTCTCAAGTTCTGCCTCTTGCTAGAACTGCCTCAGATCATGTTCCTTGTGTGGTTGATATCAACACCACCATCCCAAGGTCAAATATTTTCCGTTTTGAGAATTATTGGGTGGAAATGGAAGGGTTTTTGGATTGTGTGGCAAACTCTTGGAAGTCTAGTTCTCGAAAGAAAGGTGTCTCTGCTGTTATTGCAGATAAACTTAAAGGACTGAGACAGGCCCTAAAAAAGTGGCAAACTAATCTGTCTAGGCTAAAGATCCTGATTGCCAAGTGCAATAGAGTGGTCCTCATTCTTGATTCTCTTGAAGAGCTTAGACCTCTTTTCAGACAAGAATTTAACTTTAGATCTATTATTAAACTCCATATTGAACATTTGCTGCATCTTCAATATCTTTATTGGTGGAAGAGGTGCACCATTAGATCTGTCAAGGTTGGAGAGGAAAATACCCAAAAAATTCATGCTACGGCCACAGAGAGGTTTAGAAAAAAAATTCCATTGCCAGTCTGAAGCTTGATGATGGGACAGTTGTTTCTGACCATGAGTCTATGGCTACTGCAGTCTGGGAAGCTTTTACTATTTTTTAAAAAGTGCTGGCACATTATCTGTGAGGAGTTTTATGAGTTGGCCAGAGGGTTCCATGAGGGTTCTATCAGTATTGGGAATATTAATTATTCTTACATAACTCTTGTGCCTAAGAAAAATTCTCCTGAATCCATTAATGATTACATACCTATCTCTCTCTCTAGCATGGGAGTAAAATTCCTCTCCAAAATGGCTGCTAATAGGTTGCAGGGGGACATTTTGAATTGTGTCCACAAAAACCAATATGGATTCATTAAATCCAAAACTATCCAGGACTGTGTTGGGTGGACGCTTGAGTATATTCACCAGTTTCATCAATCCAGGAGGCCCATTGTTATTCCGAAGTTAGATTTTGCAAAAGCATTTGATTCCATTGAGCATGAGGCCATTTTTCAAATCCTCAGGGCCAAAGGGTTTAATTACAGGTGGATCTCCTGGGTTAAACAATTTTTATCTACTGGCACTTCTTCTGTGCTTTTGAATGGAGTCCCAGGTAAGCAGTTCTGTTGCAGGAAAGGTGTTAGGCAGGGTGACCCTGTCTCACCTCTCCTTTTTGCAATTGCTGCTGATTTGCTTCAATCTGTGGTTAATGATATGCATGTTAAGGATCTTCTCCAGTTGCCAATACCCTGCCATGACAAAGATTTCCCAATAATTCAGTATGCTGATGACACCTTGATTATTTTGCCTGGTGATGAACAACAGTTACTGTCGTTGAAAAGCATGCTACTCCTGCTCTCTCAATCCATTGGTCTGCATGTCAATTATAATAAATCCTCAATGCTGCCCATTAATGTTGATTCTGTGGAAATGACTAGACTTGCTAGGTCGTTTGGCTGTGTTGTGGGTACCCTACCTTTTACTTATCTTGGCCTCCATGTTGGTTTTATGAAGCCAAAAATAATGGATTTGATGCATTTGGTTGATTCTATGGAAAGGAAGCTTTCTGTCAGTTCTAGTTTCCTTGCACAGGGTGGACGATTACAGTACCTCAGCTCAGCCCTGTCTTCTGTGCCAATCTTCTTCCTTTGCAGTCTAGATATTCCAATTGGCATAATTAAACAGCTTGAGAGAATTCAAAGGCAATGTCTTTGGAGAAAATTTGGAAATGACCATGCCCCTTCCTTAGCAACGTGGGGTTTAGTGTGCAGGCCAAAGAACAAAGGGGGCTTGGGAGTCCTAAACCTGAGAATTCATAATGAGGCTCTGTTGTTAAAGTTTGTTAGCAAGTTTTACAATAAGGTTGATATTCCTTGGGTCAACCTGGTTTGGGATACTTATTACCATGACAGGGTACCTCATGCTACTGTCTTGTGTGGCTCCTTCTGGTGGAGAGATTTATGCAAGTTGATGGATAAGTTCAGAATGGTTTCAAAAGTTCAGGTCTTGGCTGGGGATACTGCTCTATTTTGGGGTGATGATTGGAATCTCAACCATTATGCTGGTCCTTTGGACCAGGTGTTTCAGAGGTTGTTTTCCTTTGTTAAGGATCCTCTCCTTTCTGTCAAGGAGGTTTTTGCAACTCAGGATATCACTATGTTATTTCACCTTCCTCTTTCTGGAAGAGCCCATTCTGAGTTGCTGTCTTTGCAGCAGCTAATGTATGATTTCTCTCTTGACATCACTGGGTCTGATGCTTGGACAAGGAGAGAAGATGGCAAGCCTTATATAGCTAAAAAATACTACTCTTTCCTGCATATGCATATCAACCCCAATCCTTTGCTGTCATGGATCTGGTCTAGCTGTTGTACTATGAGAATCAAATTCTTTGCGTGGATGCTCATCATGGATCGGCTTAATACCCAGGATATGCTGGAGAGAAGGCATTGGAATGTCTCTGATTGTAATCACTCTGTGTTGTGCCCTACCCAGACTAAAGAGGACAGAGACCACCTCTTCTTCTCATGTAACTTCAGCTGCAGGGTATGGGCTTATCTGCAAGTGTGTTGGCCGCATGGTGATAACATGGCTGCCATTGCTTATGCTGCAAGAAGGGACTTTCAGAAACCGTTCTTTGCTGAAGTGGTCTTTCTTGCTTGTTGGAATATCTGGTCTGTGAGGAATGATAGAGTCTTCAGGAACATAAACCCTTCCTTTAGAAGGTGGAGAGCATGTTTTATTCATGACATTTCTTTGCTTGCCCATAGGATTAAAAATAAGTATAAGGATGATCTTCTTAGATGGATTGCTTTTTTGCCACCTTGAGGTGAGCTCTGTATTCTCTTAGCTTTAGAAACTTTTCTTTTTTTTGATGTACATACCTTGTATCTTGTACAGTATATAATAATTACAAGAGCTGTGGGGTGTTTTACCCTACAGTACCAGGTCAAAAAAAACTTAGCTTTCTCTAGGAACACAACACATTAAAATTCAACGGAACAACAGCACGGGCCATTTATCTACAACAACATAGACATGCAAAATACTATCAGGTACTAAGTTCATGATAAATTAAAGCTCAATTAATCATATTACTTAAGAACTCCCACTTAGATAGACATCCCTCTAATCATCTAAGTGATCACGTGATCCATATCAACTAAACCATTTCCGATCATCACGTGAGATGGAGTAGTTTTCAATGGTGAACACCACTATGTTGATCATATCTACTATATGATTCACACTCGACCATTCGGTCTCAGTGTTCTGAGGCCATATCCGCATATGCTAGGCTCGTCAAGTTTAACCCGAGTATTCTGCTTGTGCAAAACTGGCTTACACCCGTTGTATGTGAACGTAGAGCTTATAACACCCGATCATCACATGGTGTCTCGGCACGACAAACTGTAGCAATGGTGCATACTCAGGGAGAACACTTATACCTTGAAATTTAGTGAGATATCATCTTATAATGCTACCGCCGTACTAAGCAAAATAAGATGCATAAAGGATAAACATCACATGCAATCAAATAAGTGAGATGATATGGCCATCATCATCTTGTGCCTTTTCATCTCCATCTCCAAAGCACCGTCATGATCACCATCTTCACCGGCTTGACACATTGATCTCCATTGAAGCATCGTTGTCATCTCACAAACTATTGCTTCCACGACTATCGCTACCGCTTAGTGATAAAGTAAAGCAATTACATGGCGATTGCATTTCATACAATAAAGCGACAACCATATGGCTCCTTCCAATTGCCGATAACTGTGTTACAAAACATGATCATCTCATACAACAATTTATATAGTCATGTCTTGACCATATCACATCACAACATGCCCTACAAAAACAATTTAGATGCCCTCTACTTTGTTGTTGCAAGTTTTACGTGGCTGCTACGGGCTTCTAGCAAGAACCATTCTTACCTACGCATCAAAACCACAACGTAGTATAGTGATTGCTTTTTGATCTTCAGAAAGAACCCTGTTCATTGAAACTGATTCAACTAAAGTTGGAGAAACATGCACCCACTAGCCACCTGTGTGCGAAGCACGTCGGTAGAACAGTTTCGCGTAAGCGTACGCGTAATATCGGTCTGAGCCGCTTCATCCAAAAATAACGCTGAATCAAGAATCAACTAGTGACGGAAAACGATATGTATATACCCACGCCCACAACTCCTTTGTGTTCTACTCGTGCATATAACATCTACGCATAGACCTGGCTCGGATGCCACTGTTGGGGAACGCAGTATTTCAAAAAATTCCTACGATCATGCAAGATCTATCTAGGAGATGCATAGCAACGAGAGGGGAGAGTGTGTCCACGTACCCTCGTAGACCAAAAGCGGAAGAGTTAAGTAACACGGTTGATGTAGTCGAACGTCTTCACGATCCAACTGATCAAGTACCGAACGCACGACACCTCCACAATCTGCACACGTTCAACTCGGTGACGTCCCTCATACTCTTGATCTAGTTGAGGCCGAGGGAGAGTTTTGTCAGCACGACGGCATGATGACGGTGATGATCAAGTTACCGACGCAGGGCTTCGCCTAAGCACTACAACGATATGACTGGAAATCTATGGAGGGGGCCACTGCACACGGCTAAGACAACTGTCAACTTGTGTGTTCTAAGGTGCCCCCCCTGCCCCTGTATATATCGGAGCAAGGGGGGAGGTCGGCCGGCCCTCATGGGGCGTGCCCCAAGTAGGATTCCTACTAGGAATAGGAATCCTATTCCTTGTAGGTTTCCAACAAGGGAAGAGAGGGGGAAGCAAGGAGAGGGAGAGAGGGAGAAGGAAAGGGAGGGGGCGCCACCCACTCCTAGTCCAATTCGGACTCCTCAAGGGGGGGGGGGGGGTTGGCCAGCCCTAGGGCCCTCTCCTCTCTCTCTCACAAGGCCCATGTTGGCCCATTACTCCATTAGTCCCCCCGGGGTTTCCGATAACCCTCGGCACTCCGATATTTATTTGGTGACCCCGGAACTCATCCGGTGTCTGAATAACATCGTCCAATATATCAATCTTTAGGTCTCGACCATTTTGAGACTCCTCGTCATGTCTGTGATCACACATGGGACTTCGAACTATCTTTGGTACATCAAAACACATAAACTCATAATACCGATCGTCATCAAAAGTTAAGCGTGTGGACCCTACGGGTTCGAGAACTATGTAGACATGACCGAGACTCATCTCCGGTCAATAACCAATAGAGGAACCTGGATGCTCATATTGGTTCCTACATATTCTATGAATATCTTTATCGGTCAAACCGCATAACAACATATGTTGTTCCCTTTGTCATCGGTATGTTACTTGCCCGAGATTCGATCGTCGGTATCTCAATACCTAGTTCAATCTCGTTACCGACAAGTCTCTTTACTCATTTCGTAATGCAACATCCCGTAACTAACTCATTAGTCACATTGCTTGCAAGGCTTATAGTGATATGCATTACCGAGAGGCCCCAGAGATACCTCTCCGATACACGGAGTGACAAATCCTAATCTCGATCTATGCCAACTCAACAAACACCATTGGAGACCCCTGTAGAGCATCTTTATAGTCACCCAGTTATGTTGTGACGTTTGATAGCACACTAAGTGTTCCTCTGGTATTCGGGATTTGCATAATCTCATAGTCATAGGAACATGTATAAGTCATGAAGAAAGCAATAGTAATAAACTAAATGATCATAGTGCTAAGCTAACAGATGGGTCAAGTCAATCACATCATTCTCTAATGATGTGATCCCGTTCATAAAATGACAACTCATGTCTATAGTTAGGAAACTTAACCATCTTTGATTAACGAGCTAGTCAAGTAGAGGCATACTAGTGACACTCTGTTTGTCTATGTATTCACACATGTACTAAGTTTCTGGTTAATACAATTCTAGCATGAATAATAAACATTTATCATGATATAGGTAAATATAAATAACAACTTTATTATTGCCTCTAGGTCATATTTCCTTCAAATAAGCCATGTGATTTGCTTTGTCTACAGAAGAATAACATGTATATATATAACTGGAATAAGCATCTAATTACATAAGTGACTATATAGATCATTCACACACACCTCAATAAATTGCATGCATTCTAAAGTAGGAGGAATGATCATCTAGTCATCTACTTCTTGTGATGCTCCCGCCACTGCTCTATGGCTCGATCCCTCATCTCGGGCAGGAACAAGACACTTCCTCATGTCAACAATCCTCCTGTACATCTTGTAGCTTGTGTACATGTCCTTGGCCGGGTACTTGATGTGTTTTTCATCCAGTCTCTCATGCCAAACACTGTGCTAGGTGATCTTGTCCTTCTTGCTCTCATCCTTCATCTTCATGTAGTAGGGGTCGATGATGGCCGAGTCGAGGTCAACCAGGGAGTTCAGTTTGTTGTTGTCGCTGCCCCAGACCTTGTAGTGGTGCTGGATGTTGACAAGATTTGGGCATTTCAAGCCCAAAACCTTGAGCGATTTTAGATCATTGGTGGTGTCCACCATAGCGAAATTATAGTCGAAGCTCTTGATAAACCTGGAGAAACGCTTGCAAGGACTTGTGGCCAGGTGGTAGTGGTAGACGAGGACGTCATGTCGCATGCACAACTGGACGATGACAACATTCTGATCGTGCCTAGCATGCCCGATGGTGTACTCGAGGTCGAAGCCGACCACTTGGTACTTGTCCTCGGTAAGGAACTGCTCCATAGTTTGGATGTCACTTGATGTCGCTTGAAGCTATGTCGGTATTTCCCCAAAGAGGAAGGGATGATGCAGCACAGCGGCGATAGGCATTTCCCTCATATACGAAACCAAGTTTATGGAACCAATAGGAGAACCAAGAAACACAATGTAAACAGCCCCTGCACACAGATAACAAATCCTCGCAACTTGATGTGTTAAAGGGGTTGTCAACCCCTTTCGGGTAACGGCGCTAGAAACGACATGTGACGGGAGATAAAGTTATAAATATTGATAGATCGAACGCCAAATAAAATAAATTGCAGCAAGGTATTTTTGGGTTTTTGGTTTAATAAATCTGAAAATAAAAGCAAATAAAAAGGTAGATCGCAAAAGGCAAATATATGAGAAAGATGACCCGGGGGCCGTAGGTTTCACTAGTGGCTTCTCTCGAGAAAAATAGGAAACAGTGGTTAAACAAACTACTATTGGGCAATTGATAGAACCTCAAATAATTATGACGATATCCAGGCAATGATAATTACATAGGCATCACGTCCAAGATTAGTAGACCGACTCCTGCCTGCATCTACTACTATTACTCCACACATTGACCACTATCCAGCATGCATCTAGTGTATTAAGTTCACGGGAAAACAGAGTAACGCAATAAGAATGATGACATGATGTAGATAAGACCCGTTTATCTATATGGCGGTAGATATAGATCTCGTCTTTTTAACCTTAGTGGCAACGATGCATACGTGTCGGTTCCCTTTCTGTCACTGGGATCAATCACCGTAAGATCGAACCCACTACTGGGCACCACTTCCCATTGCAAGATAAATAGATCAAGTTGGCTAGACAAAACCCAAATATCGGAGAAGACATACGAGGCTATAAGAGATCACTCATAAAAGAGATCAAAGAAACTCAAATACTTTCATGGATATAAAAAGATAGATCTGATCATAAACTCAAAGTTCATCGATCCCAACAAACACACCGCAAAAGAGGGACATCATATGGATCTCCAAGAGACCATTTTATTGAGAATCAAGAGAGAGAGATGAAGCCATCTAGCTACTAACTACGGACCCGAAGGTCTACAAAGAACTACTCACGCATCATCAGAGAGGCACCAATGGAAGTGGTGAACCCCTCCGTGATGGTGTCTAGATTGGATCTGGTGGTTCTGGACTCTGTGGCGGCTGGATGAATATTTCGTCGACTCCCCTAGGGTTCTGGGATTTTTGGGGTATTTATAGAGCAAAGAGCCGGCGCGGGGGGCACCCGAGGTGGGCACAACCCACCTGGGCGCGCCTGGGCCTCCTGGCGTGCCCTGGTGCGTTGTGCCTCCCTCAGGGCACCCCCCAGGCGCAGCCAGGGCCCCTTGTGTTTCTTCTAGCCCATAAAAATTCTCCGTAAAGTTTCATGGCATTTGGACTCCGTTTGATATTGATTTTCTACGATGTAAAAAACATGGAAAAACAACAACTGGCACTTGGCACTATGTCAATAGGTTAGTACCAAAAAATGATATAAAATGACTATAAAATGATTATAAAACATCCAAGATTGATAATAAAACAGCATGGAACAATCAAAAATTATAGATACATTGGAGATGTATCAGTATCCCCAAGCTTGACTCCTACTCGTCCTCGAGTAGGTAAGTGATAAAAACAGAATTTTTGATGTGGAGTGCTGTTCATCAAGTCATATCATATTCTTTTCTTTATAGCATGGAAATTTGGACTTTTATGTGATTCAAAGCAATAGCAAGTTTTGACATAATAATTTAGATACTCAAGCATATCAAATAGCAACCATGTCTCTCAAAATATCAATGCTAAAATAAGTTATCCCTAGCCCATCATGCTCAAATATTGATCCATTCATGAAACACACTCGGACATTAACTACACCCAATACTTAAGCACGATCTTATTGCCTCCTAGTTGGTGATTTTATAAGAGAAGATGGAGACTCAAAATAAAAATTGCATAAAGTAAAAGATAGGCCCTTCGCAGAGGGAAGTAGGGATTTGTAGAGGTGCCAGAGCTCAAAGCGAAAAATCCGAGATAAAAACATTTTGGGAGGTGTATTGATCCCACCAACGAAAACGACTTAGAGTTCCCGATACTTTCCATGCATAGATATATCATAGGCGGTTCCCAAATGGAAAATAAAGTTTATTCCTTTTTCCACCATAACTTTCCCTTTCCATGGCTAACCGTATCCACGGGTGCCCTCCATACCAACAATTTCCAAGGAATTTATTATTTGACAACATAAATGAAATTCATTTATTTTTGCATTTCAGGACCTGGCATCCCTAATACCTTTGCCTTACTCTTGTGCAATGACAAGTGAATAAACACGCATCTTGAGAATAACACATCTAGCATGGAAAATATTAGCCACCCCTCACCTCTCCGCGAGCGAAACAGACACACAAAAGAGAAGTTTATTTCGAAAATTAGATGGCACATGCGAATTTGCTTAGAATGGCAAAAGAATACCGCATATAGGTAGATATAGTGGACTCATGTGGCAAAACTGGTTTAAAGGTTTTTGGATGCACAAGTAGTGATCATACTTAGTGCAAAATGAAGGCTAGCAAAAGATTGAGAAGCGACCAACCAAGAAGCGAATAATCTCATAAGCGAGCATTAAGCATTAAGCGAATAATACCTTTGCCTTACTCTCGTGCAATGACAAGTGAATAAACACTCATCGTGCGAATAACACATCTAGCATGGAAAATATTAGCCACCCCTCACCGCTCCGCGAGCGAAACAAACACACAAAAGAGAAGTTTATTTTGAAAATTAGAGATGGCACATGCAAATTTTCTTAGAATGGCAAAAGAATACCGCATATAGGTAGATATAGTGGACTCATGTGGCAAAACTGGTTTAAAGGATTTTGGATGCACAAGTAGAGGTCATACTTAGTGCAAAGTGAAGGCTAGCAAAAGATTGGGAAGCGACCAACCAAGAAACGAATAATCTCATAAGCAAGCATTAAGCATAATTAACACCGAATAATGCACCACAAGTAGGATCTAATTTCATTGCATGACTATTGACTTTCGTGCATGCATAGGGAATCACAAACCTTAACACCAATATTCCTACTAAAGCATAATTACTCATCAAGATGACTCACATATCACATCATCATATCTCAAAACTATTACTAAGAATTAAGTTTATTTTGTCCAATGATCTTCATGACATTTTTTCTTTATCCTTCTTGGATATCTATCACTTTGGGACTAATTTTCATGTGTTGTTTTTCATAAGCTCAAACAAATATAAGTGAAGATCATGAGCATAACAAATTTTCTTTCTCTCAAAATAATTTAAGTGAAGCAAGAGAGAATTTCTTCAAAATTGTACTAACTCTCAAATAAATCTAAGTGAAGCAAGATAGCAGTTCTTCAAGAATAACAAAGCACACCGTGCTTAAAAAGATATAGGCAAAGCACTAGAGCAAGTCCTAGCTCATGAAAGATTTAAGTGAAGCATAGAGAGCAATTCTAACAAGTCATGCTATAATTTTGGCTCTCTCAAATAGGTGTGTCCAGCAAGGATTGATAACTTAAAACACAAAATAAAACAAGCAAAGACACATATCATACAAGACGCTCCAAGAAAAACACATATCATGTGACGAATAAAAATATAGTCTCGAGTAAAATACCAATAGTTGTTGGAAGAAAGCGGGGATGCCACTCGGGGGCATCCCCAAGCTTAGTTGGTTGCTCATTCTTGGATAATAGCTTGGGATTCCGGGGCATCCCCAAGCTTAGGCTCTTACATTCTTCCATCCATCGTAAGATAACCCAAAACTTGAAAACTTCAATCACACAAAACTCAACAAAGCCTTTGTGAGATCCGTCAGTATAAGAATGATAAATCACTACTATAAGTGCTGTATCAAACCAATTCATATTTTGTTTTTGTATTATATCTAGCGTATTCCAACTTTCCTATGGCAAAAACTCATCAAAGAAAACCATAGAGCCATCAAAATAAGCACACAACACAAAGAAAACATAATATGTCAAAACAGAACAGTCTCTAGCAATCAGACTACTTCGAATAATTCTGTAACTCAAGAAACTCTGAAAAATTAGGATGACCTAAGAAATTTGTATATTGATCTACTACAATTGGAATGGGTATTTTATCGATCTTTTGTAAAAAATGAAAATTAAATTCGTGAGCGCAAAACTTTCTGTTTTTTCGGCAAGATCAAACAACTATTGCCCAAGAAGATCCTAAAGGCTTTACTTGGCACAAACACTAATTAAAGCACAAAAAACACAATCATAATAGCAGAATGATTGTGCTAACACTCAAAAACAGGAAGAAAAAAGCAAAAATAAATTTTATTCATTGGGTTGCCTCCCAACAAGCGCTATAGTTTTACGCCCTTAGCTAGGCATAAAGCAAGGATCTAAGTTTTGTCATCTTTGGTTCGAGATCCATAAGATGCCCTCATGATTGATTCGTATGGTGGCTTAATTCTTGTTCTAGGAAAGTGGTCCATACCCTTCCTCAAAGTAAATGGGAACTTAATATTGCCTTCTTTCATATCAATCACGACACCGATAGTGCGAAAAAACGGTCTACCAAGAATAATTAGACAAGACAGATTGCAATCAATATCAAGAACAATAAAATCTATGGGCACATAATTCCTATTTGTAAGAATAATAACATCATTAATCCTTCCCATAGGCTTTTTAATAGTAGAATCCGCCAAGTGCAAATTCAAGGGACATTCTTCAAGATTGGTTAGACCAAGCACATCACATAAAGATTTCGGAATTGTAGAAACACTAGCACCCAAGTCACATAAAGCAAAACACTCATAATTTTTAATCTTTACTTTGATAGTAGGTTCCCACCCATCATGAAATTTTCTAGGAATTGAAACTTCTAATTCCAATTTTTCTTCAAAAGCTTTCATCATAGCATCAACACTATGTTTAGTAAAATCTTTGTTTAGTTCATAAGCGTGGGGTGAATTCATCATGGATTGCAAAAAATAAATACAATCAATCAAAGAGAAACTATCATAATTAAAGTCTTTGTAATCCACAAGAGTGGGTGCATCACTAGCTAAAGTTTTGACCTCTTCGAACCCACTTTCATCAATTTTTTCAACAAGATTTTCACCCTCTAAAATATTGGGACGCCTTCTACTTAGAGTTGACTCTTATCCAGTCCCTTTTTCACCATTCTTAACTTTACTAAACAAGGAATCAATAGAAGAAACACCAATCATTTTAAGATCTTCAAAACTTTTGCCAAAGAAATCACTAGGAAAAGCTTTTCATAAAAATTCTCTTTTAGCTCTAAGCATAGCAGTTCTTTTCTTACTTTCATCCATAGAAGCATAAAGAGCTTTAATTGATTCATCTAATTTAGGCACAAAAAATTTCATCTTGATATTTTCCACATCATGAGCAATTCTATCAACACTTCTAGACAAATCATCAATCTTACTCAACTTTTCTTCTACGGAAGTGTTGAAAACTTTTTGTGTGTTGATAAATTCTTTAATGTTATTCTTAAGATGAGAGGTGTTCCTATTATTATTATAAGATTGATTTCCATAGGAATTACCATAATTATTAGAGGAATTACTAGGAAAAGGCCTAGGATTAAAATTACCTCTATAAGCATTGTTGTTGAAATTATTGCGAGAAACAAATTCACATCAATAGCATCACTATTTTGCTCAACCAAAGTAGAAAAAGGCATATCATTAAGATCAATAGGAGCACTTCTACTTGCAACCAATTTCACAAGAGCATCAACTTTTTCACTCAAAGAAGAAATTTCTTCAACCGAATTAACTTTTTTACTAGTAGGAGCCCTTTCGGTATGCCATTGTGAATAATTTGCCATAATATTATCAAGCAATTTGGTGGCTTCACCCAAAGTAATTTCCATAAAAGTACCACCCGTGGTGGAAATCTAAAAGATTACGAGAAACAAAATTCAACCCCGCATTAAAATTTTGTATGATCATCCAAAGATATAACCCATGAGTTGGGCAATTCCTTAGCATCATTTTCATCCTTTCCCAAGATTGTGCAACATGCTCATGTTCAAGTTGCTTGAAATTCATGATCTGGGTTCTAAGGGAAATAATTTTAGCGGGAGGAAAATACTTAGTGATAAAAGCATCTTTGCACTTATTCCAAGAATCAATACTGTTGTGAGGCAAAGAAGAGAACCTAATTTTTGCAGAATTACGCAAAGAAAATGGAAATAATTTCATCTTGAGTACATCATTTTCCACATATTTTTTCTTTTGCATATCCCATAATTCCATGAAGGTATTAAGATGGCACCCGACATCCTCATTAGGAGTACCGGAAAATTGGTCTTTCGTAACAAGATTCAACAAAGCGGTATTAATATCACAAGTCTCCGCACTAGTGGAGGGAGGAGCAAGCGGAGTGCCAATAAAATCAATGTTGCTGGTATTTGAGAAATGACATAACATGGTGTTCTCTTGAGTCATGATGACCACACAACAAGATTGCACTAAAAAACAGATCTGGCAAGAAAACGGCAAACGGAAAAGAAAGGCGAATAAAACGGCAAATTTTTGTGAAGTGGGGGAGAGGAAAATGAGAGGCAAATGGCAAATAATGTAAATTGCGAGGAGATGAGATTTGTGATTAGGAACCTAGTTGTGATGAAGATCCTCCCCGGCAACGGCACTAGAAATTCCTTTTGATGTCGCTTGAAGCTACGTCGGTATTTCCCCAAAGAGGAAGGGATGATGCAACACAACGGCGGTAGGTATTTCCCTCAAATATGAAACCAAGGTTATCGAACTAGTAGGAGAACCAAGCAACACAACGTAAACAGCCCCTGCACACAGATAACAAATCCTCGCAACCCGACGTGTTAAAGGGGTTGTCAATCCCTTTCGGGTAAGGGCGCCAGAAACGACGTGTGACGGGAGATAAAGTTGTAAATATTGATAGATCGAATGCCAAATAAAATAAATTGCAGCAAGGTATTTTTGGGTTTTCTGTTTAATAGATCTGAAAATAAAAGCAAATAAAAAGGTAGATCGCAAAGGAAAATATATGAGAAAGAAGACCCGGGGGTCGTAGGTTTCACTAGTGGCTTCTCTCGAGAAAAATAGCAAACGGTGGGTAAACAAATTACTGTTGGGCAATTGATAGAACCTCAAATTATTATGACGATATCCAGGCAATGATCATTACATAGGCATGATGACCCACAAGTATAGGGGATCTATCATAGTCCTTTCGATAAGTAAGAGTGTCGAACCCAACGAGGAGCAGAAGGAAATGATAAGCAGTTTTCAGTAGGGTATTCTCTGCAAGCACTGAAATTATCGGTACCAAATAGTTTTGTGATAAGGTAATTTGTAACGGGTAACAAGTAATAAAAGTAAATAAGGTGCCGCAAGATGGCCCAATCATTTTTGTATCAAAGGACAAGCCTAGACAAACTCTTATATAAAGGAAAGCACTCCTGAGGACACATGGGAATTATCGTCAAGCTAGTTTTCATCATGTTCATATGATTTGCGTTCGGTACTTTGATAATTTGATATGAGCGTGGACCGGTGCTTGGGTACTGTCCTTCCTTGGACAAGCATCCCACTTATGATTAACCCCTTTGCAAGCATCCGCAACTACAACATAAGTATTAAGGTAAACCTAACCATAGCATGAAACATATGGATCCAAATCAGCCCCTTACGAAGCAATGCATAAACTAGGTTTAAGCTTCTGTCACTCTAGCAACCCATCATCTACTTATTACTTCCCAATGACCTCCTATAGGCCCAAACAATGGTGAAGTGTCATGTAGTCGACGTTCACATGACACCACTAGAGGAAAGACAACATACATCTCATCAAAATATCGAACGAATACCAGATTCACATGACCACTTATCGCAAGACTTCTCCCATGTACTCAGGAACAAATGTAACTACTCACAAATCATATTCTTGTTCATAATCAAAGGGGTATTAATATGCATAAAGGATCTGAACATATGATCTTCCACTGAATAAACCAACTAGCATCAACTACAAAGAGTAATCAACACTACTAGTAACCTGCAGGTACCAATCTGAGGCTTTGGGACAAAGATCGGATACAAGAGATGAACTAGGGTTTGAGATGAGATGGTGCTGGTGAAGATGTTGATGGAGATTGACCCCCTCCCGATGAGAGGATCAATGGTGATGATGATGGTGATGATTTCCCCCTCCCAAAGGGAAGTTCCCCGACAGAAGAGCTCCGTCGGAGCCCTAGATTGGTTCCGCCAAGGTTCTGCCTCGTTGCGGCGGAGTTTCGTCCCGTGAGCTAGCTTATGATTTTTCTCTCCCCGAAAGACCTCATATAGTAGAAGATGGGCATCAGAGGGCTGCCAGGGGCCCACGAGGTAGGGGGCGCTCCCCCACCCTCGTGTATGGTGGGTGGCCCCTCTCTGGTACTTCTTTCGCACAATATTTTTTATATATTCTGAAACTTGCTCCTGTGAAGTTTTAGGACTTTTGGAGTTGTGAGAATAGGTCTCTAATATTTGCTCCTTTTCCAGCCCAGAATGCCAGCTGCCAGCATTCTCCCTCTTCATGTAAACCTTGTAAAATAAGAGAGAATAGGCATAAGTATCGTGACATAATGTGTAATAACAGCCCATAATGCAATAAATATCGATATAAAAGCATGATGCAAAATGGACATATCAAGGCATCACGTCCAAGATTAGTAGACCGACTCCTACCTGCATCTACTACTATTACTCCACACATCGACCGCTATCCAGCATGCATCTAATGTATTAAGTTCATGGAAAAACATAGTAAAGCAATAAGAACAATGACATGATGTAGACAAGATCCGTTTATCTATATGGCGATAGATATAGATCTCGTCTTTTTATCCTTAGTGGCAATGATACATTCATGTCGGTTCCCTTTCTGTCATTGGGATCAAGCACCGTAAGATTGAACCCACTACTGGGCACCTATTCCCATTGCAAGATAAATAGATCAAGTTGGCCAGACAAAACCCAAATATCGGAGAAGAAATACGAGGCTATAAGAGATCACACATAAAAGAGATCAAAGAAACTCAAATGCTTTCATGGATATAAAAAGATAGATCTGATCATAAACTCAAAGTTGATCGATCCCAACAAACACACTGCAAAAGAGTTACAACATATGGTTCTCCAAGAGACCATTATATTGATAATCAAGAGCGAGAGATGAAGCCATCTTGCTACTAACTACAGATCCGAAGGTCTACAAAGAACTACTCACGCATCATCGGAGAGGCACCAATGGAAGTGGTGAATCCCTCCGTGATGGTGTCTAGATTGGATCTGGTGGTTCTGAACTCTGCAGCCGCTGGATGAATATTTCATTGACTCCCCTAGGGTTCTGGGATTTTTGGGGTATTTATAGAGCAAAGAGGCGGTCCAGGGGGCACCCGAGGTGGGCACAACCCACCAGGGAGCGCCTGGGGCTCCTGGCACGCCCTGGTGGGTTGTGCCTCCCTCGGGGCACCCCCCAGGCGCATCTAGGGCCCGTTGTGTTCCTTCTGGCCCATAAAAAATCTGCGTAAAGTTTCGTGGCATTTGGACTTCGTTTGATATTGATTTTCTGGAATGTAAAAAACATGGAAAAAATAGCAACTGGCACTTGGCACTATGTCAATAGGTTAGTACCAAAAAATGATATAAAATGATTATAAAACAACCAAGATTGATAATAAAACAACATGGAGCAATCAAAAATTATAGATACGTTGGAGACATATCAGAGCTCTCCACCGAGATAGGATCGTTCATGTAACCACAGAGAGGGCCTTCCCCCTCACGTGGGTGTCGACTATGTGATGCGTGGTGAACTGCCCGCCGTTGTTGTCGTCGGCCGTTGGGAGCGCCATTGGAGCCATGGGGAGCTCCATTGGAACCGCTGGCTGTCCTCTTTGTATGTCGTCGTGGGTGTGCTTATTGTGTCGTGTGATGCGAGATTTGAAGGTAAATGGCCGCAGGAATAAAAGGGGGCTGAGAGGCCTGGATTCTCAGCGCATCCGCAAGGCAGTTTTTGCAGCGGGTAACTGCATCGTCGCACCGCGCTCGGCACAACCGCATGCACATGAACGTGTGTGATCGTGCACTGGCCCCAAACATTGGTAGCGTGCATGGAGGGACGAGGGTAGAGCACCCGGATGGACGCGAGAGCAGAGCACGCGCGGCGGGATGTGAGTAGAGCGCGCCGCGGTCGCCACAACCGCAAGCAACCAGATGCATAGAGCAGTTCAACACACAGGAAATGGTCGCCTACAAGCTGGCCGGGAGTTGCATCGCTGTGCAGAGAGCGGCCGTGTGCTACTACCTCCATTTTGGTCTATATCCCCCTTTATATTTTGTGCCATACTTTGCCCTTAAATTTAACCAACAAAATGTTAATGAATGTTATAAAAATTATATAATTGGAAACTATGTTCAAATACAAATCCAACTATATAATCTTTGGCGACATGCATTCACATTTTATTAGTTAAATCCTACTTATAAACCAGGACAGGGGTATTGTAGGTAATTAAACCGCAAACATTTTTTTGTATTAATCGTATGTGTATGTGGCCTTTCGTCCTCCTCTCGCACGTCTTGTCACCCCGCTGCCGCAGACGACTTACAGCGCAAGCTTGCACAGCACACGGGGTGTTCTTTTGGCCAAACGATGGCTCGAAGTGGCGCCAATGAATCGTCGGTGAGCCCATTCCCGCGCAACCTCGCAGGTTCCTGTGCAAGCTTCCCGCCCGACTTGGTGAAATCCCCCAAAATCCCAATGCTTACCAGCCTGCTATATAAACCCTCACAGCCGGCGAGTCCTGCGTCGCATTTTCCCCTCCCTCCCTGTAGCTTATCTCACCTGCTTCTCCCACAATCACCAATGGCACCGGTCCGTCGTCACTTAGCCACCCCGCCATCATCAGAGGACAACTCTAGCAAGGAGGCTACACTGCAGTGGCGGCGCACTCCCCGATATAGTGTAGTGCGCATGGCGTCCCTGTTGGGTGTGCGCGGAACACCCACCACACGCTCTGCCGCCGCTACCCGTCGGCGGCTGTTGCCGGCCACCGTTGCCGCCACACCACCATTGAAAGCCAGGGCCATCGGCCGCTCCAGCGTCGTGGCCCGAAGGCGGGAGGTGGCCATCGTGGCCGCCACCCCACAATCGGCCATCACCCGCTCCGCAACCGTGGTCCGAATGCGAGAGGTGGTGGTCATGGCTGCTACCCCATCATCGGCCGCCAGCCTACCATTGACCGCCGGGGTCATCACCCGCTCCACCACTGCCACCCGAAGGCGGGAGGCGGAGGTGGAGGCCCCGCACATGCGTAAGTGACCTTACGCGCTACACCAAGTTCCTGTAGGAGGAGGAGGAGCGCCTTGTCGAGCACGCAAAGAGCCTTACTGCTGCCATGGCCGCGACACATGCCGCCTCAGAGGCGAGGAATCAGGAGATCTACAAGGAGAACCACTGCTTCGAGATGGGTCGTCTAGAGAAGCAGAGGGCATTCGAGGTGAGCGTCGTTGAAGCTGCATCAGCGGTAGGCACCATATTGCAGTTGTCCAGCTCGTCGGTAGGCTCTTCCTCCTTTGCCTCTTACTGAGCGCGCTCGACAGAGGAGAGGCTGCCGGGAGTAGTACAAAGCCCCTCCGTAGTAGTAGTATTTATGGGCTATTTTGTTCAGTTGATCTGACTATAGATGTGGTGGAACTGTACAACGTACTTAAAATTAGCTACTATATATAGTTGAACTAGCTATTTCAGTACGTGGTTGGGAACAATTGGGGAAAAGTTTGGTCGGTTCAGCTGTCGAGTTGAACTATTTGTATAAAGAATGACTGCTTAGTCTATGAATGAAATCTATGCTTAATTACTGAATTTTAGTTGCAAAATTAGATAGTGCTAGTGATTTTTAGCTACATATTTGACAAATCGCAGTGTTACAAGGTTGACAAATGGCAATGTTACTAGACCAATAAATGTCAATCTTTCCAGTTTGACAAATGGCAACATACCCAATATGGCAGATGCAAATCTTACCAAATTGTTTGTATGTGGTTGCACATAGGTCATCCAAAACAACCGTTTACGTCGAAGGGATGCACAAATCCCGCGCTGTGAATTTTCCATTGACTTAAGGGGGAAGACCATAGCTCTCACTTTACATACAGGTGTTCTATCTAAAACGTTTGCGATCAAGAGCTGCACAAATCCTGCTCGGCACATTTTCCCTTGGCTTCCTGGGGAAGCTGTAGGTTTGCATATGGGTGTTCTAACTAAAACGTTTGCGATGAGTGTTTTATATTTAAAAACCATTGACATTAGTTTCAAAAGAAAATCGTTTGATAAGTCTGTACATTAAGAGAGAAAAACGCAAGTTTGTTCAAACCATATCTTTCATTCAGTCACACTGCGGATTTATATTCATATGCTCGAGACACAGTATTAAACCCCCAAAAACCTATTTCTGATGGAGGCCGAGGCGGTGTGCCGCGCCTTCATTATCATTGTCGTCCTCTAGGACGCCGTTGTTGAAGTCTTCAAGGCAGCACATAATGTTTTTCACTTGTAAATCAAACATCATGTCGTCGCGCGATCGACGGGCGGGGCGCGGGAGGACGACAACTGGCGCCACTGAGAGGTAGCGGTCGACGGCGGTGTCCCATGCCACTGAGGGGGGCGCGTGGATGGGCACGGGCACGGCAGGTGCAACAAAATGCACGGGGACCAATGCTGCGGTGGGTGGAGGGCGCTGGCCCTGGCATGTACACGAGCTCGCGCGGGTCCGTGGAGACCTCGCTGATGCCCGCGGCATCCAGCTCTGCAATAGTGCTCGGCGACCAGCCCGTCAATGTTACGGGGATGGTCTCTGGCGCGGGCGCGGGGATGAGAGCTGTGACAGGAGCGGGTGCAGCAACCGCCGCGACCAGCTCTTTCATGGCCATGTCCATGAGGCCCCATTCCTCCTTATTTTATATCTCCTCCGGATCGGAGTTAACTTCACCAAACTTGAAGACTAGTGGCAGATGATCATTCTATGCCATGGCGTCGATGGAGGTCTGCGGGAGGGAGGGGAATGTGAGGCGAACAGTAAGGCCGCCCATATTAAACAGTGGCTCGGGCGCCATTAATGGAGAGGAATGCGGGCGGCCATGGAAGTCAAAGGGCTCGCTACCCAGTGAGCCTGCGCAGCGTATCGCTCGCATGCTTCCCGGTGAGCCTGTGTATTGGAGGATAGCTTGCATGCCTCTCGGTCAGCCTACGCACCGGACTGCGCTCGCATGGCTCCTGTTCAGTCAAGCAGCTGTTAGCACAACACCTCCTATAGCCATTAAAACCAAGACACGTGGCGTCACATGAATGGTTAACAGAACACACACGATTTGAATTATACAAATGTTTGAGATATTAAAGAGGCAACTATTTTTTTCAAAGTGCCTTTGTTGGCTGTTATTCGAGTGCGCCTTCTGTCAAAATGGACATGAAAAATACCACAACATGCCAAGTTTCATGAATTTCAGACGAGCTTTGGATTTACTAGAATTTAAAAACAAAGTATCTCAATGTTTTGCCGGCAATCAACAGTGCCATGGTGTTTGAAATTCATTCCCATTTCTTGCATGGGACCTAAGCATGCACCCAGGACACAAATTTGATTTTCAACCAATTTATATGCACTAGAGCATGTGCATGTAGTTCAAATTTGAATTGTGCACATAAAAGCATTGAAAACTCAATTAATGTATAAAGAAGTCGAAACGAATCCCGAAAAATTCCAAACTTTAACACAACACTCCTGTTGTTCTATGTTGACACTAGAGAAAAAATTGAAATCAAGAAGAGGCAACGGATATCGTTGTCCCCAAAGGTAAAACGTTCCCTACCGAAAACATAAGGCTTGTTGTGAAAAGCTCTGGTTTGTGAGAAGCTTATGCCCAAACCTGCTCCAGGTGGGACAAATTTTTTACCACAGCATGTTGATGCCGCTCCATGATAGCATGCCAAGTTTCATGAATTTCAGACGAGGTTTGGATTTACTAGAATTTAAGAACCAGGTATCTCAATGGTTTTGGCCGAGTGATGGTGGCAGGGTGTTTGAAATTCATTCACATTTCTTGCATGGGACCTAAGCATGCACCCAAGGACACATATTTCATTTTTCAACCAATTTATATGCACTGGAGCATGTGCATGTAGTTCAAATTTTAATTATTCACATAAAAGCATTGAAAACTCAATTAATGTATAAAAATGTCCAAACGAACCCCGAAAAATTCCAAAAGTTAACACAACATTCCTGTTGTTCTATGTTGACACTATAGAAAAAATTGAAATCAAGAAGAGGCAACGGATATCATTTCGTCCCCAAAGGTGAAACATTCCCTTCCAAAAACATCAGGCTTGTTGTGAGAAGCTCTGGTTCGTGAGAAGCTTATGCCCAAACCTGCCCCAAATGGGACAAAAATTTTTACCACGGCATGTTGATGCCGCTCTATGATAGCATGCCAAGTTTCATGAATTTAAGACAAGTTTTGGATTTAATAGAATTTAAAAACCAGGTATCTCAATGTTTGTGGCCGAGTGACAGTGGTAGGGTGTTTGAAATTCATTCCCATTTCTTGCATGGGACCTAAGCATGCACCCAAGGACCCTGATTTGATTTTCCAACCAATTTATATGCACTCGATCATGTGCATGTAGTTCAAATTTGAATTATGCACATCAAATGCCTAGAATACCCAGTTAATGTATAAAAATGTCCGAACCCCGAAAATTCCAAAATTTAACACAACACTCCTGGTGTTCTATGTTGACACTAATTTCTTTTGAAAGCAATAAGAGGCAACGGATATCGTTTCATCCCCAATGGTGGCACGTTCCCTACAGAAACCATCAGGATTGTTGTGAGAAGCTCTGGTTTATGAGAAGCTTATGCCCAAACCTGCCCCAAATGGGACAAAAAATTACCACGCGTGTTGATGCCGCTCCATGATAGCATGCCAAATTTCATGAAATTCAGACAAGTTTTGGATTTACTAAATTTAAAAACCAGGTATCTCAATGTTTGTGGCCGAGTGACGATGGCAGGGTGTTTGAAATTCATTCCCATTTCTTGCATGGGACCTAAGCATGCACCCAAGCACACAGATTTGATTTTTCAACTAGTTTATATGCACTGGAGCATGTGCATGTAGTTCAAATTTGAATTATGCACATAAAATGCCTAGAAAATCTAGTTAATGTATAAAACTGTCCAAACGAACCCCGAAAAATTCCAAAATTTAACACAACACTATTGTTGTTTTATGTTGACACTAGAAAAATACTGAAAGCAATAAGAGGCACCGGATATCGTTTCGTCTCCAAAGGTGGCACGTTCCCTACAGGAATGATCGGGCTTATTGTGAGAAGCTCTGGTTTGTGAGAAGCTTATACCCAAACCTGACCCAAAATGGGACAAGAAATTTACCAGATCATGTTGATGCCGCTCCATGATAGCATGCCAAGTTTCATTAATTTTAGACG
The DNA here is from genome assembly GCF_018294505.1 of Triticum aestivum. Classification (NCBI taxonomy): domain Eukaryota; kingdom Viridiplantae; phylum Streptophyta; class Magnoliopsida; order Poales; family Poaceae; genus Triticum; species Triticum aestivum. Next base: position 304,126,651 of record NC_057812.1, read on the forward strand.
AGTTTTGGATTTATAGAATTTAAAAGACAGTACTCAATGTTTGCTGGAGAGCAACGGTGTGTGGTGTTGACAATTCATCCCATTTCTTGCATGGGACCTCATGCAACACCGTGGACACAATTGATTTTCAACCAATTATATGCACGGAGCATGTGCATGTAGTTTCAATTTGAATTATGCACTAAATGGCTAGAAAACCATTAATGTATAAATGTCCAAACGAACCTTGAATAATTCCAATTTTTTCCGACAACACAACCATGTTGTTGCATGTTGCATCCAGATTATTGAAAGTTATAAGAGGCTATTAACTTTGTCCATTGCCGCTATGACCCCATTATGTAATTCCAATCAGATGAAAACCATCAATAGATCCCACACTTTATGTCGGGGAAACTGATCCACGAACACCTATGGGGCCGGCGGACCGGGCCCCTTTCGGTTCGGCGGGGGGCGGAGATCGCACGAAGAGCAGATCGAGGCGAAGCACACGAGCAGTTTACCCAGCTTCGGAGCTCTCCGGAGAGATAACACTCCTACTGCTGCTTGTCTGGTTCTATTATGTTCTTGCTCGCGAGAGCTAAGTGTTTTCTGGCTCACGAATGAATCGAACCGAACCCCTCTACGTTGCGCATGGGCCTCCTTTTATACGCTAAAGGGGTCACCGACAGGTGGCAACGCAGAGAAGGGTACAAATGTAAAAAGTGAGGTGGTTGGTACAGTTACTTGTACAGTGCACCCTACCTAACCCTGACGGCAGGGGACAAGGGCATTAAATGCCCGTCTGAGTCGCCCAAACAGTGCAGAAAAGGACCGTTAGGGGCGCCACCGTTCGCCACGATGGCGATCTTGTCAGCTTCGCATGCCACTGCGCACCGCTGGCTGCACAGCCTCCCGCCACGCGCGCCTGGAGAGGCCCCCAGAGCGACACGTTGGTGGATGCGCTGGAGCGTGGGCACAGAGTGGCCGCCTGCCGCGGCAAGCGCCTTGCCGCTGCTGTTATCTTGTCGGGTCCGGAAGCTTGTCGCTCACCGGGCCTCGAGGTACCTTGGTTGGTCTTCCCGGCAAGCTCCTCTTGCCGGGGCCTTGTTGCCTTGCCGGAGCGCGTGGCGCGTCGCGGCAAGTTCCTTGGAGTGCCTTGGTTGGCCTTCCCGGCAAGCTCCTCTTGCCGGGGCCTTGTCTCCTGAGCTTAAATACTTTGTTCTTGAATGGCTCCAAGGGAACCACGGAGGATCTTGGCGTTCGCCCGGCAAGCCTTGCCGCGGGGTGCTGCAACTGCCCGTGCACAAGTTCGGGGTACTAGGGTACCCCTATTCTAGTACACCGACAGGAGCCCCCGGGCCTGGGCCAGACACGGTGCCGAGCGCTGTTGGGCCAGGCCCAAGACAGGGCACGGGCACACGCGGACTGGGCCACGCCGAATCTCGCTCCGTATCCACCGCGCTCTCCCCTAACGGCACGCGTTGAATGCGGCGTCGTGGGAGAGATCGTGGGTGGTTCTTTATTCGGAAGGGCGAAACGTCCGCCCCGTCCCTCTTTATAAGCAGAGGAAACAGGGGCAGTTCGTTCCCCCTCGCTGGTTGCTACTACTCCATCTTCACGAACCTCCGCCGCTCCCCCCTTCTTCTTGAAGCCGAGAGAGCAGCGCTCCGCCCCCCATTGCCACCAGCATCACCAACGCCGTCGACCTCCCCCACCACCTCCGCCATGGCTCCGAAAGCCGACAAGGGAAAGGGCGTGAAGTCGGCCGAGGCGCAGCGGCTCGCGGCGCTGCGGAAGGAGCGGGCGATCTTCTCCCCCCAGCTCGGCGTGAAGGAGCTGAGGGAGTACTTCTACCTCTTTTGGGCGACGGAGACGCGTGCGCATCCGCGCACGAGGGTACTCCCGGCCGCTGCTTCGGAGCTGGCTCCAAACGGGTACCCATTCTTCGCGCTATTCTTCTATTGCGGGCTCTGCCCGCCCTTCTCGGAGTTCTTCTGCGATATCATGAACACCTACGGCTTCCGCCTCCTTGATTTCACCCCCAACGCCGTTCTGACCATGGCAGTTTTCGCACATTTGTGCGAAAACTTTGTCGGAGTCCACCCCAATGTTGCCCTTTTCCGCCACTTCTTCATACCTCGGGTAGAGAGAGGAGAGCCGCTTGCCGGAGGGATCGCCTGGATCTCGAGAGTCGGCAAGAAGGAGGCGTACTTGGAGGGTGAGCTCCGCAGCAAGTGGGATGAGTGGAGAGCGGAGTGGTGCTGGATCGTCGAGGAGAATCCGCAGCCCTTCACCGCCGTGCGCCAAGCTCCAATAGTGCGCGGCAATGACTGGAGCAACGTGGCCCCGGAAGACGAGAGGCTGAAGATCGCCATTACTAGGATCCTTCGCCTCAGGCTTGCCGGGCTCACTGTAGGTGCTGTAGGCGCAGATTTCCTCCGCCGCCGCATCGCCCCCTGCAGGAGAGGGGGAGGCCCGCCTGGGAATTCAAGAACTCGGCGGACATCATGAGGCTGCGGCCGGGCCTCAACTACAACTTCACCGTCTTGGAGCTGGATGCAATGCTCCTGGAGTTGTTCAAACGCGACCCCCAGCACCCATTCACGCTGCCGAGGGGCGTCGTTCCATTGTGCAATAATTCTTCGCTTGACCGGATCCGCGCCATGATGCCGTTGTGCGATTCACACGGAATCGTTCCAACTTGGCAAGAGCCTGCGGATGACGTCGTGCAAGCGTTCTTCGACAACTTGGAAGAAGTGCCGGTCCACGCTGACGAGCAGAAGAGCCTCACCCGTGACACCACCGACGAGGAGCTGCAGCGCATCGCCACTAGGGCGGAAGAGGTTGCGGCCGCAGCTGCCGCGGGCGTGTTCGGGTTCACTGTGGAGGAGGCGGAGGCGGCAGAAGCGGCAAACCTTGCCGAGCGCGCGGAGTTCATTGGCGAGGAAGAGCCTGCCGGTTCTGAAGCCGAGCCGAGCGAGGCCGGCGAGGAAGAGCCCGAGCCTTCAGAAAGCTTGCCGCAGGCGGAGCCCCCGGCCCCGCCAAGAAGGCGTCTTCGCAGGGCCGCGGACGTAGCGGGGCGGCAGCCGGGTCAACAGCCGCCGAGCCGTGCGACACGCTCTACCGCGGCAAGCAATGTTGCCGCGGGAGCGCCTCACGCAGCAGCGGCAACTGGAGCGGGATCTTCCCGGGCCACCGCCACCGCCCCCGCCAAGCGGGCAAGGGATCCTACTCCTCCGCCTCGCCGCACCAGAGGGGAGCCGGACTTCGATCTTTCCGCGCTCAGCTCCGACGAGGAGGAAGAAGAGTAAGTTTCTTTGGTGCTCTTGTAGTTCTTCAATTTTGCTGTTTTTATCTTGTATCTGACTTGCTTCAATCTGGACTCCTTTCTTTTCAGGACGCTGGCCCAGAGAGCGGCGAAGAGGGCCAAGGCCGCGGTGATTGTCATCGAAGATGACCCCACCGTGTCAGCAGGGGGTGGGTCCGAGACCACCTTGACGGACCCGGCAACCACTCCTCAAAGCAGCCCCCAGCGCAGCCCCCAGCGTAAGTTCATAGTTAGCTTTCTGCTGTCGGGCGCGCATGAGTGCTTTTTCCTTTGTTGATATCTTGCTTGTTGATTTGTGTAGGAGCAGAGCAGCCACATCAGGAGCGCCCGGAAGCTGGTCCCGAAGTGCCATCTGCTTCGACTACGCCGCCAAGGGAGGGGTTCCCGGTAAGGGAGCGCTCTCCGGCAAGGGAGAACTCTCCGGCAAGGGGCAGCACCGTCGATCCTGCGGCGGCCGAGACCGCAACTGCAGATCTTGGCACAGGTAATTCACTTGTCCAAAAACTTTCCCTTGGGTTCTTCTTCTTCTGATTTTCTTCTCTTGGATTTTTGATTGATTTTTCTCCCTTCTTCGTTCTTCAGACCCATCTGCGGCTGAGCCAATGGAGACAGAGGGCGCCGGCGAGGAAGGGGCCGGTGCTGATGAGGCCGCCGGCGAGGAGGCCGCCAAGGCTGCCGCCGCAGAAGCCGGCGAGGGGTCGGGCGATCGCACTGACGACCCTGAGGCCGCAGGAGCGCCAGGCGCTGCACCGACCGCCGATCCCTCTGCCGCTTCTGCGGAGCCGGGCTCCGAGGAGCCCCAGCCCGGCGCCTACTTGAAGGCCGGCGACGATATCTTCATCAAGCTACCCTGGGCGTCGAGCTCCAGGGCGCCGGTCGAGGGGGAAACTTTCGATGAGGAGGTGCTCGCCTCCGCCGGACTGTCGTTGGTCGACGCGCCCAGCAGCAGCAGTGGCGAGCCTGAGGAGGAGCAGCTGCTGCGGAAGCTGCTGTCACTCTACCGCGCCCGGCAAGCCAAGCTGGCTTCCCGGGAAGCGCTTGTCGCGAAGGCGGGAGTTGACATGGAGAAGCGCGCGGAGGAGCTCCGGGGCCACAATCAAGAAGCTCTCCGGTCCCTGGCACAGGAGCGGGAGCGACTCGACGAGGAGCGCACGGCCTTCCTTCTCGAGAAGGCCGAAGCTGAGGAGGAACAAAGGCTGGCCGCCGAGAAGCAGTCCGCGCGAGAAGGCGAATTGGTGCAGCGGAAGGCCAACCTCGACAGCTACGAGGAGGAGCTCGCCGAGCGCGAGCAAGCACTTGGCGGGGCGCTCAAGGAAGCAAAGGACGCTGCCGCGATCGCAGAGGCCGCCAAGAAAGAGCTGGAGGAGAAGGTGGCGCAGCTGGAGGCCAACATTGGGAAGAGCGGCGAGGAGCTTGCCGCGCTCAAGCGTGAGCGTGAGAAGGATGCTGCCGCCCACGGTGAGCTGCAAGGTCTTCTCGCTGAGAGGGGCAAGGAGCTCAGCGCCGCCAAGGATTCCAATGCGGACCTGGAGTTGAAGCTGGCCACGCTGATGCAGACGCTGGAGGCCGCCAAGGAGCGGGAGAAAACCTTGTCGGAGAAGGTCAAAGCTGACAAGGCGCTGCTGGAGAGCATCGCAGTTACCCAGAACTCGTTCAGAGACACTGTGGAGCACTGGACCGAGGGTCTGGTGAATATTGCCGCAGTCATCAACGAGGAGCTGGCGCAGCTGGGGATGGAGGACTTTGGGTATCCCTCCGACGAGAATCTCCAACCCAGCGCCAAGCTCAGCCTGTTCTTCAAGGGCGTGGCGACGGCACTCCAGCGGCTCCGGGAGAGGATCCCAAAGCAGCTGGCCGACGAGTCGCGCAAAATCTGCGCCGGGGTTCTCCAGAAGGTGCTGATGAAGGTGGCCTTCCGCAATCCAGGCCTCAGCTTCACCAACGTCCTCAAGTCCTTGCCGCCAGACGCCGATCGGGACGCACTCAAGGCCCTTGTCGCACCCATTGTGGACAAGGTGAGCGAGATCAAGAGGGTTGAGGGCGACCGCGTAGACTAGGCCGCCCATTTCTTCTTTTCCCTTGTCGCTGCTAATCATGTTATGAAAACAGTCTGTTAGAGCTGCGACAAGTTATCTTGTAATATAACTTTATTTCTGTTATCAATTGCTATGTTATTTCCTCTACTAGATTCCTTCCTTTGTATGTTTTACCCTACGCTTCTAGGGAACTTGTCGGCGCAGGCACCCGAGCCGCGAGCGCTGAGTGCGGAACTTCAGCAGCCTGCTGGCGGCGCTGCTTCCGACAAGAAACCTTGTCGCGACTAGATGCAGCACACTTAAGTTGTTGAGCGGACTCGAAACAAAGTAAGGGCGCAACTAGCCACGAGTTGGTTCCTCCGCGCACAGGTTTTCCATACAAAGCAGGGTCGTTCGAGGAAGATAACTCAAAAATTTAAAAACTGATTGCTCAAACTTTGGCAACTTAGCTTTTCTGTCGTTTGCTTCCCGGCAAGGCAAAACTTTGCTTGAACGACGCCTGGTCCATACCACAATCTTCTCCTTCCCCCCCGGCAAACTTGTGTGCGAGGGAACCTTCTTTTCCTTTGTTGAAAAGAAGAAAGAAGAGAAAATAATGATATGGAGCCCTTCGGCTCGTTATTGCTTACCGGATGTAGGTGCTGCACAAAGTGTCAGATAACACATGCAAGAAAGAAACTAATGCATGAAATGGACAAGTTGTGCGGAGCACATGGGGTTTTACTTATGCACGGGATCTGCGCCCGGCTTTGTACAAAGGATTACATGCAACAGCGGCAAGACTTGTACAAAAGGTGGTTGCCGGAACGGGTTCCGGCAACCGCGCCCTACGGGAAAAACTTACGAAGATGTTCTATGTTCCAGGAGTTGCTCACCGGAATGCCATCTTCGGTCTCAAGGCGGACAGCGCCGGGCCTTGTGACTCGTTTCACCCGATAAGGGCCTTCCCACTTCGGCGTCAACTTGTTGGAATTCTTGGCGGACTGAACGCGCCGAAGAACAAGGTCGCCTTCCTCGAAGCTTCTGGCCTTAACTTTGCGGCTATGGTAGCGGCGCAAAGCTTGCTGGTATCGAGCAGCTCGTACAGCAGCCTGAAGACGATCTTCCTCAAGGAGCAGCGCGTCGTCTTGTCGCAGCTGTTCTTGCTCAAGCTCATCATAAGCGAGCACTCGAGGCGATCCGTATACGAGTTCCGTGGGGAGAACTGCCTCTGCTCCATAGACTAGAGCGAAAGGCGTCTGGCCAGTGGCTCGATTTGGCGTCGTTCTGATCGACCAAAGAACCACCGGCAGCTCCTCGATCCAGTTTCTTCCGCACTTGCGCAGCCTGTCGAAAGTTCTGGTCTTGAGCCCGCGCAGCACTTCAGCATTTGCCCTCTCTGCTTGACCGTTGCTTCTTGGATGAGCAACAGAAGCGAAGCAGACCTTGGCGCCAAGGTCTTGGACGTACTGCATGAAGGTGCGGCTCGTGAATTGCGTGCCGTTGTCGGTGATGATCCTGTTAGGGATCCCGAAACGGCAAACAATTGACCTGAAGAACTTGACTGCTGACTGTGCTGTCACCTTCCTCACTGGCTGCACTTCCGGCCACTTTGTGAACTTGTCGATTGCGACGTACAAGTACTCAAAGCCCCCGACAGCTCGGGGGAAAGGGCCGAGGATATCGAGCCCCCAGACCGAAAATGGCCAGGATAAAGGGATCGTCTGGAGAGCTTGAGCTGGCTGGTGTATCTGTTTGGAGTGGAACTGGCACGCTTCACACTTGGTTACTTGTGCAGTTGCATCCTGGAGGGCTGTCGGCCAAAAGAAACCTTGCCGGAAAGCTTTGCCGGCAAGTGCTCTTGCGCCAATGTGGTGGCCACATATGCCTCCATGTATCTCTGCCAACAGCTTTTGTCCATCTTCCCGGCAAATACACTTCAATTTCACACCGTTGAGTCTTCTTCTGTACAGTATGCTATCGACAAACTGGTACATACTTGACTGCCGGGCTACTTTTTCCGCTTCTTCTTGCTCTTCGGGAAGTTCTCCTGTCTGAAGGAAATGGACAATCTGCTGTGCCCATGCTGGAGCTTGTGGCTCGACAACAAGGACTAAAGGCACATCTGCTGCTGCGGGAACATCCGCTTCTACGGCAAGGACTTGCGGCCCTGCCGGAGCTTGATGTTCCCCGGCAAGTTTGCCGGAGCAAAACTTGTCGGGAGCGTCTGCTTCAACGGAACAAACCATAAGGCTTGCCGGAGCAGACTGCCCCTCAGCATCCTTGGTGTTGATCTTGGGGACTTTCTTGGCGGCGGCTTCGGGGAGCTCTGCCGGAAAGTAGTCACCAGAAACCAACTTCCTCTTCTTGCTTTGTCCAGTTGATGGTGTTACGGATGGTTGAGTCAACTTGAGCACAAAGATCCCTGGTTCCACAGGTAACTTTAGTGCGGCGCACTTTGACAGGCCATCAGCAATGTCATTCTGAGCTCTTGGGATATGCTCCATCTGTAGGCCGTCAAAGTGCTCTTCTAGCTTCCTCACTTCATCAACATATGCTTCCATCAATGGACTCTGGTAGTTCTTGTTCACTTGGCGGACGACAAGCTGTGAGTCACCCCTGACAATGAGCTTCTTGATCCCAAGGTCTGCTGCGATTCTGAGACCGGCAAGCAATCCTTCATACTCTGCAGTATTGTTGGTTGCTTGCTCCTTGGGAAAGTGCATCTGGACTACGTACTTGAGGTGCTCTCCGGTGGGCGCGACAAGCAGCACGCCCGCACCGGCGCCTTGCAGCGAGAAAGCACCATCAAAGTACATCAGCCACTCTCTGCTTGCCTCTTTGACGGGGATGCTCGTCTCTGGAATTTCTTCATCTGGGGTTGGCGTCCATTCTGCTATGAACTCTGCCAATGCTCTGCTTTGGATAGTTGAAGTGCTCTCAAACTTGAGGCCAAAGCTTGACAGTTCCAGCGCCCACTCGACAATCCTGCCTGTTGCTTCTGGATTTTGCAGTATCCTCTTCAGCGGAAAGCGAGTGACGACTGTGATCTCATGTGCTTGGAAGTAATGGCGCAGCTTTCTCGAGGCCATGAGGAGGCCGAAAAGCAACTTCTGCACACCAGAGTACCTTGATCTAGCCCCCTGTAGAAGGGAACTGACAAAGTAAACTGGACGCTGCACCATTCTCTTCTGCATCTTATCATGCTCCTGCGCAGATCCATCTTTGTCGGGACCAGAGCTTGTCGGCGAAGCCCCCTGCTTGTCGCTGGATGCATCTGCCGTGGTTGCTGGCTCATCATCTGCCTCCCTCTCCGCCACTAACGCAGCACTAACCACTTGATTGGTTGCCGCTATATACAGCAGCAACTTCTCTTGCGGCTTAGGTGCGACAAGTATTGGAGTGGAGGACAGGTATCTCTTCAAGTCCTGCAGCGCAGCCTCCGCCTCCGGAGTCCATTTCATTGGACCTGCCTTTTTCAAAATTTTGAAAAATGGCAGGGCGCGCTCAGCAGATCTAGAGATAAACCTGCTGAGAGCAGCCACGCAACCGGCAAGCCTTCGTACATCCTTGACGCGCTTTGGTGCTTCGATCTGCTCAATGGCCTTGATCTTGTCGGGATTGGCTTCAATTCCCCGCTGAGACACGAAGAACCCGAGAAGCTTGCCGGAATGGACTCCAAACACGCACTTCTCGGGGTTAAGCTTGAGGTTGATCCTGCGCAGATTTGCAAATGTCTCGTCTAAATCTTGAATCAGGGTCGCCCTGTTCTTGCTTTTGACCACTATGTCATCCATGTAGGCTTCCACATTTCTGTGCATCTGCGGCTCAAAAGCGTGGTGGACTACCCTTGCGAATGTTGAACCAGCATTCTTCAAACCGAAAGGCATCCGTACGAAGCAGTACGTGCCACACGGGGTGATAAATGCGGTTTTCTCTTCATCCTCTTCTGCCATGAAGATCTGATGGTATCCTGAGTATGCATCAAGAAATGAAAGCAAATCACATCCGGCTGTGGAGTCAACAATCTGGTCAATGCGCGGCAAGGGAAATGGGTCTTTGGGACAAGCTTTATTAACATCAGTGAAGTCAATACAAAGCCTCCATTTCCCGTTAGCCTTGCGCACGACAACAGGATTGGCCAACCATATGGGATGGAGCACTCCTCTGACAAGACCTGCTGCTTCCAACTTCTTGATTTCTTGTGCGATGAATTCTTGGCGCTCCACTGCCTGTTTCCTGACTTTCTGCTTGACGGGCCGCGCATGAGGACAGACGGCAAGGTGGTGCTCAATTACTTTCCTGGGAACACCAGGGATATCAGACGGTTGCCACGCAAACACGTCGACATTCGCCCGCAGGAAAGCAACGAGCGCGCTTTCCTATTTAGGGTCAAGAGTGGCGCTGATGGTGAAGGTACCACCAGTGCCGTCCTCCTTGGCGGACACCTTCTTGGTCTCAGGTGGAGCTGCCATTGCCTTCTTACACTTGCCGGTGGAGCTCGATGGTGCGCCCTCGACGGTAGCGCATCACTCCGAAGAGGTGCGCTTGCCGGAGTGGGCATCAGAGCTCTTGCCGGACTTGGTCTTCTTATTCCCTCCGGGAGCTTCGGCGGCAAGTGTCTTGCGTTCTTCTGCGGCTGCTGCTTCCCGGTAGAGATGACACTTATCGGGCCTGGCATTTTCAGTACGTTGTACGCATAGTGAGAGGCTGCCATGAACTTGGCGAGTGCCGGACGGCCAAGGATTCCATTGTAAGGTAATGGAAAGTCAGCAACATCAAACGTGACCCTCTCAGTCCTGAAGTTCAGCTTGCTGCCAAATGTTACCGGCAACGTGATCTTTCCCTTCGGCTTGCTCCTTCCCGGGTTGATTCCTTGAAATGTACCGGTCTCTTCGAGCTCGCTGTCAGGGATCTGGAGTTTCTGGAGCACCGCGGAGGAGATTAGGTTCAAGCCGGCCCCGCCGTCAACTAGCATCTTAGTGACCTTGAGGTTGCGGATTGTTGGTGAAACCAACATCGGCAAGCACCCGACCGTAGTTAAGCGATCAGGGTGGTCCTCAATATCAAAGATGATAGGCGTGCTGGACCATTTCAGAGGCTTGCGTGACTCGATGGGTGGTTCTGCTGCATTAACTTCCCGCACCCACTGCTTGAGCTGGCGGTGCGAGGTGTGCAGAGAAGCACCACCGTCAACGCACAGGACCTCTGTGGCTTTCTGGAACTCCTGCTCATCAGTCTCCTCATCATCCATGTCTTCATCATCGTCGTCATCTTCATCCTTGTCGCGGCCGCGAGGAGGTCTGTCTCCTCGCCGCTGCTTGGCCTTGCCGCGGCGTCCTCCTCGGCCGGGACATCTCTTGCTGGATCCCCCAGCACCTTCCTAGGCCTTCTCCTTGTCGCGCTGCTCGTATTCAACTTTCTGTTGCTCAACAAGCTGCTCGACTTTCCTGCAGCTCTAGAGATCATGGCCCTTGGTGCGGTGGATCTTGCAATACTGCTTGTTGGTGCCGTCCTGCTTGTCAGCGACCGCCACCTCCGCGGCAACCTCCTTGCCGGAGTCACCAGCTTTGGCTTTGTTGGCGCCACCACCGTTGCCGGACTGCTCAACAACTAGCACCTCTTTGCCTTTCCTCTTCCTGTTGTTCCGCCGCCGGTTTTTCCTTGCCGGGGCAGCATCTTCACTGTCAGATTCTCCCGCTCCTACATTCTCTCCGGGGAGTCTCCTCCCTTCCTCAGCATGTGCACACTTGTCGGCCAGTGCATATAACTCACTGACGTCCCTGATCTTGCACATCGCCATTTCCTCCCGCATCCTGTGGTTTCGCACATTCTGATGGAACACGCTGATCACCGCGGCAGGGTGTACGTCTGGGATGTTATGCTGCACACTGCTGAATCTCTGAATGTACTTGCGCAGGGGCTCTCCTTCCTTCTGGGCGAGCAGATGAAGATCACTCTCCTGGCCATGAGGCTTGTGTCCGCCTGTGAAGGCGCCGACAAACTGATGGCACAGATCAGCCCAAGAGGATATGGAGTTGTCCGGCAAGTGCATGAGCCAGGATCTGACGTTGGGCTTGAGCACCAGCGGGAAGTAGTTGGCAAGGATCTTGTCATCCCGTCCCCCGGCAGCTTGCACCGCAATGGTGTAGATGCTGAGGAACTCCGACGAATGCGTCTTGCCGTCGTACTTCTCCGGTACGTCTGGCTTGAAGTTCTTCGTGCTGGGCCACTGGACTTGCCGCAGCTCACGAGTGAACGCAGGGCAACCTACCACGTACGGCAGATCGCCTGGTTCCCCTGGCGCATGCATGTCAACAGAGGGCCCATCGCGCTTGTCGGATTGACGTCGCGCTTCTCTTTGGCGCTCGATGCGAGTTCGAGCATCTTCTTGATGTCGATCATGAAGAACTTGGCGCTGATCGCGACGAGCTCGTGGATCCGACGATGCAGTGGAGTCGCTGTCGAGGTGGATCTGGCGAGTCGGCGATCTTAGCCTTCGGGGTGGTGATTGCATGGTAGTTGCACCTCCACCCGTTTCGTCGCCACCGGCTCGCGCCCGGCAACCCTGCCGCGGCGGCGACGCGCTCGGCCGCCGTGGAGTGTCGCCGTTGGCGTAGCCGATGAGACTCTGAATGGTGGCCCTCCATTCGTCGATCTTGTCCGACGTCAGAGGGTAATCTAAGAGCAGTTGAGCTCGCGCCAAAGCTTCTGCTAGAGTGGTGGGTGGAAGTGGCAGACGGCGCGAGGAGCGGGACGTGCTCGGACTTCTAACTATGTTAGAAGGAGTAGTATCCCGTCCAGGCGACCGTGCCCCGCTCGTGCCAGCATGTTGGCGTGCATGCTGGTCTTGAGCGCCCCGAGATCCACCAGCTTGGTCTTGGCCTATCATGCGTATGGCACTGCGAGTGTCATAACGCTGTTGGTCTTGCGCCTCCTGAGAGTGGCGCGGAACATGTACAGTCGCCGAGGTTTGTGCAGCCTTGTCCTTGGTCCTGGCAGCATCATAAGCTTCCTCGTCGACGTCCATTCTTCTGCCGGTGTCCATTTCACCACCCGTTTGCTCCAACGGCGGCGGGAGTGACGTGGACGGAGCGGCCGCCGCCGAAGTCTTCTTCTTCGGTGGCATGTTGATGAAGGGAATGAAGATCTAGCTCGTGTGAACGCCGGATCAGGTTCGCACAATCTCGACGCCCCCTACCTGGCGCGCCAAAGATGTCGGGGAAACTGATCCACGAACACGTATGGGGCCGGCGGACTGGGCCCCTTTCAGTTCGGCGGGGGGGGGGGGGGGGGGGGGGCGGAGATCACACGAAGAGCAGATCGAGGCGAAGCACATGAGCAGTTTACCCAGCTTCGGAGCTCTCCGGAGAGATAACACTCCTACTGCTGCTTGTCTGGTTGTATTATGTTCTTGCTCGCGAGAGCTAAGTGTTTTCTGGCTTACGAATGAATCGAACCGAACCCCCTCTACGTTGCGCATGGGCCTCCTTTTATACGCTAAAGGGGTCACCAATAGGTGGCAACGCAGAGAAGGGTACAAATGTAAAAAGCGAGGTGGTTGGTACAGTTACTTGTATAGTGCACCCTACCTAACCCTGATGGCAGGGGACAAGGGCATTAAATGCCCGTCTGGGTCGCCCAAATAGTGCAGAAAAGGACCGTTAGGGGTGCCACCGTTCGCCACGATGGCGATCTTGTCAGCTTCGCATGACACTGCGCACCGCTGGCTGCTCAGCCTCCTGCCACGCGCGCCTGGAGAGGCCCCCAGGGCGACACGTTGGTGGATGCGCTGGAGCGTGGGCACAGAGTGGCCGCCTGCCGCGGCAAGCGCCTTGCCGCTGTTGTTATCTTGTCGGGTCCGGAAGCTTGTCGCTCACCGGGCCTCGAGGTACCTTGGTTGGTCTTCCCGGCAAGCTCCTCTTGCCAGGGCCTTGTTGCCTTGCCGGAGCGCGTGGCGCGTCGCGGCAAGTTCCTTGGAGTGCCTTGGTTGGCCTTCCCGGCAAGCTCCTCTTGCCGGGGCCTTGTCTCCTGAGCTTAAATACTTTGTTCTTGAATGGCTCCAAGGGAACCACGGAGGATCTTGGCGTTCTCCCGGCAAGCCTTGCCGCGGGGTGCTGCAACTGCCCGTGCACAAGTTCGGGGTACTAGGGTACCCTTATTCTAGTACACCGACAGTTTATTATCACCAACCATGTGAGATGAAGTACAAACTATCCTGGAGCACCGTTGGTGTATAGTACGCCTATGGGTTACGCGAGAAGGTGAGTCGGCTAGAGTCCACAGCCGACGTGTCAAGCACACTAGCTCGCTCCCCAAATATCATTTCACTATTCAATCATCGCCGGTGAAAGATGGGGACGTGGACCCGCGTCGTGAGGGCAACTTTGATGGCCCACTTCGACGGGAGCGTGTCCGCAGCCGCATGCGCCTGCTAACAAGGTGCATGAGCGCGACTACAATCTGCGTCCGTGCGGCCAGGGCAGCCCAAACGGCCGCTGCTGCTTCTCAGGTGGCGGCATCAACATCTGCCTCAGGGGTATCAACTAGCGAGAGCGGCACACCATCTATCCATTCCACAACAGCGGCCTTATCCCTGATGGAGGCCATCGACGACCATGTCGAGGCCGCCCACGCCTAGCTCCATTACAAAAAATACACTTATGTGATGATACGTGTTTGTCAAAGTAGGTCACGTTTTCTATCATGCATGTACATTCATGACGATTTTATGACAGAATGAAGATAGTCATACATGTGCTGTCGTAGAAGTGTTCCGTGACATTACCAAAATTATCATCACGGAAGTGTCCACTTCCATGACGATAAATTGCGCGTCATAGAAGTGCTTTCGTCAAGGGTGATCGACACGTGGCATCGACCGTAATGGGTCGTTGTTAAGCTATCGGGTTTGGTTTTGGATCTGATAACCCGTTACCAGCCCAGACCAATGGGGATTTTCCATGTGTAAAATTCTCATTGGCCAGAGGAAACACGTGTTGGCTCATCGTTGGGACAGATGTCATCCACTCATTGGACAGGAGGCGCCTATGATATGTCAACACGTGGCACGGCCCAACAGAGGCCCATTCCGGTGAAAAGGCTGGCCCAGCTAAAGGCCCACCATGTTTTTTCAGACACTAGTGGGCTGGCCCATTAACAGCCTGCCATGTTTTGGGTAAAATTGAGGCCCATACCATATCAGGCCAGTTCACAGCCTTTCAATTTTTGGGCCAAATTACGGCCCATATCGGATCAGGCCCATTAACAAGCCACTGTTCTTTTGGGCTGATTCTAAGACAAGTTTGTATTTCAGCCTATTAAATGCCCATTTACCAGTTCGGCCCGATAATAGTTTCGGCCTGTTAGCAGCCCGTGGTGCATCTGAGACGTTGTCGGCCCGGTTTAACTTTAGGCCCTTTAACGGCCCATGCAGAAACTGGGCTATTTCTTGTCCGAAGTAACTTTAGGCCTCTTAACGACCTGTAGTCTTCGTGGATAAATTTCAGCCCAACTGGCCTATCGGCCTGTTAATGGCCCGTGTAACCGTTGGGCCTAATTACAGCCCGTGTTGAATCCGGCCTCCTTACAGCCAATCTGATAATGGCCCGTGACAATTTTGGGCCTATGGCCCGCGTTGATACTGGCCTGCTTAAAGCCCATAATTTATTGGGCCAAATAGGCTCGAGATATATTTTGGCATGTTAACTGCTCGTCGTATTTGGGCCAGTGGCGTAGCCAAGATTTTATGCCAGGGTGGTCCAATTGACAAAAAAATCACACCACATATTCAACTAACAAACGCATATTTAATACTTCAAATGCATATAGAAAGAAGATCTTTCAGAACATATTAAAATTCATGGTTAAATCATAAATTTGCGTAATAGAAGATAGCACACCTCGTTTGTGAGGACACCTTCTCATTACTGTCAAAGTCTTAATTGCTGCATGTCAAATGAAAAAGGAGTAACAATCTTCTTATGGATGTCCCGAAGAAAGGGATCCAGTGTCTAACGGTCCTCTTCACTTTGCCACAGTTCTACCAAAAAAATTATGTTGGAACAAATCCTAATAATCAACTAGTTCAATTTACCAATTATCAATTAAAAGAACTTTAACGCTTGCACTCTTAGCTTAAATTTTTCGGAACTTAAGATCTTCATAGCAAAAGAACATTACACTTTGAACAAAAGGAGGAAAAAGTTTAACTGAGATTAGAGTACGATACAATTGGAAACTAAACAAGTTGTGCTCGGCCTAATTGGGTTATGCGTGCGTGCTTGATTCGTCAGCCGCCTGTCCGCCGCAGCTGGCATGACGACCGTCCTTCACCGGCCGCACACTGGGCGATGGCGCTCGCCGCTTGCTGATTAGTTATTTAGATGCTAGGGTTCCGGAGGAACTACAAGGAGAGCGGGCGGTAGAAATCAGGAACCTCTTTTGGAATTTGGAGACAGAACGTCGATCAATCAGCGCACATACAGGCACGAGCAGACCAAACGAGAATTTATTTCACTTGTACATGGGCTGAGCTGGGCCGGTTCTGTTTTCAATTTGTTATATAGAATAGTATAAAACTAATGGGCCGAATTCCAGGGTGGTCCATGGACTACCCTGGCCAACCTACAGCTATGCCACTGATTTGGGCCCAACATGGGCCCTACGAAGTTTTGGCCTATATTGGCCCGTGAATTTTTCGGCTCAATGCTAGCCCAATATAGGTTTTAGCCTGTTAATGGCTCATGGTATTCTCTGGCCCAGCTGGCCATGTTTTGGCCCATATGAGTAATGGGCCGACCTGAAGACATGACAAAACTGAGATCCACTGAACCTTTCGGCCTAAATTATAGCATACCGACCAAAGAATAAACCTAGACTATACAATAAAAAAATTACGACATATTACATCCACTGGGAATCAAAGTTCTCTACCGGTGATAATAAAGAACCACGGATTACATACACTGGGCATCAAAGATCGCCACCTGTGCATATAAACGTGCTGATAAAAGAATATACAAAACTAAGAGCACTTCAGAAAGCACGAGGCTTGGCCAGGACGGGTCCCGCAAGCAGCCGAACAAGCTGATGAGACCTTAGTTGTGTGAACGATAGATGCTCCATCCCTAGTTGTATCGCACCATAGTGCGCACGGCAGTCCTCTGAGATCTTCATTGCATCATTGACTTCAAGTCGGAGCTGAGCTGAAGCAAGCCTTTCTGCTTTAAGTTGAGACTAAAGAAGTTGAACTGATTGAGGCAGCGACTGCACAAAGGTTGTTTCACACCTGCTGTTGAGTAGCTTCAACTCACTGTATTCATCAAGACAGGACCTTGGGGTCATCTCGCTGTCCTCAAGATGGTTTGGCTCACTATCTCACCTAAAGTTCTGCCTGGCATAAGAGATACGACTCTGAAAGAGAAACAATTATATAAGAAATAAATGGATCTGTTTTGCATAAGGAACATGTTTTTACAACTACAATTTAAAACTGGTAGTTGTTGCAAATATCCAATCAGATGTAAATAGAAAAGTAAACAACAGTGGAGGAAATGATGCCTATCCAAATCTATACTAGAACAAAGTTTGAAGGCTTGAGAAGGATGAACTTACATTACATGTTAACACAGGCTGGACAAAGCCCTTCTCCATGTTGATGGAAGGATAATTCAGCAAATTCCCCAAAGAAAATTCTTTATAAGTGTTGCCATTATCCCACATTTTGCAAAGAGTAAATATAGATCAAATAATATTGGAAGAAATAAAGGATAATGAAGCTCAGGCGCAGACTGATGATACATAATCAAATAGCAATTAATTAAGTACAGCGTTACAAGGCAAAAGTGTCGGGGTTGGGTGCGACATATGCCAAAGGATGGCTTATCATGGTGGGAGCGAGCAGAACGTCGCCGGTGCCCGGAAGCAGGATTAGGCGTAGACACGAACGCCGACGTACTTTACCCACGTTCAGGGCTCTCCTAGGAGATAACACCCCTAGTGCTGCTCTATGGGGTCTCCGCATTGTCACTAAGCAAAGTGAGTACAAGGGCGCTCCTCGAGCTGTATGCTGGAGGTAGGAGAAGGCAAGGCTAGCTTTATCCTTCCTATATCTCTCGTCTAGTTCTAATGGGTCTGAACCCTTTGCATGGGTGCCCTGGGGGGTTTATATAGGCCTACCCCCCAGGGGTACAAGGGTAATATGACTGGGCGCAGGCCCAGCCGTTAGTCTCTTCGGCCGCCGACTTCTCCACCGACTGCTGGGGCCCGCTGATCGGGCGGCCCCGCCGACTGGTCTGGTACGGAGCCGACAAGCCGTACCCGCCGCTTGGGGGTCTTGCTGGCTGCTGATCACTGTAGCCGTGCTTCTAATGACGCGGGCTTGGTCGAAGGATCATGGCTACAGCACCGCCGTCATGGCGGGCGATTACTGTAGCCACTCCTCGTCTAGTCTGGTTAATGGCGCGTGGGGCCCGTGGGAGGAGCAGGCCGACTCCCATCGGGTCCGATTGGTAGGGCTCTTCGCCGTCTTCTGGACACTTGTTGACTGGTGGGGCCCGTCGTCCTTGGGCCATATAGACATGATGTCATGGGAGCAGGACTCCGCCTGCCCGTGGTGACGTCAGGGCTGGCATGGCTACAGTGCCGCGCCGGGCGGGGCTCCTCGTTGGTACAACGCACTATGGCCGCGCCAGCCGTTAGGAAGGGAAGGGGATGGGCTGTACTATAGCCATCCTCGCCCCGTCCCCCTTGATGTGGGTACGGGCTTCAAAGAGGCGGCGAGCCGACTCCTCGAAGCCAGCTTCTCTGGAAAACGCCTGGCAGGAGTCGGCTCGTCTCGACCTCGCCTTCTGGACTCGGCCGTCTGTGGGCAGCCGGCTATTTCTCCAGCCGGCTCCCAGAAGGCGGCTTTTTACCTAGGCATCCTGAGGGGTGCGGTCAGCCCTGATGTCTTGAAAGGTTATGGGCGCCGGGTTAGCCTACCCGTGGCCCATTACTCCGATAGTAGTCCCCGAAGCTGGTGAGGCACCGCGGGCGACTGGCCGAGGAGCCTCAGGAGTTTCCTTTCTCCAAGTGCTTGAAGTGAAGCCTCGTTCGGCTTCTGCCGGACCGACTGGCAGGAGTCGGACTCGCCTAATCTGGCTTGTCCAAAATTTTCGAGCGCCTCAGCGGGATCCAAGTGGCGTGCTAGCTAAGCTTCCAGGCCGCCGCCTGTTTCGGGCCTGTCACACGGCGACGTGTGGCCGTGCCAATCTGCCCACCCACGCGCGCGAAGGGACACGCCTATAGGCGGGGCCCACCACTACCATGCCACGACACGCGAGCGGATCTGCTGCGGCCGGGGCGGACGGTTGAGATTCCCGCGGAGTTACTGCGCACAGTAACTTTGCGTGACAAATGTGGGAGGCGTGGGGTAGTGGGCACAGTAAATCCCACACCTGCCCCCTCGGCTTCGCAGCCCACTGGTCTATAAGTAGGGGGAGGACGGGGAGCGGCGGAGCACGCCCGCCCCTCCTCCTCACTGATTCCTCCTCTTCTTCCTCTCGCCGCCACGCCCCAAGCCACGCCGAGCGCCGCCGTGACCCGTTCCCGATGAGCTCTTCTTCCGCCGCCACGCCCCCCGCGGTGCACTCCGGCACCTGGGACGGTTCGGAGGTCCATGATGATCACATAGATTGCCTCCGCATGACACGGCGGCTGCCCGGCAAGGACTTCGTGAGGGTCCGCCTCGCGCCGAAGAAGGAAATCTCGGCGGCGCCGGAAGAGGGCGAGTGGGTCGTCTTCCGCTCGCACTGCCTACGCTGCCTTGGCCTTCCGGCGAGCGGCTTATTCTACCCCTTTCTCGAATTCTACGGTCTCCAACCGCACCACCTCACCCCCAACACGGTGGTGCTACTGTTTGCCTTTGTTGCCTTGTGCGAAGGCTTCCTCGGTGTTCTCCCAACCATCGAGCTCTGGGGGGAGTTCTTCTACTCCAAGCTCGGCACCTAGGCCGCAGGCGTGCCGGCTCAGTGCGGCGCGTTCATCACCGTGCGGAGGTCGGGGGGCCGTCAACCCGTTTCCCCCCATCCGGCTGATAAAGTCGGTGAAGATGTGGCGTGGTTGTACTTCTACGTGAAGAGCGTCTTCGCGGAGGGCGGCTGGGTCAATCTGCCGGCCTACGTGGCGGGCTGGGAGGTGGCCCAACTGGTCGTATCAGGCCAGGACGCCGACGCCCGCAGGAGCAGGCGCCATCGCGCGAATCCGAGTGCTGATGCAGTCGGAGGGCCTGACCGGGCCGGATTTGGTGGCCGCCTTCGTGGTGCGCCGACTGCTCCCACTCCAAAGTCGCCCCCACATGATTTGCCAGATGAGTGGGCATCGGGACCCGAGTCGTCTGTGCACCAAGGAGATGCCTCACGCGGAGGTAGCCCACATGAGGAACTACCTTGCGAACTGCGAGCTCACGGGAGAGTGGTAGTTCGACAAGGAGCTATATTCACGCGCCAACCCTCCGCCCATGGTGAGTTGTTTCTTTTCCTTTTTCTTTGACTCCTTTGCCGCTGAGTCCGTCTTGTCCAGTGTGACCAATCGGCTTTGGTTAGAACCCCCCCTCCATCCGGCAGCCGGCACCGTGGGGCCGGCCCGCGAATTCCTCCCCGACCGGGCGGAGAGCGACGTCGACGACCCCGACTTGGGGGCGGCGGCCTTAGAGGATGACGCCGAGGGAGGAAGCGGCGAAGTGGGCGGCCCGAGGCTCGAGGCCAGTTTCGAGGACTGGCCTGACAATGACGCGGAGGAGGTCGCCCCACGCCACCAGCCAGGAGCCGGCCAGCCCGGCGCGAGCTCTTCCGTCGCACCAGACGCCCAAGGCGGCGCGAAGAAGTGCAGGGCCGCGCCGAGCCTGTTCGGCAGCCGACGGAAGAAGCCCAAGAGCTCGGCCACGGCGACCAAGCGGGACGAGGTGGCTGCAAAGGCTCACCGCTTCCGCAAGAAAGTGAAGAAGACGCTGCTGGTCTCTGCGTAAGTGCTACCTTTCTTGCGCTTTCATTTTTTCTTTCGTTGATCTTGTCTGAGTTTGCTTGGTTGTCGCCCTTGGGTCCAGGGCTCCCCTCTCTCTTGACAAGGTAGCTGCCGCCTCCATCGTGGGGTCGGCGAAGACTTCCGCCACCACTCGGCGGATTGACCCTGCCGCCGACCTTCGGGAGGCGACAGAGCGGAACGCATGAGAGGTGCGTGAAGAGCAGGAGGCCGCCCGCCTAAAGAAGGCGGAGGCTAGGAAGGCAGAGGCCGCTGCCAAGAAGAGACTGGGGGAGGCCATTGCCACCAATGCAGTGAAGATGCGAGCTGAAGAAGCCGCGCATCGCCAGTCGGCGGTTTTTGTTATTCCTCTGAACTCCGCGCCGCCACCCCCGGAGTTCACGGCGCAGACTAGGGAGGCCAGCGGCAAGAACTCGGTCAGGGAGAGGGATGGCGGCGAAACCGCCACGCCGGACGTGATCGTGCCTCCACCGCCGCCATCTGGGAGCGCGCAAGGCGAGCAGCCGGCGGACCCGCCGGTGCTGCAGACTAAAGACGAGGTGGTGGTGGGCCTAGTTCTTCAGGTAGGCACGCCGACGTGTCATCGTCTCGCGAAGGCGGCTTCGGCGCCGCGCCCTCTGGAGACCGGCGCCGCAACTTCCACGATCCCGGACACCGAAGCGACGAGCGTCGCGCCCGCTGGGTGGGTGCGGGGAGGCGGGACGGGCCCATTGAACCGGGCGCTTCTGGATGTCCAAGCCAAGCTCCAAGCCGAGGGAGATGCCATCAAGAACTGCACCAAGGCGTATCTGGCATCGCGAGAAGCCGTCCGGGTACGTTCCCTTCTTCTTTGTCTCTGTTTCTTGTTCTTCTCGGTGGGGGTGCGCCAGCGCACCACTGGGTGTAGTCCCTGAGTTTCGGGCAGGCTGCTGAGCAGGCGGCTCGAAACTCTGATCGGCGAGTTCCAAGTACTAATACTTGTCTAAAATTTTGTCATAGGACTACCACAATCTTTGCGTGACCACCTTCAACGCCAACGTCGAGGACCTGGCCAAGCGGACCGCCGAATTATCGAAAAGCCGGAGTGAGGCCTCTTCCTTCTCTGCGGGGGCGCGCTGGCGCATCCGCGGGTTGTAGTCCCCAAGATTCGGGCTGACTGCTGAGTAGTCGGGCCAGCCCCTGGCGACTATTTTTTTCTGTTGGTGACTCTTTCTTCGCGGGGGCGCGCTAGCACGCCCGCGGGCTGTAGTCCTCGTGAATCGGGCCGACTGCTGAGCAGTCGGGCCGGATCTCCTCGGCGACTTTTCTTCCTTGTTGGTAACTAACACCTTGTTCTCCTCCTTCTTCTGAAGATGCCAACGCCGCACTGCAGCAGCAGCTGGGCGAGGCCAACACCGCCCTGCGCACCAAGGAGGAGGAGTGTAGCCAGCTGGCTGAGGAGCACGACCGGCTGGCCACGCAGCTGGCGGAGCAGAAGGAGCTGCTCAAGAAGGCCCAGAAAGAGGCGGAGGACAAGGATACCACCCTCCTTGCCGAATTCGCGTCCGAGCGCTCCTCCTAGACTGACAAGGAGGCGATGTTGTCCTCTGGCTTCCATGGGATCGAGGATCTCGTCGATGGTGAGCCTCTCCTCACTTTTCTTCTTTGAGCTGCCGGCTGTTGGTTGAGCTGGCTTCTAATATTCTAATTTGGCTCTTTGCCTTCCTGTCCTGGCAGATTTCTTCCCTGGCCACTCGGACGCCGCCAACCAGGCCATCGAGGCTGATCGTGAAGGGCGGAGGGCGGATGGTGCGAAGATCACCACTGACTCCCCCCGAACCCTGAGCGAGTAGATCCTGAGCATTGAGGCTCGTCTTCGGCCAGCACACCGGATGCTGCGCCGGCTTCAATGTGTCAGCACCCAGGCGATCGCCACCCTGTGGCCGGACATGCCGGCACCACGCACCCCAAGTCGGACTGCCGACTGGCTGGAGGGAGCGGCTGGCCGCCTTGAAGCCTGGAAGGGCTCTTCGGCCAGGGCTGGAGCGCGCCGAGCCTTAGAGTTTGTCAAGGCGTGGTATCCTGGGCTGAGTCTAGCCCAGCTAGCCACGTTCCAGCTAGAAGCTCAGGCGGAGTTGGCGGTCATGCAAGATGACCTCGTCAAGCGCGCGGCGTCGGTCGCCGAGTACACTAACACCAGCGTCTTTGTCCCGGAGCAGGGTGAGAATGGCGACGAGGCGCCGCCGAAATGGTTCAGGATGAATCTGGCTGACGACGAGGATTCAACAGAGGTGATCAACTCCAGTGGTGAGGAAGAAGGCGGGGCGGAGGAGGAAGGCGAAGGCAAGGCACCGGAGGTTGGAGCGGACGGCCAGCCTCAGCTCGACCGCGCCTCCAACAATGAGCCACGCCCAACCGAGCCGGCTACCACTAGAGGTGACCAAGCGGAGACTTCCCTGCCGGCCGCTCCACCAGCCGGCGCCGCCGATTCCGCCGTTCCACCAAGCCCGCCTGCTGCTTCCTAGGCTGCCACTTTACCTTTGTTTATACCTGCTTATCGGTCTTGATGAACTTTGTTAATTTTGCACAATTCCACCCGCGGGGTGTATCTTGAACTGCTGTTTGAAGATTGGCCAAGGGCCTTGCTATGTAAATATATTCCGAGTTCTATCTCTTCTTGCTTGTTGCTCTTTGGATTTTTTCCTTTGCTGCCTTCCCTTGGTTGCCGTCTTGCCAGTCAGACAGCCGCTCTATGGACTGTTGCTGGATCAAGTACTTAGCTTCTTTGGGAAGGCAAGTACTTAGACGTTTAGAGTTCTTTGGCAAGTTAAGTAGAACATGGCAAGCCAGCTGCTCAACAGTCGGTCGTAAGAGGCGGGAAGCCGGCTTAGACTATGCCCATGCTTGTGTCCTTAGCCATGTTTCATATGGGCACCCTTTCTACCTTACTCCTGCCCACCGTCCAGTCACTCTGCGAGCTGCGGCTTCTGGCAGGAGACGGCTTAAGTGCCACACATTACTTGTCCGGCTGCAGGAAGCATTTCATAGTGCAAGGCGGCAAGTCCCAGGCCGACTAGTCGGACCCGGTGCCAAGCGGCATAAAAAATAACACACTTATGGGCATGATTCTTATCATATAGATAAAAGAGGGCAGTCCCCGAGCCCGTGTCGGGGGACCCAGAGTCTTCATACTTAACACAAAAGGTAGCATGGTACATACTGCTTTAACTGTAAAATCTTCGGAGGAGGTTTGCGTTCCACGGCCGTTCCGTCTCCTTGCCGAAGACGTCCCTCTTGCGTGCTTGAGGCTTTTGAGCGTCGATCAGGTAGCAGGAGTCGTTGCCTAGCACTTTGCTGATGACGAAGGGGCCTTCCCAAGGCGCTAAGAGCTTGTGCTGCCCGGCTGCTCGCTGGATCAGCCGGAGCACAAGGTCTCCCTCTTGGAAAGATCTCGGCTTGACCTTCCGGTTATAATATCGGTGCAGGCTCTGCTGGTAGATGCTGGACCGACTGAGTGCTAACAGCCAGCCCTCTTCCAGCAGATCGACACCGTCTTGACGTGCTTCTTCTTCCTCCTCTTCAATGTACATGGTGACTCGAGGGGAGTCAAACTCTATGTCCGTTGGGATGACGGCTTTGGCACCATAGACGAGGAAGAAGGGCGTGAATCCGGTTGACTTGTTTGGAGTCGTGCACAGGCTCCAGAGGACGGCCGGCAGCTCGTCGAGCCAACAGCCGGCCGAACGCTCCAGAGGCTCGACCAGTCGAGGCTTGATGCCGGACAAGATGAGGCCGTTTGCTCGCTCTACTTGTCCGTTTGACTGCGGATGGGCAACGGATGCTAAGTCCAGTCCGATGCCCTGCATCACGCAGAAATGGGCCAAGCCGCCTTTGGCAAAGTTTGCGTCGTTGTCGATGATGATGCTGTGTGGTATGCCATATCTGATGGTGATGTCAGAGATGAAAGTCACAGCAGTCGGACCGTTCAGCTTCTTGTTTGGTTTGGCCTCTATCCACTTGGTGAACTTGTCCACCACGACAAGCAGATGGGTATGTGGCTTGGACCGAAACTTCTGGCACCCTTTGCATTTTTGGACAAATTCCTTGGCGTCTTCAAGAGCAGTCGGCCAGAAGAAACCATGGCGGAAGGCTTTGGCGACAAGTGCTCTTGAAGCCGCGTGGTGGCCACACTCGCCTTGATGGATGTCTTTGAGAATCGCTTGGCCTTGCTCCGGCTCCATGCAGCACTGGTAGACACCAGTGACACTGCGCTTACGAGCTCTCTGTTGACAATGGTGTAGGCTGCTGCCCGATGTTGCACTTGCCGGGCCGAGATCTCATCAGTTGGTAGCTCTTTGTTCAAAAAAACTAAGGACGGCTGGGCCCATGAAGGTGCTGCGACTTCTTCAACTGTCAGGACTACAACTTGGACAAGGGCGGCTGGGCCAGGAAGCGGCGGGTTGGAGTCGGCAGCCACTTGCTGTGTCGATGAAGTCTCCAGGCCAATTGGTGCAGTCCTCGGGCCAAGTTCTGAAGTCCCTGAGCTAGTCGCTGCAGTCCCCGGGCCGGGGTCTGAAGTCCCCGGGCCGGGTGCGACTGCTGCGACCCTCGAGCCGTCCATCAGAACTCCTGTGCCGGCTGATTGAGCTCTCAAGTCGGATCCGACTGCTTCAGGAGGAGCCGGCACGAAGATAGAATCTGACTCTAGTGATGGCTTGACAGACGGTTTGAGAAGGCACTGAAGGGCGACGCCGGTTGGTATTGCTTGACAGGTGGAGCCGATTCGTGCCAGGGCGTCTGCTTGGTCGTTGTCATTTCTTGGCACATGGAGAAACTTGCATCTGTCAAAATATCCACTGAGTTGCTGTACAAGGAAGCGGTAGCTCGCCATGTTTGCATCTTTGGCGTCCCAGTCACCTAACGACTGCTGGACAACCAAGTCAGAGTCCCCATAGCACAGGATCCGGCGAATGACGAGCTTTATGGCAAGCAGAGCCCATGAATGAGTGCCTCGTATTCGTCGACGTTGTTGGAGGCGGCAAAGTGGATTTGCAGCACATATTTGAGCTTGTCGCCTTTGAGAGAGGTGAGGACGATGCCGGCTCCCAAGCCGGTGCGCATTTTGGAGCCATCAAAATGCATCCGCCAATGGGTGGAGTCAGGCGCTGGCGGCAAGTACCGGGTCTCGGCCCAGTCGACGAGGAAGTCGGCCAGCGCTTGTGACTTGATGGCAGTGCGAGGCTGGTAGTAGATGGTGTAGGGGGCCAGATCTATGGCCCATTTGGCCACTCAGCCCGAAGCATCCCGGCTTCCAATGATCTCGGCCAGTGGAGCTGTGCAGACCATAGTGATTGGATGCTCTTGAAAGTACGGTTTCAATTTTTTGGTGGCAAAGTGAACACCGTAGCACATCTTCTCTTAGTGGGGGTAGTTTTGCCTAGAGGTCGACAGTACTTCGCTCAAATAATATACCGGTCTGTGGACTGGTAGGGCTTTGCCTTCCTCCTTGCACTCTACCACGATGAATGTGCTGACCACTCGGCTGGTGGTGGCGTTGTATAGGAGCATGGGCTCCTTAGGAGTCGGAGCCGCCAGGACAGGTGGAGTAGTCAACATCTTCTTCAAATGGAGAAAAGCTTTGTTAGCCTCGTGGTTCGACTCAAAAAAAGTGGTCTTCTTCATGAGCCTTCTCGCCCAGCCGACTGATGAATCGGCTGATGGATGACAAACAGCCGGTGAACTTCTGTACGTCCAGCAGTTGGCTGGGTACTTCCATCCTCTCAATGGCCTTGATCTTCACAGGGTTGCATTCTATGCCGCATTCGGAGACCAGGAAGCCAAGAAGCTGGCCAGCTGGTACTCCAAAAGATGCATTTCTCTGGGTTGAGCTTGATTTGAAATCGGCGCAAGTTCTCATAGGTCTCCTTGAGGTCTTCTAGCAGCGTTCCATGCTTCTCCGTCTTCACCACCACATCGTCCATGTAAACGTGGGTGTTTCTGTCGAGTTGCTTGAGGAGGCACTTCTGCATACAACGTTGAAAGGTGGCGCCGGCATTCCTCAAGCCGAACGTCATAGTCAAGTAGCAGAAGGCTCCAAATGGCGTGATGAAGGCGGTCTTCAGTCTGTCAGCCGGGTTCAACTTGATCTGGTGGTATCCTGAATATGCATCTAAAAAACTCAACAGCTCGCATCCGGCTGTGGAGTCTATTACTTGGTCGATTCTTGGTAAAGCAAATAGGTCCTTGGGGCATGCTTTGTTGAGGCTGGTGTAATTAATACACATACGCCACTGCTTGTTCTTCTTCAGTACAAGGACCAGGTTGGCCAACCACTCTGGAAAGAACACCTCCATGATGAAGCCGGCTGCCAGCAGCCAAGCAATTTCTTCTCCGATGACTCTTCTCTTCTGACAAGCGGTGCAAGGGCTGCCTGACCGGCTTGGCATCATACTGGACGTGTAATTTGTGCTTGGCGAAATCCGTCGGGACACCTGGTATGTCTTTGAGGGACCATGCGTAGATGTCCCGATTCTCATGGAGGAAATCGATGAGCTCGCCTTCCTATTTGTTATCGAGGTTTGTACCTATGACAGCATACCTCTCCGGGTGCTCTAGGTCCAAGGGTATCTTCTTTGTTTCTTTGGCCGGCTTGAACGAGCCCTTAGCTTCTGACTCCTTGGGATCGGGCGACATCTCTGGCTGCTTGCTTGCCATTGCCACAACCTGGTCCAGGAGCCGCTTCTCGGCTGCGATCACGAGGGACTCGGCCAATAGACCGCTCTCTGCTGTGCAGGAGGACGACTTCTTGTAGTCGCCAGTTATGGTCAGAATCCCCCTGGAACTTGGCATCTTCATCTTGAGGTAGGCATAGTGGGGAACAACCATGAACTTGGCTAGGGCAGGCCGGCCAAGTTACGCATGGTATGAGCTCTCAAGGTCCACCACTTCAAACCATACTGACTCTCAGCGGGAATGATCTTTGTCTCCAAAGAGGACGTCTATCAGAATCTTGCCGATTTGTGAGTAGGAAAGGCCAGGAACTATGTGATGGAATACTATCCGGATGGGCTAAAGCTGCCTCTGTCTGATTCCTAATTTCTCCATGGTATCCTTGTATAGGATGTTAATGTTGCTGCCGCCGTTTATCAGGACTCGGGAGAAGTGAGTTGCTCACTTGTCCATGGCAAAGGTGGCATCCAAAATCAGGGCATAGGAGCCGGGCTTAGGCATCACCTTCGGGTGATCAGCTCTGCTCTAGCCGATGGGCTTTTCAGACCAATGCATGAAATTTGGGGTCTCTGATGCTACCGCATTTATTTCTTGTTGCCGCAGCCGCCTGCTGCGTCGATCATCGGCCACATTGGTGAAGATGACATAGGTTCCATGCTCTTCTGGGTATTCGTCTTGTATTGCACCGACTGGTCTGACCGCCGGCTGCTGGGGGGAGGAGGAGGAGGCTGCCCAGCAGGCGGGGGTGGCATGAGGTCGTCTCCCTTGACGATCCTGGTGAGCCAGTGGCACTTCCAAGTGGTGTGGTTGGACGGCTTCGCACGACTATGGAATTTGCAGGGAGCATCCAAAGTCTGCTCATATGAGAAAGCCGGCAACCAGTTGGGCTTGCCGCCCTTCTGTCGTTTGGGCGGAGGCGGCCCTTCTGGCTGCTAGTCTTCGACTGTTGCCACCTGCCGGCTAGTGGAAGCCGGCTGCGTGGCCTTGCGCTTGTGGTCATTCTGTTGTTGACGCTGACTGGCGTCTCCAGCTGAGGTTCCACGAGCCTGAGGAGCCACGTTGCCAGTCGCACTAACTTGGATTTCTGCTTTCATGGAGGAGTCAGCCGTGGCATATTTGTCTGCTATGATCAGCAGCTCTTCGAGGGTCTCTGGCTCGTCGCAGAGGTGCTTGTGCTTGAGGAGGGTGCCCTCTCGGCACCCGGCGGTGAAGTATTCGATGGCTTGCACCTCGTGCACGCCCTCACAGGAGTTACGGAGCTCGGCCCAGCGTGTGAGGTAGTCGCGAGTTGACTCGTTGGGGCCTTGCACGCACAAGGAAAGCTGGCGAGGTTTGGGAGGCAGCTTGTACGTGCTGGTGAAGTTGCGGACGAAGGCATCGGTGAAGTCAACCCAACTGTTGATGCTGCGGGGCTTCAAGCTGTTCAACCAAGTCCGGGCCGTGCCCTGGAGCATGAGCGGAACATACTTCACGAGAACACACTTTTTGCCGTTTGCTATGT
The DNA here is from genome assembly GCF_018294505.1 of Triticum aestivum. NCBI lineage: Eukaryota > Viridiplantae > Streptophyta > Magnoliopsida > Poales > Poaceae > Triticum > Triticum aestivum. The sequence continues at coordinate 304,155,185 of NC_057812.1, forward strand.
TGACTGCTGTGGAGTAGTCAACCAGCCAATCTTCCGGCTTCACAGAGCCGGTGTATTTGGGCGTGTCTCTTAGGAGTGTGAACCCTCTGGGGAAAGGCTCGTCTCGAATGCGGGGGCCGAAGCACGGCGGGCCCAGCTCATCTTCTTCTTCAAGCGCCAGGGATCGGTGGAGATGGTCGTTCCGGTGGCGGGCATCATTCTCTCCGACTCCCTCTCGGCGGCCAAGACGGTCGCCGAGTGTCGGGTGGTCAACAGGCGGCAGGGAGACTCGCCTTTCCCTGCGAGGGAGAGGAGGCAGACAGTCGTACCGTCATTCCACTGCCCTAGGGAGGCCGTCTTGGTCGCGCTCTATGGTGATATGAGTCCGACTGCGGTTAGCAGCCGGCTCCTTGTCTTTTCTTCCACGAACACCACCGGTCGGCATCCGAGATGTCGCGCCGTGGTCTCGGCGGGGGTGCAGGTCGTCATTCTGCCGTCGCAGCGCGTCGGTGCGGCAGCCGGCCTCGTTCTGCTCGGCAGCCGCGTCGAGGAGCCGTTGAATGCGCTCCGCCATCAGGCAACGCTCCTCGCCCTCGAACTTGTCCAGCTCGTCTGCTGCCGCTTCGGAAGCTCGGATGTTTTCCACCGGCATGGTGTAGACGGGGAAATTTGCCCCGAGCAGGTTGGCAATGGCCACGCCGCGTTACTGGACTATGCCAAGGCGTCTGGGCCCGGCGGGAGCCGGCGTGCCGCCCACAGCATGGTCCATCTCGCGCTGATAGGCCTCTGGTAGGCGTCTCATGCTGGCTAGCTTCTTGGCGCATTCGACAAGCTGAAGGCAGCGTGCCTCCAGCGTCTCGGTGTCGGCGTCTTCGGGAATGGGCGCGGTCAGGTCTTGTAGTGCCGCATCAAGTGGGTCGCGAGCACCTCCATCGGAGTGCTCGCCGTGACCGATGAAAAGTACCTCCGTGACGGTGCTTCCGCCGCTCTCTGCGCGAGGGAGTGGCTCATCATAGACCACCAAGTTCGTGGGGAACGCGTCGAGCGACGCGGTGTCAGAGTCGACCAGCATCGGGTCGGTGGAACCTACGGACTCCAAGTCCATAGCAGGCTCGCTAGCGACATGGAGTTGGTCGAGGAGGCCCGCGAGGAGGCTCTCGGGGTCGCCTGTGCCCGCGTCGGATGCGGGCTCGTCGGGGAGGCGGACCTCACCGACAAGATCGGCGAGGCAACTAGCCGCGCAGGAAATTTCCGTGCCAAGCAGCGCGTCGGCGCAGACTCCGTCTGGCATGCCGGGCTGGCTGCACTCGCCAGGGAGAAAAAGGGTTCCCATCCAGAACAGGTCTCCGGACAAAGGTGCACCTTGCCCCACGGTGGGTGCCAAATGTCGGGGGATGGGTGCGACATATGCCAAAGGATGGCTTATCATGGTGGGAGCGAGTAGAACGTCGCCGGTGCCCGGAAGCGGGATTAGGCGTAGACACAAACGCCGACGTACTTTACCCAGGTTCGGGGCTCTCCTAGGAGATAAAACCCCTAGTCCTGCTCTACGGGGTCTCCGCATGATCACTAAGGCAAAGTGAGTACAAGGGCGCTTCTCGAGCTGTATGCTGGAGGTAGGAGAAGGCAAGGCTAGCTTTCTCCTTCCTATATCTCTCGTCTAGTTCTAATGGGTCTGAACCCTTTGCATGAGTGCCCTGGGGGGTTTATATAGGCCTGCCCCCCAGGGGTACAAGGGTAATATGACTGGGCGCAGGCCCAGCCGTCAGTCTCTTTGGCCGCCGACTTCTCCGCCGACTGCTGGGGGCCGCCGATCGTGGGGCCCCGCCGACTGGTCTGGTATGGAGCCGACAGGCCGTACCCGCCGCTTGGGGGTCTTGCCGGCTGCTGATCACTGTAGTCGCGCTTCTAATGACGCAGGCTTGGTCGAAGGATCATGGCTATAGCACCGCCGTCATGGCGGGAGATTACTGTAGCCACTCCCCGTCTAGTCTGGTTAATGGCGCGTGGGGCCCATGGGAGGAGCAGGCTGACTCCTAGGGGCCGACTCCCATTGGGTCTGATTGGTAGGGCTCTTCGCCGTCTTCTGGACTCTCACTGGCTGGTGGGGCCTGTCGTCCTTGGGACATACAGACAGTCCGTCGTGAGAGCAGGACTCCGCCTGCCCGTGGTGACATCAGGGCTGGCATGGCTACAGTGTCGCGCCGGGCGAGGCTCCTCATTGGTATAGCGCACTATGGCCGTGCTAACCCTTAGGAAGGGGAGGGGATGGGCTGCACTGTAGCCATCCCAGCCCCATCCCCCTTGATGCGGGTACGGGCTTCGAAGGGGCCGCGGGCCGACTCCTCGGAGCCGGCTTCTCTGGAAGCCGTCTGGCAGGAGTCGGCTCGTCTCGACCTTGCCTTCTGTACTCGGCCGTCTGCGGGCAGCCGACTATTTCTCCAGCCGGCTCCCAGAAGGCGGATTTTTACCTTGGCATCCTGAGGGGCGTTGTCAGCCATGATGTCTTGAAAGGTTATTGGCGTCGAGTTATCCTACCCGTGGCCCATTACTCCAACAAAAAGGTACTGACAAGAGGAATGCAGACATCATAGTGTGCAGTGGCATTGGCTTTATTCAACATTTTGGTAAGAGTAAATGTAGATATGATAATTTGGAGAAAGTGGAGGGCAGGGCAGATAAGATGCAGAGTAATGCTAGACAATCAACTATCTCGCGATGCAAGTACAGTAATACCACCACCGTTCATTGTTACTTGTCGCTCAAATGGATGCATCTAGCACTATTAAGTTCTGAATACATCCAATTGATCAACAATTAATTCGATACAGAGGGAGTACATGACAACAGGTACTTAAATGAGCAATCCAAAACTTCATAACCATTGTGTTAATTCTACATTTATCTAAGAGTAAATATAGATCTTATAATTTCAAGAAAAGGGAGGATAAAGAAGCGAACATTTACAGTGATGCTACATAATCAAACAACAATGAGTGTAAGTACGCTGACAAAGGGAAGGTGGTACTGACAAGAGCAATGCAGAGCCCAGTATTGTTGTGAGATCCTATGATCCTTTGAGCAAGGAGATTCATCTGAAATTTGTTTTCATACAAGAGAGAAGGTAATGCACATGCAGAAATTTAGGAATTCAAATTTTGAATTGATATCATAGACAGTACCTGACGTTGGGATCTTAGCAGTTCTAATGGGGGTTTAGGTAGTGGAGTAGGGGTAAAGTGTGGTATAGTTGGGCCTGTGTTTTCTCTGGCTGCTGATCTATCTGATTTAACAGGTATCACTACCTTTTCCAAGTACCTAGTTTGTACTCCTTGAGGATCTGCACTCACCCTCTACCTTTTGGACATCTATTACGAAAGAACAACATTTGACTGGAAAAACATAGTATGAAGACACATGGAATAGGTACAGAAAATGGATAGGTATGGCATATACTCATATATGATGCTTAAACTAAGAAGATGGTGTAACAAAGTAGAAGAAATGCAAGAGGTCAGATGCGAAATATGTGCGACCAATACAACCTTGCCAAGTTAGAGCAAGCACATTGATGGGTGAATAAGATAGGCCATCCTCCACCATGCCAAGTTTGTTAGCCAGTGGATTGTTCTGCAATATTCCTCTCGCCGCCCATTCTCATATTTATTTTGATCATGTTCAATACCTGACATGCATGAAAACATAAAAACAAGTGAGATTATCTTTGTTATGCAGAAGTGATTCTAATCCAATGTTGCCTCCCTATAAACCCCTTAATTTGTGCTATCTCTGCAATTCTTCTGAGCGATGCCATGCATGCTATAATTTGGTGTGTGCATTAATATAATGTGGCCTACTACTCAAAATATGAGAGCTCCATAAGTGATGATACTTCGCAGATGACAGTTTCAACATATAGTAAAGAAGAACATGTCGACCTGACCTGACAGATTCAGAATATACTAAGGGAGAACAACTCGACCTGACCAGTCGACTGCAAATGTCTCTACTATTCTTCCCAACAAGGAACATACTTATTAATGAAGAGAAGAGAAACATCTTAAATAAGAGCAGAAGAGCAAGCAGATTGAAGATATTACAAGTCTTTCTATACAATGTCGGTTGCCCACCCATGATGAACCAGAGCGCATAGAGAAATATTATTACTTCCGATCTGTCCATATGTGGCTCACATGCATTTCGAAACTAAAGTAGGAACATTTAGCTGACCAATTAAACATCTCTCAGTTTTACTAATATCAACATAATATCATATTTGAATTTGTACAACTAAGCTTATTTAGCTCGATGGTGGAGCAGTGCTATCACGACACGAACCACGTAGGCTGATCATGGTCATCATAAAATTGGGAAACCGTAAGCATGATGAGTATAGTGTTGACCATGGCAGTGGGATGGCAGATCTGAAGCTACAAATTGCGCAAAGGGTAGTTAGCAATCGATGTTTGGTTTGAAATAACAACTAAGATTTGGTACGGACAAGAAAGTAGAGTCAACAAGTGACAAAGAAATGCAATTCTGCTCTCTCTCTATATGTCGCGACATGCATTTGGAAACTCAAGTGGGGCCTTTATCTAACCAATTAAATGTGTCTGTTAACTAATATCAGTATCATATCACAATCATATTTGAACAACTAAGCTTTTAAATTTTGAGTGTTGTGTTGTTTAGCTTGAAGGGTGTAGTAATTCTAGTACGACAAAAAGCACCTACGCAGATCATAGTAGAGTAGATAAAAGGGGAAAACCCTAAGCATCAAGAGTAAAATCAGGTAAGTGGAACTAGCTGGACCAGTGGGTGACGCACATGCTTTTCGAAACGAATATAGGAACATTAGGTGACCAATTAAAGATTCTCTGTTTTAGTGATATGAGCATCATATCAGATTCGTATTTCAACACCTAAGATTTGGATTTATGAGTGGCATGTTGTTTCGCTTGATGGGTTGAGGTCTTGAGGAGCGTGCTAGCACGACACGAAGCACCTATGATGATGGTAGTGAATATAAAGGGGGAAACCATAAGCTTTATGAGTATAGTGACCATGCCATGGCGGATCTGAAGGTGCAAACCAGAAAAAGCTACTTTGCAACCAATGTTTGCTTTCAACTAGCCACTACGATTTGGTATAGACAAGAAAAGTATAGTAAACAATTTATGATCTATTTTTCGGGTGAGATCAATAACTTAAGCACATATGGAAGAGTACCACCTCTCTTGCGACGCCGTGTAGGCCCCTGCTAATACGTTGAGGGTGCTGCAGGTGCGATGGCTGTCGGCGACGGGGAAGAAGACTTTAGACAGCAGATGGCTGGGTCGGGGGATAAATCCTATTGCCGTGGACGAGGCGGTCGTAGGAGCGGCAACGACAAGGTGGACGACGGCGCCGATGAAGCGAGAGTACGCAATGAAAGGATCCTGGTCCGGCGCCGTGGATGAGAGACGTCCATTTCTTGCAGTGGACGATGGGGTAGGGGTAGCGGCTCCGGCAATGTGGAGGATGGGGTGGCGGACAGAGGAGGCTGGCCGCAGTGGGGAGGTTGTTGTGGCGCCGGCGATGTATGAATGGGGAAATGGAGGGGGGATCTCAAACTTTGGGATGCACTTTGCTGAAATGTGGGAAAGTTATGAACTTATCCCCCATTTAAAATTTCGGACATCACGTCGGTTGGGGATAGGAAGGTAATCTCGCATCTCCCAAATATTTGTCGGTAGAGATTTCGGACGAGGAGAGGGTGTTTTGCCGCCCACGATTGGTGCCCACGGTGTATGAACGAGGCTGACAGGTAGGGCGGTTGTGTCATGTCCGAGGGAAGTTACACATCTGCCCCTATTTAAAATATTTGCCTACATCGATTTTGGACGAGGAGAGTTTGTTTTGCCACCCATCGTGTATGAATGGGGAAATGGAGGGAGAGACACATGTCTTTCAGACGAGCTTGAATCAAATGTGTTTTGCCACCCACGTTTGGCGCCCACCTTGTCTGAATGGGCTCAGAGGCAGTCATGTCACGTCTGATTGAAGTTACTAGTCTACCCCTATCGACAGAACTGCAAATCCGGTCGATAAGGATGTCAAGTGTCAGGGGTAGACAGTAATTTCCATCTCGCAAAACTTGCTTCGGGCAGCCCACAAATGATAGTGGGTGTTTAGCCGCTTTGTTTAAAACTTGGGAGGATTAGCATTCATGTTGCCCTGGGCCCTGGCAACTAAATTCAAATCCAATTTGTATTCGATTAAGAACATCCACAGATAATTCTACGTTTTGTTATTTATTTCTTCAAAACCACAACAAAGATTTATTTCAGCTTTATATATGATTATGATTTAGGAATGCCGTGATCTTCGAATTTAGTAGGTTGGATACACTTTGAGTCAAACAGTTATTTCATCCAATACAATATGCTCACACGAAAAACAGTTCACCTTATGTCAATCATACAAGTACTGAGGATTACCTCGCCTAAAAAATTCGGATCATTACAACACATGGACAACATAGGGGGTCTTACAACATAATCCATTCAGAGACATGACACAACATGCAAGTACAATAATCTAATGGCAATTTCAACTGGTATCTAAAGAAGAACTGGGATTACCCTGGGCTTCAGATAGCAGAAACACCAGGACCTCCTCCATCTTCAAATGCAACATTCTTAGTTCCTCCAATTCTTGGGTTGCTTGCATAATGTGTGTAGGTAATGGCATAATTTCAAGCGTCAAGATCAAAATTACCTCATTCATGGCAGCCACACCATCTCTTTCTGCCTCCAGTAGAGGCTCAAGAACTATAATATATGTGCTCAGACTGCTATCCGGCGGTGTTGCCTCTGAACTGCTACCATCTGGTAACATGAATGGCACACTGCTTCCACAAATTAATAGATTCCGGGGTTGTACATTGTGTCCTAGTGTGAACGACATCCTGAAAGGTTTCCGCTGGACATAAGTAAGAGATAGTTATCGCATGATCCAGGCAGTAAGCTTACATGGTAAACAACATACGAATTATTGCCGAGCATGGCAAGCTATATTTAAATGGTTCTAAGCAGCATCAGCCGAAAAGAAATTAAAATGGTAAGATGAAACTAGGGATGTAAGTGGCAAATAAACGACATCCGCCAGTCCCGTCTAGTTAGTTTTTGCAAGCTCCCTAGTTCGTTTTCCTCAAAAAACAAAAAATCTTTTGAACTATCATACCACTGGTGGACTTTAATCGGGATTAAACGGGACCCAGTTGACATCTCTGGTTGAAAGGGAGTGTACCACCGCTATATTTAAGTTGCCAAGGCATCTAAGCAGGTGAAATAATCTGAGAAAGCACTTAACAGCATGGCCTCATATAAACTACGAAGACAGTCTTGTGATGAAGTTCAGAGGAAAGGACTCAAATGAAATAGGCATGCATTTCTTTACGACAGTACAGCAGGCACTGCTGACATATTGGCCAACTCAAGTATAGCCTAACAAGTAATAAACAAGCATTCGAATCAAGAAATACAGCAACGCAGACAACTGAACTATTGCAATTCTGTAGGATTATAGGTTGAGGGAACAAGCCAAGAAAGCATCCCACACGCATTACATTTCACATGTACCAAAACACACTGGCTTACCATATGTTGCTGTGAAGCCTCGCTGCCGTTGCAATGTTCTTTGAAGATATCGTCAGCATCCCGTGGTTGCAAATCTAGTTGTTGTAGTTTATTCTGCACCCTCTATTTAGGTAAAATTAATTTTAATCACATGCACTGGATCAAATTGATTATCAATGGTACATCTAAACTAATGAAAGAAGGGTGTGTGCTTACACGACAATATATCTGCTTCACTCTATTTTTATGCTTGTTTCGAGGTGCCAGCCCCAAAAGAACAAATATTTTGCTTGATGGGGTTGGCAGTTCCATAATTAATAGAAGCATCAAATTAGTCATGCAACTTGGGAATATCAAGAACACACAAAAAAGTAATGAACAAAGGCTCGGAGCAGTGATGTAATAGCTAGCACCAAAAAATGTAGGGTAAACGAACAAAAAACAGTGGAACCACACGCTAGTTTGCTGATGTGTAATTAAGCATAGAGAACATGAAGCTGTCTAATGGAACCAACATGTGGCATCGGAACAACTCCATTATCATAAATATAGCATGCAAAAAGTAAAATAGTAGACAGTGATATCTAGGAAGTACAATAATACTTAGGACAAAACTAAAGCATATTAACTATATGTGCACTGGTATGTAATTTAGCACATGTAACATGTTCACTGCCAGAAGTATGGCCCTACAGGTGCAAGCAGAATAACGCGTCTCATGAAAAATTGAATGATGCCATGAAGAAATTCAAAGGTGCGGTGCTTATGCTAAGAAAGTGAACGTAGGCGCCTGCCGTTGGATAATAGTACCTGATTCTCGACGGCATATGGGTATCGTTTTCATACTTGATAGCTAAGGATCATCGATGGTGCTCGTGATGCGGTTGAGTTTGGGCCAGCTATCGCCGTCGCTGAAGCGGCTCCAGTGCTTCGGTTGCGGCGCCTGTCAACATATAGGAAAGCTCATCTGTGGTAAGTGAACAGTTGCACGATTAAGTGAGTCCTGGATTAAGGGGTCCTCGGGCGTCTGGGCTATGAGACATGGGCCGGATTAGTGAGCCATGGAGATACAAGATAGAAGACTACCTCCCGTGTCCGAATGGGACTCTCCTTGGCGTGAAGGCAAGCTTAGCATGCGGATGTGAATATTCCTTTCTCTGTAAACCGACTCTGTACAACCCTAGCCCCCTCAAGTGTTTATATCAACTGGAGGGTTTAGTCCATAGAGGCAATCATAATCATATAGGCTAGACAATTAGGGTTTAGCCAATACAATCTCGTGGTAGATCAACTCTTGTAACCCGTATACTCATCAAAGTCAATTAAGCAGGACGTAGGGTATTACCTCCATCAAGAGGGACCGAACTTGGGTAAAACATCATGCCCCTTGTGTCCTATTACCATCGATCCTTAGACGCACATTTCGGGACCCCATACCCGAGATCTGCCGGTTTTGACACCGACATTGGTGCTTTCATTGAGAGTTCCACTGTGTCGTCACCAGAAGGCTCGATGGCTCCATCGGTCATCTACATCAAAACTGCCCTAAGGGAGGTCCTTCTTCCTGGCCAGATCTTTGTTTTCGGTAGCTTCGCACTGCGAGCCAACTTGCTTGGCCATCTAGAGCAGATCGACAGCTACGCCCCAGGTCACCAGATTAGTTTTTGGAAATCTGGATTATGTCGCTGATATCCGAGGAGACTTGATCTTCCAAGGGTTTGTGACCCCAACCTACGCTCTGGCCTTAAATTCGGAGCGTGTCTCCAGGTCCGAAGACGGGATTCCTGAGCACGCCAGACTCTCTACGGCTATTAAGCCTAGTACGGGAGAGCTGGAGGAAGTAGTATCACCGTCAATCATCATGAAGCCGTACTCCTCTCCAAACATTGGCCCCGAACCCTCGGAGTCATCATCGTGTGAGCCCGGCCGAAGAGTTCTCTTCTCACCGCACTCCACGAACTCTCTTCTCCCTGACCAAACCCCGCCTTTAAGCGAGGCTCTGGACTTAATGAGATCCCTCGTCATTATAGAGGAGCAACATCCGAACCACGCCTAGCCCGGACTAGGGGCTGAGAGCGGGGAATTTTACGTCCCACCCACCACCCACTTCATAGCCACTGTCGAGGAGTTAACCGACATGCTTGATTAAGGCTCCGAAGACACCGACGGGACGATGCCGGAGAAGAGCAGGCCCAAAACACGCCGTTTACCGGACGATGGACGGCCACCTCTTCGTATGACGTGTATATGGTGGATACACCCAAAGAGGGTAACGGCGATAACGAGAAAAATCCAGTTGAGGATATACCTCCTGAGACTCAACCAAAGCGTCGACCTCAGTGGCGCCGCTCTAAATCATGTCATGGAAAAGACAACAATACTGGCACCTGTCGGCATTCTGGAAACGGGGGTCCCTAGACTTGCCTGCCTGCGGCATGCGGCGTGGCTCGAGTGGGGGCCCAGTGTGGCCCAGCTTCATCAGCTCAAACTCAAGACCCTCGCGAGGGGCCAAGCCCTGCGGGGCGGATGACAGGAAGCTTCCTCAGGAGCAGCCTCATCAGGCAGGCTCGCGAGGAGGCGGAGAGATCAAGACAGGGCACTTCGCGAGGAGCCTATGACGCAAGCCATGACGATCGAGATCAGGCGGGCGCCAGGCGGGCACTGGCCTGTGCAGTGTCCTTGTTTCCCCTTTGGTGCAAAGGGAACATGCACGGTCCAAGGCATCGGGAGAAGGTTACCATTCCGGTGCAACGAGACCAAGACCAGCAGAGCGGCAGGACGGAGGTCACCATGGAGCCCAAGACGGCGCCATCACCAGTGCTTTTGGCAGCCAAAGACCACCTTTGGTCAGGATAACTTGTACTAGATGTTCCCCTTCAAAATGGCCAATTGTTGGCGCCCTTCCCGCTCACATTTTGGGAAGAGGACCAGGGCCTCTATAAGTAGGACTAGCCACCATAGAGGGAGGGGGATCCAGAGCGAGTACAACACACCACACCAGCTCAAGAACACCTCTCGCGAGGCCATTCTTCCCCCTGTATTGTTCATCATCAGCCCCTGAGGCAATCCACCACACCACACACTGGAGTAGGGTATTACACCAAATCGGTGGCCCGAACTAGTATATAAACCTTGTGTCCTTTGTGTGTTCTTCTTTCCAGCCTAGATTTCTTGCGAGCCATAGAAGCGCGAGTCGGTAGGTGAAAGATCTTCGTGCGCACCCCAGAGTTTGAACCTTAAGGGTCAGCCGGAACCCGAAATCCGACATTTGGCGCGCTAGGTAGGGTGCGCCAGAGTTCTCCCTCTCGACGACCCGCTCTCCACCAACATCGCGTTTCGCCCTCATGGCACACAACGCGCCGCCCGCTCCGGCAACCGATGCCGGCACTGGGGTCGGGGGGCTCCAAGCCTTGGCCCCCACCTTGCGACAGGTGTAGTGGCCGCACAAGTTCAAGCCTGAGATGCCATCGCGCTACAATGGCGCGACGGATCAGCTGGTTTTCCTGCTGGCGTATGAGGAGGCCGTCCTCAAGGCCAGGGCGACGACCGAGTGATGGCCAACTGGTTTCCCATGGCCCTCGCCGGTGACCCGCGCGCGTGGCTCCTCCACCTGCCGACGACTTCTGTGACCTCCTCGGAGGAGCTCCGCGACCTCTTCCTCGCCTGTTATGCCGCACCAGTGCCGCCCATCGTCGCAACTCTCCTGAGTGGCTCACAGGCACCACCCATGAGCCACCACGTCAAGCCGTTCACCCGCCGGATCAGCACCGCCTCTAAGCGTCGAGAAGCCCCCCCGGGCTGGGTGGCGCTCGAGGCCGATCTAACCTTCGACTCGGATGATCACCCCTTCAACCCCATCAGTTCGGGCGCGCTCCCGATGCTGTGCACCCCCACCATCTGCCAGGTGGCCGTCACAAGGACCCTCATCAACGGTAGTGCCGGCCTCAACATGCTCTCGGTGGAGGCCTTCAGCTTCTGCCTAGCAGGCCTTTCTTGGGTGTCGGAGTTGGTTCCACCGCCTCCTTGGGACAGATCCGCCTCCTAGTGACCTTCGGCACCCACGGCAACTTCCGCACAGAGCTGATCGACTTCGACATCGCCCCCATCGGCCTCCCCTACAACGCCATCCTCGGCTATCCGGCCTTGGCCCGGTTCATGGTAGCAACTCACCCGACGTACAACCTCATGAAGATGCCCGGGAGCAGCGGCATCCTTACCATGTCACGAGACACAAGGATGCGTTGCAGGCGCTCAAGCTTGCTTTCAGGGCGGCCGCGGTGGCGCAGCCCACCAGCACCGACGCCCTTGAGCCCAAGGGGGCTGTGCCGGCTAAAAAGAAGCAGCTATTCACCCAAGACAAGGCGGAAACCAAGCAGGTACCGGTCGACGAGGACGGGTCCACTAACGCTACCTTCACCATAGGAGCCAACCTTGAGCCCGAGCAGGAGAAGGCCCTGGTGAGGTTCCTGCGTGCGAACAAGAAGGTGTTCGCATGGGAACCTGATCAGTTAGCAGGGGTCCCGAGGGGTGTGATTGAGCATCACCTCAACATGTGCCCCAACATGCACCCCGTGAAGCAGAAGGCGAGGCGACAGTCCACTGAGAAACAAGATTTCATCGTTCAGGAGAGCCGGAAGCTAGAAGCAGCAGGAGTTATCCGCGAGGTCCGCTACCCTGATTGGCTGGCTAATCCGGTCGTTGTGCCGAAAAAGGGAGGAAAGGAACGCATGTGTGTCGACTTCACCAACCTCAACAAAGCCTGCCCACAGGATCCATTTCTGCTCCCCCGCATTGACCAGATAGTCGATTCTACCGCAGAGTGTGACCTATTGTGCTTCCTAGATGCCTTCTCGGGCTATCACCAGATCAAGATGGAGGTAGAAGACGTGGAAAAAACGGCTTTCCTGACCCCATGTGGAGTGTACTGCTACACGTGCATGCCATTTGGGTTGCACAACACAGGCGCAACCTTTCAGCGGCTGATGCACATCGCCTTAGGCCGGCAGCTCGGGAGGAACGCTGAAGCTTCTGTTAACGACATTGTGGTGAAGTCCCGGGAGGCAAAAACCCTGATACAAGACCTGGAAGAAACCTTTGCGAGCCTCAACGAAGTGGACCTACGGCTCAACCCGGAGAAGTGCGTGTTTGGGGTCCCCTGGGAAAGCTCCTAGGTTTTCTCGTGTCCCACAGGGGCATCGAGGCCAACCCAGAGAAGGTCAAAGAAGTCGAAGACATGAGCCCGCCAAGGACCCTCAGAGAGATGCAGAAGCTCACCGGGCGTGTAACCGCGCTAGGGCGCTTCATCTCCAAGCTGGGGGAACGAGCACTGCCCTTCTTCAAGCTAATGAAGAAGAAGGGCCCCTTCGAATGGACTGAAGAGGCTGACAAGGCATTCCAAGATCTCAAGAGGTACCTTACCAGCCCACCAGTGATGGTAGCTCCGCGTCCACAGGAGCCCCTGGTGCTCTACCTTGCGGCCACCCCCTAGTCCGCTAGCGCAGCCCTGGTGGCGGTTAGGGAGGAGCGCCGGACCAAGGCCGCAGCAACCGTCCAGGCTGAAGCAAAGAAAAGCCAAGAGGGCCTCATGAGGACCACGACCACAGCCGGTGGGGAACAACCGCAGCAGGAGAACGCACCCGGGGCAGGAGAGGCCTCTCGAAGCGACCAAGCACTGGGGGCTCCACCATCTCAGGAGACGCCTCGACCCCTGGAGGATGCAAGCTACGCCAGCACCCTCAACCTCGTCGAGCATCCCGTGTACTTCGTTGGCACGGTGCTACGGGACGCAAGGGCGCGGTACCCCATGCCTCAAAAACTCCTACTCGCGCTATTAGTGGCCTCACGCAAGCTGTGGCACTATTTCCAAGGCCATCCCATCAAAGTCGTCTCAGCATACCCCTTGGAAAGGGTACTCAGGAGCCCCAACTCAGCTAGAAGAGTCGCTGAATGGAACATCGAACTACAGGCATTTCAGCTAGAATTCAGTACGACCAGAGTCATCAAGAGAGCCGCACTTGCGGATTTCATGGCAGAATGGGCAGAAGCACTGGGTCTCGAGACTGGCGAGGACTAATCACTTTCCTCGGGAAGTGAGGCACCAGACGGCTGGGTCATGTATTTCGATGGGGCATTCTCCCGACACAGTGTGGGAGCTGGCGCAGTGCTCGTATCCCCTACCCAGGACAAACTCTACTATGCTGTGCAACTCTGTTTCCAGCACGGAGAAAAGGTCTCCAACAACATAGCAGAGTACGAAGGCCTGCTAGTAGGCTTGAAAGACGCAATCGCCTTAGGGGTAAAGCGCCTCATCATCAAGGGCGATTCGCAGCTCCTCATCAACTTCTCCAACCAGATATATGAACCAAAGGATGAGCACATGGAAGCCTACCTCGCTGAGGTTCGCAAGATGGAGAAGCAGTTTTGGGGGCTGGAGTTGCAGTATGTGCCTCATGGCACCAATCAAGAGGCTGATGACATTGCCAAGAGGGCATCCAGGCGGCTGCCTCAGGAGCCTGGCGTCTTCGAGGAGCGGCTCTTCAAACCCTCGGCGGCACCGTCACTATCGAGCACGGCGCAACCAATGGAGGTGCTCCCTAAGCCGCCTACCTCGGGAGCTCCGGCCTGCGGCCCGGCTTCAGGGGCACGCTTGCTCCTTGCGTTAGAGCCTCGGGAAGGGTGTTGGATCGCAGAGCTCAAGAACTACTTGATGCAAGGGACCCTGCCGGAGAGCGAGGAGGAGCCACAGCGTGTAGCGCGGCAGGCCACGGCTTACTGCATCAAGGATGGGGAGCTCTACTGGAAGCAACCAAATGACGTGTCCCTACGTTGCATCTCTAGAGAGCAAGGGAAGGAGCTGCTGGCAGACATACACTGCGGAGACTGTGGGCACCACTCATCGTCACGAACCCTCATCGGCAAGGCATTCTGAAGTGGATTCTACTGGCCCACAGCACTCAGCGACGCCGTTGAGCTGGTGAAGGCTTGCGAGGCCTGCCAGTTCCACGCTAGGAAGATCCATCAGCAGGCGGGGGGTCTACAGACTATACCCCTCTCGTGGCCGTTTGAAGTTTGGGGGCTAGACATTCTGGGCCCGTTCCCTCGGGCGCTAGGGGGCTATCGCTACCTCTACGTCGATGTGGACAAGTTCACCAAGTGGGCTGAGGTTGAAGCTATCCGCACCATCCCAGCAGGCTCCGCAGTCAAGTTCATCAAGGGTCCCGTGAGCCGGTTTGGGGTGCCTAACCACATCATCACCGAAAACGGTTCGCAATTCACCAGTAATCTCTTCAAAACATATTGTGCTAACCTTGGAACACAGATATGCTACGCCTCGGTGGCACACCCCCGGAGCAACGGCCAGGCCGAGCGAGCCAACACGGAGGTCCTGAGGGGCCTCAAAGCCAGGACCTTCAAGAAGAAGCTGGAGGCTTGCGGCAGGGGCTGGTACGACGAGCTCCAGTCCGTGCTGTGGTCTATCCGCACAAGCGCAGCCAAGCTGTAACACCCCGGATGTAACTTTCCCAATTTGTACTCCAACTCTTGTCCGTTTCCGGCATTAAGTTGTTTTATTTCCTCGGGTTCAGGTTTTTGCCTCCGTGTGTTGTTATCATTGTCATGCATCTCATATCATGTCATCATGTGCATTGCATTTGCATACGTGTTCATATCATGCATTCGAGCATTTTCCCCGTGGTCCGTTTTGCATTCCGGCGCTTCGTTCTCCTCCGGTGGTCATTTCTACCTTTTCTTTCGTGTGTGGGGATTAAACATTTCCGGATTTGACCGAGACTTGCCAAGCGGCCTTGGTTTACTACCGGTAGACCGCCTGTCAAGTTTCATACCATTTGGACTTCGTTTGATACTCCAACGGTTAACCGAGGGACCGAAAAGGCCTCGTGTGTGTTGCAGTCCAACACCCTTCCAATTTGGCCCAAAACCCACCAAAACCCTCTCCATCATCTAGACCGTTCGATCACGATCGCGTGGCCGAAAACCGCACCTCATTTGGACTCTCCTAGCTCCCTCTACCTATAAATATAGCCTCCTCCCCAAAAATTTCGGATCAAGTCGACCCTAACCCTAGCTCCCCGCTCCTCTCCGCGCGCCAGACGTGTCCGCCGCCGCCCATGCCCTCTCAGCGATCGCCACGTGGCGGCTCCACCGCCTCCCACCGCGCCGGCCCGCGGAGCCCGACTGCGGCCCTCCCGGCCCGAGTCTCCGCCACCGCGCGCCCTCGCCGCCGCCACCACGCGCCCTCGCCGGCGCCGCCGCATCCGCGCGCTGCCCGAGCTCGTCGCCGGCCGCCGCGGCACCGCCGCCCCGCCGACGCCGCCCTCCGCCGCTGCCTCGCTGTCCCGTCCCTCCTCCGGCCAGATCCGATCGAGGAGCGACCGGATCCGGCGACCTCGACCTCGTCGGCCGCCGTGTTCGAACTCCGGCGAGCAGCACCGCTGCCTCGTTTTGCGTGCCCGGGTCAAACCCTAGATCCGGAGGTGTTTTTTTCTTCTAAGTCCCTGTTTCCATAGATCCATATGCTCCTGTTCATGGCCTCGTAACTTTGCATCCGTAGCTCCGTTTTGGGCATATAGCATATCAAAATGTTCAGCTCAGAGAGTACATCATTTCATTCCATTGCATCATTTTCATTTGAGTTCATATTGATGCCCAAAATGCTGTTAGAAGAGGGCTACTTGAGATAATTGTCAGATCTGTTACTTCATTTAGCTTTTTGTCATTTCTGCCATGATTATTGTGTGCATGCTATGCCCATGAGTTCTACATATGTTTTGTTAAGGGTCCTGCCATCTTTCCAGAGGTGCAACCCATGTATTTTTGTGATGTGTGTGGTGTCTAGCACAAGCTTGAAAAGTGGTGCACTTGTTAATTCTGATTTCAGGGACTTAGCATTTCCACTAAGTCCTTCAGCTGTTTATCTCATGATGCCATATGTTCATGTTGATTCCTAGTGATACGTGCCTCTTTTGAGGATGATCAGTAAGGATGTTTTGTTAATCTTGTAGTGATCTATCCATCCATGTCTTTGGTTGCAATTATGGAGCACCCTAGCTTGAGTCAATCGAGCTCTACTTTTGCTACTTTGTGAATCTGGGCAGATTGTCAACTTGTTTGCAATTTTGCCGATGATGTTGTAGTTGATCCGTGCAAGCTATGTTATTGTTCTTGCCATGTCTAGCTTGCATTTTGTGTATTCTTGATGGGTGTATGCTTAGTTGGTCATGACTTGCTCCGTGTTGAGTGCATCGAGCTCGTAAACATGCCTACTTGAGTTATGTTTCAGCATGTGCCAGTTTTCACTAAGTCTGAAAACTGATTATGTTTTTGCCATGTTCACATGCTTGCAATTGTATTTTCTGGTCCTTTTTGGCTCAAGGTCACTAAGGGACTTTCGTTAAGCTCTTTGAGTATCTCCATGCAATGCTTTACTTTGCCATGTTCAGGTCCTGTAGCATATATTTTTGTTGCTCCAAAGAGTGCTACCTGATCTGAAATTCCAGACAAGTGTTAATTTCACTAAGTCTAAGATCTGTTTGCCATATGCATTTTTGCCATGCTTGTTTGAACCTGTTAATATATGAATTGGCCGTAGCTCAGTGCTAGACTTTTGTTAAGCTTCATGAATGCATCCCTGCCATGTATTTTGATGCCATGTTTGGGTGGTGTAGCATGTTCATCCTGTTGCATTTAGATGGCTTGCATTTAAATCGCAGACCGGTGTCATTTTTGAATCGCTTGCCATTTTCAAACCGTAACTCCGATTCCGGCGTTCTTTATATCGTTTTCAAGCGTTTTCATCTCATATATCCAGTGGCACCCCTGGATTTCCATGTTGAGGCAAGGTTCATGCATCCCTTGTCAAATCTTGCATATGCATCCCGCATAGCATACCATCATTGCATCATATTGTTTGAGTCTTGCACATGGTTGATTGTGTCCTTGTTGTTTGTTTGTCTTGTTTGGGTAGAGCCAGGAGACGAGTTCGCTAACGAGGAGCCCATTGAGTTTGCTAGTCGCTTGCTGCAGCTCCGCATATACTTTTACCTTGCCTTACCTATAAGCTTAAATAGTCTTGATCACGAGGGTGCGAGATTGCTGAGTCCCTGTGGCTCACAGATTACTATTACACCAGATGCAGGGCCTGATGATTCCGCTCCAGGTGACGCGCTTGAGCTCAAGTGGGAGTTCGACGAAGACTCTCAACGTTACTATGTCTCCTTTCCTGATGATCAGTAGTGGTGCCCAGTCGGGTGTGATCGGGACTGTGTCGCATGTTGGGTTCTCTTTTATTTTGGCGCCGTAGTCGGGCCATGAGTGTTTGGATGATGTAATGTTAATTATGTACTTGATTGACGTGGCGAGTGTAAGCCAACTATGTTATCTCCCCTTTTATTACATCTATATTACATGGGATGTTGTGAAGATTGTCTAACTTGCGACATATGCCTTCAATGTGATTATGCCTCTAAGTCATGCCTCGACACGTGGGAGATATAGTCGCATCGAGGGTGTTACACAAGACGACTGGCGAGACCCCGTTCTTCCTCGTCTACGGAGCGGAGGCTGTCCTCCCTCACGAGGTCAGGTGTCGCTCCGCGCGGGTCCTGGCGTTCGACGAGATGCAGCAGGACGCCATGCGGGGGACGGATCTCATGCTGGGGGAGGAATGCCATCAAGAAGCCGCGCTACGAGCGACAAGGTATCAACAGGCGCTGCAGCGATACCACTGCTGCAACATCCGCCCCAGAACTCTTGAGGTAGGGGACCTCGTGCTCAGACGGGTTCTCTCCAGGGAGGGGCTGCACAAGCTCTCTCCCATGTGGGAGGGCCCATTCAAGGTTGTTCATGTTTCCAGGCCTGGCTCCGCGCGCTTGCAGACCCCTGAGGGGGTACTCGTCCAGAACGCGTGGAACATTCAACATCTCCGGAGGTTCTATCCCTGAGCGTGGCCTAGCGCCTATGGAAAGGCCCGGTGCCTGTGAAGAAGGCCAATGCCTGTGAAGCTACCGCGTTTTGGGAAAGGCCCGGTGCCTGTGAAGAAGGCCAATGCCTGTGAAGCTGCCGCGTTTTGGGAAAGGCCCGGTGCCTGTGAAGCTGCTGCATTTTGGGAAAGGCCCAGTGCCTGTGAAGAAGGCCAATGCCTGTGAAGCTGTCGCGTTTTGGGAAAGGCCCAGTGCCTGTGAAGAAGGCCAATGCCTGTGAAGCTCGCCGGCCGTGACACTCTCACGTAATAATGAGTGGGGTTGTACACGCCCCGGAGTCTCTAGAGTGCCGCCCTCGGGCCTTGGGGGCTCCCACCCACGCCCAGTGGCAGCACTTAGCTCCGCGCTGGTGAGAAGACGTCGAAGACTAGAATAGGTCCCGGACGCGGCTTTTTCATTTGCTTTCTGCAGTTGGCTCGTTCGTTCCTGTTTGAAGTTTTACTGGAGCTGTTGCTGTCCCAAGCTTGTGACTCTTTATCTTTTTCACTCACTTGCCTCGTTTTCTCTCGCAAATCTCGCAAGGGAGGTTCGGGGGCGCCCTCATGAGTGTTTTCTGCCCCGATCGTTGGAAGCTTTCCTGTCCAAGTCCACTGCGGGAGCACCCCTCCCAGTCCTCGCGACATGAGCGCAGGACCTGGGCCGATTTCCCCCACAACCAGACCGAAGGCTACTCCTCCTGCTAATCCTTGCAGGACATGAAGCGCGCGGCGAGGCCTCAGCCTCGGGAGGCGAGGATCGCGTCAAGCCCCACTGAGCTAAATAATTCCCGCACATGGGCATGCGGCGCGGAAACATAGCGCAGAAATAGCGGAAGCAGCACGATGATTAATAGCAACAGTTCTAACACGCCCCCGTAGGGCCCTATACTACCTTCTTTTTCTGCGCAGGGAAAGAAGAAAAACAAAATAGGCACGACTTGCTCGGCACCAACTTGCGGTGAAAGCTGGAGCTGCCTCTGGGGGCTCAGGCGGATCCCTCCTCTCGCTTCACTGGGGCGCGACGGTGGGCTGACCCACTACCTTCACCCAGGCGGGCGTGACGGCGCGGGGGCTGGTCACGGCCACCGCTGGAAGAGCTGCTGCCTGAGAAAGAGTCACCGAAGCTTGGCGAGCCCCGAGCGCCGCCGCCTACACGCCTGCCGCCGTCTTCATCCTGGTCAGCACCGGGGCTGGGCAGGCGGCCGCGGTCATCGTCTTCGGGGCATCACCCAGCACGGCGACCGTATTCCCTGAACACCCTCACGTAGAGGGTGGCGTCGACATCGAATTTGAAGTGCAGGGTGCACCACCGGCTCAGGCCGCGCACATGGGCAAACGTTTGCCAGCCGCAGGTCAGGACCGCATTCCCAGAAGCGGAGACCTCCAGCGAAGCCTAGGAGGCCCTGCTGTAGCAACCATCTGCCTGAAGCCAGAGGCCGCCCCGAGCGCCGGCCGGCAGTTCACCTACGAAGAAACGGGGAAGCTGGAGCCAGGTGCTGGTCGAGTCTGCCGACCACACGACGAACTCCGGCAGCACCTCCGCTGAGCGAAAGCGCGGCCTGGGGGGCCTCGCGGCCACGGCGTGCCTCCCATCGGCAACCGGGCGCTCACCACTGCGCAGGGAACCGCCTCCATGGCCATGGGAAGCCATTACGGGGACCGCGGGGTGCTTGCGAGGGCGGCCCCAGCCGCACTTGGTTGGTGGGGAGTCTGGCCCTTCTGGACGAGCTTTTCCTTTCTCCGCGGCCGACAATCTCTTCGGCGGAGCCATGGGAATGGCGAGTAGCCAAGAAGAAGAAAAGGAGTAGCAGGAGGGGATACGCTAACGAGGCTCGCACAGTCCCGTACTTATAGCTGGAGAAGGCCAACCGCCGACCACCACGATCGCAGGTAATCATGACCCATTTCTCTGCATGCAGGGACTTGTCAAGTCGTTCGGTTGCCGAGGTGTCGTGGGGAAGCGCATACGCCCACGTCCAATCTGTTGCCATGTGGCGCCCAAGGCCGCAGGCTATTGGGGCCCGCGGCGCTTCGCACTTGCCCCTTCGCTTCTCTTCTAGGCGTTCTGGGAACGGGGGTCCACAGACTTGCCTGCCTGCGGCCTGCGGCGTGGCTCGAGTGGGGTCCCAGTGTGGCCCAGCTTCATCAGCTCAAACTCAAGACCCTCGCGAGGGGCCAAGCCCCGCGGGGTGGACGAGAGGAAGCTTCCTCAGGAGCAGCCTCATCAGGCAGGCTCGCGAGGAGGCGAAGAGATCAAGGCAGGGGCAACTCGCGAGGAGCCCATGACACAAGCCATGACGATCGAGATCAGGCGGGCACCAAGCGGGCACCGGCCTGTGCAGTGTCCTTGTTTCCCCTTCGGTGCAAAGGGAACAGGCACGGTCCAAGGCATCGGGCAAAGGTTACCATTCCGGTGCAACGAGACCAAGACCAGCAGAGCGGCAGGACGAAGGTCACCATGGAGCCCAATACGGCGCCATCACCAGTGCTTTTGGCAGCCAAAGACCACCTTTGGTCAAGATAACTTGTACTGGATGTTCCCCTTCAAAATGGCCAATTGTTAGCGCCCTTCCCGCTCACATTTTGGGAAGAGGACCAGGGCCTCTATAAGTAGGACTAGCCACCATAGAGGGAGGGGGATCCAGACCGAGTAGAACACACTGCACCAGCTCAAGAACACCTCTCATGAGGCCGTTCTTCCCCCTATATTGTTCATCAGCAGCCCCTGAGGCAATCCACCACACCACACACTGGAGTAGGGTATTACACCACATCGGTGGCCCGAACCAGTATAAACCTCGTGTCCTTTGTGTGTTCTTCTTTCCAGCCTAGATTTCTTGCGAGCCATAGAAGCGCGAGTCGGTAGGGGAAAGATCTCCGTGCGCACCCCAGAGTTCGAACCTTAAGGGTCTGCCGGAACCAGAAATCCGACAGCACCAGAGAGAACAACACTCTGGATGACGCCGAAGACCAAGAAGACCCCGTCGAGCCAACCTCCGAATAGGATGATCGGGAAGATGGACAAATTAGCCCTGATGACCAGGCTATAAACGAAAACTCGGAGGATAGTCATTATCTTCCACCCTCCGAGGAGGAAATGAGCCTCAGCGATGAAGACTTTATCGAGCCTGAGGAACCCCTTGAGCAGGAATGCTTTAGGCGCAGGCTAATAGCCACTGCAAGGAGCCTGAAAAAGAAGCAGCAGCAGCTTCAAGCTGACCAAGATTTTCTCAACGACAAGTGAACTAACATCCTGGCAGCCGAGGAATACGGCCTTGAGCGCCCAACCAAGAGTTACCCAAAGCGTAAGCTGCTACCGCAATTTGATGACGAGGCGCTGGTGCCCGTACCATCGGTGCAAAACGCAGCCGACCGACCACCACATGGCCGTGACAAAACGGCATCTCAAGCCGAATACCAGCCCGTACTACCTCGCCGTAAAGGTAGAGACACAACAGCTTGGAAATATACTTACCACCTGCGGCAGGATTTGGAAAGCAAAGCGGGCCAGACCAAATTGATCTAGGGATTGCGGGAGCGTGCTCCGACGCATAACAATGGCTATCTAGCCGGGGACGACAGCCATAACCTTGCCCGGGCCGAAAATCGCAGATGAACTCCATCCGAGCTACGTCGCAACGTGGCCAACTATAGAGGAGCCTCACACCCCCTCTGGTTCACTGACAAAGTAATGGAACATGAATTCCCAGAATGGTTTAAACCCATGAATATCAAATCATATGACAGCACAACAGAGCCCGCAGTATGGATTGAAGACTTGCTTCTCCACATCCACATGGCTCGCGGTGACGATCTACACACCATCAAATACCTCCCCCTCAAACTTAAGGGACCAGCACAACACTGGCTGAACAGCCTACCAGAAAATTCTCTTGGTAGTTGGGAGGACCTAGAGGATGCATGCAGAGTCGCCTCCCAGATGCCGATGACCTTAGCCACATAATCCAGTAACCCCGGGAATCGGCCCAACAACTTTGGACAAGGTTCCTAATAAAAAAGAACCAGATTGTGGAGTGTCCGGACGCAGAAGCCCTCGCGGCCTTCAAACATAGCATCCGAGACGAGTGGCTTCCCGACACCTCGGCCAAGAAAAGCCGAAATCCATGGCATCCCTCACCGCACTAATGACCCGTTTTTGCGCGGGAGAAGACAACTGGCTTGCTCGTAGAAGCAATAGCACCAGCAACCCTAGTACCGCCGAAACCAGGGATGGCAATGGCAAGCCACGACGCGACAAGCACAAGCGTCGAAACAACAATGAAGGAACGCAAGACACGGTGGTTAATGCCGGATTCAGCGGCTCAAAACCCGGTCAACGGAAAAAGCCATTCAAGGCAAACAGAGATGGCCCATCCATTCTAGATAGAATACTTGATTGGCCTTGCCAGATTCAAGGCACCCCCAATAAACCCACCAATCACACCAACAGAAATTGTTGGGTCTTCAAACAAGCCAGCAAGCTTAACGCTGAACACAAGGGAAAGGGGTTGCCAAGCGACGACGATGACCAAGAGCTTTGTCAGCCAAACACAGGGGGAGAGAAGCAATTCCCCCCGAAGTAAAAACAGTGAATATGATATATGTCACACATACCCCTAGGAGGGAGCACAAATGTGCACTACGGGACGGCTACGCCAGGGAGCCGGTCGCCCCCAAATTTTACCCATGGTCGGCTTGTCCGATCACCTTCGATCGAAAGGACCACCCGACCACTATCCATCACGGAGGTTCGGCAGCCTTGGTCCTCGATCCAATCATCAGCAGATTCCATCTTACACGAGTCCTCATGGATGGCGGCAGTAGTCTCAATATACTTTATCAGGACACTGTCCGCAAAATGGGTATTGATCTGTCAAGAATCAAACCCACTAGAACTACCTTCAGAGGAGTAATACCTAGAAAAGAGGCCCGCTGTACGGGCTCAATCACGCTGGGAGTAGTCTTCGGGTCTTCGGACAACTTCCAAAGCAAAGACTTGATCTTCAACATCGTCCCCTTCCACAGCAACTATCACGCACTGCTCGGACGAACTGCTTTTGCCCGCTTCAATGCGGTCCCGTGTTACGCCTATTTGAAGCTCAAGATGACCCGTCCACGTGGCGTCATTACAATCATTGGAAACAGGGAGCACTCCCTCCGCACTTAGGAGCATACATCATCCATTGCGGATGAAGAACATAGCGGCCCTATCAAGCCGCACAGCCCCTCGGCTGTCAGGCCATCGGACTTCCCCACGCAGGACCAATCAGTCCTACATACCAGCAGTCCGGCAACTTCAGGGCTGGATTAGCAGCCTAGCCTCCGTCGACCGCCACGTACATCAGCGGAATTCGTACCACGCGTGCACAATTATGCACTCAAAATACCTTGGGCATCGACGGAGGAAATATGCGGACAGACCTATACAATGGTTCGACCTTATACAACCTTAACCTCTCTTTAATCATCCTTCCTTTCTTACCGCAGGTGAATCAATGCCTACTCATTCTTCGGACCCATGAGGACTCTTTCCGAGCCCGGTTCTGTATACATGGCCGAAGACCATCCCTTTAAAGATATCTTTATTATTTGGGCGAAAAGCGGCGCAGACATGCGGCAGGAAGACCACAACCTCGCTCAAGGACCTGCATAGAGCTTTTCCCTTCGCCCTAGACCCTCGACATGTAAAATGACCTTGGTGATTATGCTACCTTATGTAAGATTACGTTTTGACATATCAATCAGATTTCAGTGAACCAAAATTCTTATTCGGTATCGTTTTTATTCCGTCTGTTATGTGGTTCCATGTACACACCTTGGCATAAAACTGCCAGGGGCTCTATAAGGCAACATATGTGTTGCCAAACGAAAGTCCGAACAGCTTTTCAGCACAATTTGGCGTCCCGAGTTTGGCGTTTTATGCATCGGCTCCGAATCATGTCTTTGGTCAATAGTTTGGTTGCCTGGCTCCTGTGCTTGCTACCTTATGTTCCGTTTGATCGGATAGGGTAGTAAAGGGAGAACTACTACAATTGTGTTTCTAGTTTGTCCAGTTAAGCACCTCAGTAGAGAAAGCCGAAAACTGACTGTCATGATGCGGCGAGAGCTGGTCGGCCACTCGGCGATTCATTACAATGGTTAGCGATTTTTCCGTATTACATGATGGACCGTTTCCTTGTCACCTATGTAACGCAACCGTATTCGGATCACCGCATACATACTAGGGACTACATCGTAGACCCACTATAAAACTCCTATGGCGAAGGGAAAGTGTCAAAGCCCTATAGTCTGATTGCCTAGTTCGCCGCACTGACACCTCCATTACGGACCAAGACGTTGGGTGAAGAGTGATCAGGTTGCTGAACACCCCCGTATTATATGCGAGGGGGCTGAAGCCAATGACTGGAAAACTTTCAAATTATAAAAAAACGGACACACAGGAGGAAAAAACTTTCAGGAAAAGGTATGAATATAACACAGCCTTAATATATCATAATATTTTTCTCACAATTCCAGTGCATCTATTTGAACATAATGTCCTTCGAGCACTGGCCCTCTATCAAGCGGGCGCCCTCTAGGACGTCCTCCAAATAATGCTCCAGCATGCGGTGGTCCTTGCCACCGGGCGGGCCCTTAGCCGCAACATCGATGACCTTCATCTTTGCCCAGTACATCTTGACGCGGGCGAAGGCCATCCGAGCACCTTCTATGCACGCCGACCGCTTGACGGCATCGATATGCGGCACTTCATTGACAAGTCGCTGAACCAAACCGAAATAGCTATTCGGAATGGGTTTAGCTGGCCATAGCCGGACCACGACATCCTTCATGGCAGCTCCGGACATCTTGTGGAGCTCGGCCCACTGTGCCATCTGTTCGTTCAGCAATGCCTGACGCCGTGGCACGTTGAATTGTGACCAGAAAGCTTCTCCGTAGAACGTACTTCCCATGCTTGGAAGAACTGTGTCGCGTCGGAGACACTCTTCGGCATGTCCAAGAACGCATCTGGAGAACTCCACCATTGATTAAGCAGAGCATACTTCGGGTCGCCGAATTTAGTCTATAAAAGAAAGGGCTTACTAGCCGCTATCTCCCCAGCTTGCCGGATCTCCTCCCGAGCCGCTCTGGACTCGGACCATGCTTCTCTCGCCTCTTGTAAGGCCTTGTCCCTTGGCCTGGGCAAGCTCGGCTCGCAGGGTCTCAACTGCGGTAGACCATCTACAGTCATGCATATCACATTGTATAGTTTTCAGCTTCGTGCTCACACTATTATACATGCGTAAGCGGGCGGTCCCAAAACATACCTTGTGCCTCGTCGAGCTGCCTATTAATATGGGTAATGTCTTCATCAGCTAATTCAAGTTTCTGCTTTAAATCTGCAACTTCCGCGGCCTGGGCAGTCGCCTTTGACATAACAGCCTGTTTTCAAATTAATCATGTTACTTCCTGAGAAAATCCTTTTCGATCCTCTGATCGCCTCCCTGTGGAAGCCGACCAGAGTATCAGGGGCTACTATCTATACAAAGGCGCATTTTTGCATGAAAAGAGCAGTTATTACATTGCATACCTCGAAGCCTCTTAGCAGGCTCCTGAAGGCTTCGGTCAGTCCGCTCTTAGCAGATTGAACCCTCTCAACCACCGTACCCATAAGGATACGGTGTTCCCCTACAATGGAAGCACCTTGGAGCACTTCCAGTAGAGTGTCCGGTGCCTCCGGATAGACAAGGTCACCGGAAGAATAGGTGCACCTCCTTCATTCGAAGGAGGCTGCTTACCTGATTCCGGAGCCGTACGGGCCTCCGGAATAGTATTCGGCTGGGGGCCGAATTGGGTATGGCCCCTGTCGCCAGTCTCTAGGGGGTCTGCTCCCCCATGTGTCCGGCGGCCGAGGTTTCACCCTCTGGAACCACCTCGGCGGCCTCCTGTACTTCTCCCTGGCCTGGGAGGGTCCTTCGGGACAACACTTCAGCGTCATCCATAGTCTTGGGGGAGGAGGCCGGTGGAAGCGACCCGCTGTCCATCACCTTTGGATGCAGCGAATTCCCTGAACATGAGGATCGCTGGAGGTGAGCGAGAGCTAGAATACAGCACATGATTCAACATATTAAAAGCACGATGTAAAAAAGCTGGATAAATATGTGTGTAAGTGCCTTTGAGTACTTATGATCTGGCCAGGGGCTTCTTCCTGGGACGCCACTCGGGGCTGTTGTTGGTGTCCGATTTGGAATCGTCCGCAAGGGAGACTCTCCCTTTCTTGGACGCCTCTACCTCCAGATCCGTGGAGGCCACCCTTTTCTTCCTTCCCCCCTCGGGGGGAGAATTGCTTTCCTCCTCCTCCTCCTTGTTCTCGATGGGGGAGGAGTGGGTTTCGGCATCTTTGAATGTTGTGTCCGAAGTGCCTGTACGGCGGAGGCCGCTTCTTGTCTCCTGGCCCTTGGTCTTGGCTTTCTTCTCCGGCGCCTGGTAGGGCGCTGGAACCATCATCTTCGTCAGCAACGGGGTAGCTGGGTTTTCGAGCAACGGAGCCGGACACTGGATCCGCTCAGCTTTCTTTATCCAGCTTTGAAAAGACAAATGGAGAAACTTAGACATCTTCCTTGGATGCACAGGAAGCGATAAACCTTGAAGTATGAAGAACTCACCGGTTTGCTAGATGGGTGTCGGTGTCAAAACCGGCGGATCTCAGGTAGGGGGTCCCAAACAGTGCGTCTAAGGCGGATGGTAATAGGAGGTGGGGGACACGATGTTTACCCAGGTTCGGGCCCTCTTGATGGAGGTAATACCCTACGTCCTGCTTGATTGATCTTGATGATACGAGTATTACAAGAGTTGATCTACCACGAGATCATAGAGGCTAAACCCTAGAAGATAGCCTATGGTATGATTGTCTGTTGTCCTACGGACTAAACCCTCCGGTTTATATAGACACCGGAGGGGAATAGGGTTACGCAAAGTCGGTTACAAGGGAGGAGATCTACATATCCGTATTGCCAAGCTTGCCTTCCACGCCAAGGAGAGTCCCATCCGGACACGGGACGAAGTCTTCAATCTTGTATCTTCATTATCCAACAGTCCGGCCAAAGGATATAGTCCGGCTGTCCGGAGACCCCCTAATCCAGGAGTCCCTCAGTAGCCCCTGAACTAGCCTTCAATGATGATGAGTCCGACGCGCAGTATTGTCTTCGGCATTGCAAGGTGGGTTCCTCCTCCGAATACTCCATGGAAGATTTGAACACAAGGATAGTGTCCGGCTCCGCAAAACAAGTTCCACATACCAGCGTAGAGAGAATAATATTTCCACAAATCTAATCTGCTGACACATTTTGACAGCATGACATAACGCCATGGCCCGGTCATTATTCGAACCGTTTTTCTCAACCAGCACCGCACATATCGCGAGGCGGTTTTCTTGACACGTCTTGTCAAAGCAGAGATCGTGTTCTCCTTATTACATGATTCTCATCAATACGGACGTGGGTAACCCAACCGTGCCATCAATTATGGCGCTTGGGGAATAAGCGATTTTACTAGGCAAGTGGGGAGGCGCATAGCCTCTTCCTCCCTTATAAAGGGATTATGATTCACTCTTTTCACCCACGCCTCCTTCCTTCTTGCTTACCCACTCTCGCACACTTGAGCTCCAGCACCCAAGTTCGCGTCTTTCTTCTGAAACCACTCCAAGCATCTCCGGAGCGGGAGGCAAGTGGTTGGTCTCCTCCGTCACGGAGGATAACATCACAAAGTTACAGGAAGCCGGATATCTGGCCACGGATATCGCGCACCGGCTGCCAGATGCATGGCAGATCATCCCTATGCCCGAACCCCATGAGAGGGTAGTTTTTCTTACCCACTTCGTCCGCAGACTGGGATTCCTCTCCACCCGTTTGTCCGAGGGCTCATGTTCTACTACGGGCTGGATTTTCATGATCTGGCCCCCAATTTATCCTCAACATCTCGACGTTTATCGTCGTGTGCGAGGCCTTCCCCCGCATCAAGCCCCATTCGGCCTGTGGCTGAAGACCTTTAATGTCAAACCGAAGGTGGTGGTCGGCCAGCAAGCGGAGTGTGGAGGCGCCATGGTGGGCAAGATGCCTAATGTCACCTGGCTTGAAGGCTCCTATGTGGAGACCATAAAGGGGTGGCAATCGAGGTGGTTCTACATCACCGAGCCACGCGACACCAACTGGGTGGCGGACCCCGTATTCCGATCAGGAATCCCCACACGGCTCACCTCCTGGAAAGAGAAGGGCCTGTCCTGGGGTTCCTCGATAGAGCTGATCGGACTCCAGACCTGCATCAAGAACATGATGAGCAAGAAAATCAAGCTCATCAACATGGTCCAGGTCATGCTCTTCTGCCAGATTCTCCCGTGTCAACAACGGGTATTCAACTTGTGGGAGTTCGACCTGACCAAGCACCAGACGCTGCGAGAGCTCTATGACACGACGCACGAGGACGTCTGGAGGGTGCTGTTCAAGGGCGCCGAGGTACCTCCTTCCCTCACCGAGGACCGCAGACTCAGCGCGAAGCGCCGCGCCAATCCGGTAAGTTTTTATATTTCATAGGGTTTCCATTTGCCCCAGTTTACTCATGTGCAGGATCTAAGCCTTCCATGCCTTTAACAGGATTGGGTGAAGACAGCAGAGCAGATCGATTGCCCAGCCCCCCTGTCGGAGGATCCTGCAGATGCTCTCCTAACGGAGATGCTGGTTCCGGCGCCTTATGAGGTGCCAGTGAAGAAGGCCCACAAGAAGGCCACGGGGACCCGAAAGGGTCTCCGGCGCAAGGTTATATCGGACTCATCGTCCGATAACTCCGACGCACACTCCTCCCATGAAAACGAGGAGGAGGAAGAAGAAAGTTCTACCCCCCCCCCCCAGCCGGGGGAGACAAGAAAAGGAAGGCCGACCCAACCGGGGAAGCCGAAGGGTCCAAGAAGGGAAGGACCCTCCTTCTGGACTGCTCCATGACGGCCGCCTACAGCGGCGACGCGTGGTTACCCAGGGAGAAGCCCCTGGCGAAGTCGTAAATATCCAGATACCGTAGTAATTCACGGTATGTTTTATTTCACTACTTCTCCTTACGCCGAATATGATTATGCAGTCCGTCCTGAGCCCATCTTGACGTATCTTCATCGGATGGTTCTTTGGACTCGTCGAATATGAATAGCGATTCACCTCCGGCCGCCTCCACCCCTTGCCCTACAGACAATGTCGAGGTGTTGTCTCAAAAGGCACCAAGCCGAGGGGAGGTAGTCCTGGGGGCGCCTCGAGGCGACCTTCCGGACCCTGGGCACAGAGGGAGCAAGATCCCCACGGGCTCCAAGTTCGGCCCCCAGCCGAACACTGCGTCGGAACCTTCGGTGGTTCCGGACTCCGGCAGGCGATCCTCTGTTAAGGGGGCAAGCCGCCCGTGCCGGTGGCCTCTGTCCATCCAGAGGCACTGGACAACTTACTGGAAGCGCTTCGTGGCGCTTCCATCGACGAAGAGCACCGCACTATCATGAGTGCGGTGATCGAGAAAGTTCAGTCCGCCAAAAACGGACTAACCGAAGCTTGTGCCAGCCTCCTAGCAGGCTTTGAGGTAAGCAATAAAAAAATAAGAAAATATTACCGCATAGACAGTATCCCCTGATGCTCTGTTTGGCGTTCGCAAAGAAAGGCCAAATAGAGGATCAAATAATGACTCAGGAGTTTAATCAGAATATGTCTATGTGCATGTGCAGGCTTCACTGCTGGCCGCTGCCGCACGTACTGCGGAGGTCTCTTCACTGAAGCAAGACCTGGAGCGGTCCGAGGACGAGCTCGACCTTATCAAGAGGCATCTCGAGGAGAGCAAAGGTAAGCAATACCTTGTCTATACATTAAAAAGAAGTTCAGTTGTAAAGTAATAGGATTATCATGAATTTAACAGGGGCCACGACCGAGGTGGCGACCCTGAAGAAGGCGTTGTCCAAGGCCGAAGACAAAGTGGCCAAGGAGCGCCTTGAGCGGGAAAAGCAAGAAGCCCGAGTGGGCGAGGTGCAGCAAAACCTCGAGGCTCTCGCCAAAAAACACGAGTCCTTGGAGCTTGACTCTAAGACGCGAGAGTCCGAGCTTGCGAAGGCGCTTGAAAGCGCCCGAAGCGCCAAGGCTGAAGCCCACAAGGCCCTTCAAGAGATTGACGCGGTGAAGAAGATAGCAGCAGGCAAGGCATTCATTATGCAAAGCAAGCATCTGAAGGAAACTTTCCTTTTACTTACCCGAGTTCGGAGCTCTCCAGGAGCGTTCACAGATCTTCCCCGCAGTGTACTGGAAGCCGCGGAGTTTTACCGAGCCGAGGAGGGGATCTCGACGGAAAAGTTGTTCTGGTCTCAGTATACTGGGACCGAACACCCAGTGCCCTTGAACGACCAGCTGAAGCAATTGGTCGAGCTTCACAAGGCGGCCGAACAGGCCATGAAGGATCGTATAGTCCGGATGTGTCCTGATACTTCCATTTTGCATCATGCTTTTATATCAATATTTATTGCATTATGGGCTGTTATTACACATTATGTCATAATACTTATGCCTATTCTCTCTTATTTCACAAGATTTACATAAAGAGGGAGAATGCCGATAGCTGGGATTCTGGCCGGAAAAGGAGCAAATATTAGAGACCTATTCTGCACAGCTCCAAAAGTCCTGAAACTTCACGGATGATGTTTTCCAAATATATAAAATACATTGAGTGCAAGAACTTCACCAGGGGGGCCACACCCTGCCCACGATGGTGGGGGTGCGCCCTACCCCCTGGGCGTGCCCCCTACCTCGTGGGCCCCCTGGTGGCCCTCCGGTGACCATGTTCTACTATATGGACTCTTTCAATGGTAAAAAAATCATAAGCCATCTTCTCGGACAAAACTCCACCGCCATGAGGCGGAACCTTGGCGGAGCCAATCTAGGGTTTTGGCGGGGCTGTTCTGCCGGGGAAACTTCCCTCCCGGAGGGGGAAATCATCGCCATCGTCATCACCAATGCTCCTTTCATCGGGAGAGGGCAATCTCCATCAACATCTTCATCAGCACCATCTCATCTCAAAACCCTAGTTCATCTCTTGTATCCAATTCTTGTCTCCAAGTCCGGCATTGGTGCTAGTAGGTTGCTAGTAGTGTTAATTACTCCTTGTAGTTGATGCTAGTTGGTTTAATTGGTGGAAGATCATATGTTCAGATCCTATATGCACATTAATACCCCTCTGATTATGAACATGTTTATGCTTTGTGAGTAGTTACTTTTGTTCCTGAGGACATGGGAGAAGTCTTGCTATTAGTAGTCATGTGAATTTGGTATTCGTTCGATATTTTGATGAGATGTATGTTGTCTCTCCTCTAGTGGTGTTATGCGAACGTCGACTACATGACACTTCACCATTGTTTGGGCCTAGAGGAAGGCATTGGGAAGTAATAAGTAGATGATGGGTTGCTAGAGTGACAGAATCTTAAACCCTAGTTTATGTGTTGCTTCATAAGGGGCTGATTTGGATCCATATGTTTCATGCTATGGTTAGGTTTACCTTAATACTTTTGTTGTATTTGCGGATGCTTGCAATAGAGGTTAATCATAAGTGGGATGTTTGTCCAAGTAAGGGCAGCACCCAAGCACCGGTCCACCCACATACCAAATTATCAAAGTACCGGATGTGAATCATATGAGCGTGATGAAAACTAGCTTGACGATATTCCCATGTGTCCTTGGGAGCGCTTTACATCATATAAGAGTTTTTCCAGGCTTGTCCTTTGCTACAAAAAGGATTGGGCCACCTTTCTGCACCTTATTTACCTTTGTTATTTTTTGCTCGTTACAATTATCTTATCACAAAACTATTTATTAACACTTATTTCAGTACTTGCAGAGAATACCTTGCTGGAAACCGCTTATCATTTCCTTCTACTCCTCGTTGGGTTCGACACTCTTACTTATCGAAAGGACTATGATAGATCCCCTATACTTGTGGGTCATCAATACTCTTTTCTGGCGCCGTTGCCGGGGAGTGAAGCGCTTGTGGTAGGTGGAATTTGGTAAGGAAAAATTTATATAGTGTGCTGAAATTTATTACTATGGAAAGTAATTCTCTGAGGGGCTTGTTCGGGGTATCTTCACCTCGACCAGTAGAGCAAAGAGTTGCTCCTCAACCTACTGAACCTACTGAAAATGAAAATTCTTGCTTTGAAATTCCTTTGGGTATGGTAGAAAAACTGCTAGCTAATCCTTTTTTAGGAGATGGAACAAAACATCTTGATGAACATCTAATATATGTGGATGAAGTTTGTGGATTATTTAAGCTTGCAGGTGTACCCGAAGATGTTGTTGAGAAGAAGGTCTTCCCCTTATCTTTGAGGGGAGATGCATCGACAGGGTATAGGCTATGTGATGATATGGAGTGTTGGAATTACAAACGATTGAAATTGGAATTTCATCAAAAGTTTTATCCTATGCATCTTGTTCATCGTGATCGCAATTGTATATATAATTTTTGGCCTCGCGAAGGAGAAAGCGTCGCTCAAGCTTGGGGGAGGCTTAAATCAATGTTATATTCATGCCCCAACCATGAGCTCTCAAGAGAAATGATTATTCAAAATTTTTATGCTCGGCTTTTTGATAACAATGGCACCATGCTTGATACTTCTTGTGCTGGCTCTTTTATGATGAAGACTATTGAATTCAAATGGGATTTATTGGAAAGAATTAGACGCAATTCCGAAGATTGGGACCTCGACAATGGTAAGAAGTCAGGTATGACACCTAATTTTGATTGTGTTAAATCTTTTATGGATACCGATATTTTTCGTAAATTTAGCACTAAATATGGACTTGACTCTGAGATAGTAGCTTCTTTCTGTGAATCTTTTGCTGCCTATGTTGATCTCCCCAAGGAGAAGTGGTTTAAATATCATCCTCCCATAGAAGTAAAAGTAGTTGCACCTAGTAAAGTTGAAGAAAAGACTATTACTTATAATGATCCTATTGTTCCTATTTCTTATGTTGAGAAACCACCTTTCCCTATTAGGATAAAGGATCATGCTAAAGCTTCAACTGTGGTTCGTAAAAGCAATATTAAAACATATATTGCTATTGTTAAAGATCTCTAGTTTGATAATATAGATGGGCATGTTATTTATTTCTGTGATGAAACTGCTAGAATTGCTAAACCCCGTGATACAGATAAACCTAGACCTGTGGTAGGTATGCCTGTTATTTCTGTTAAAATAGGAGATCATTGTTATCATGGATTATGTGATATGGGTGCTAGTGCTAGTGCAATACCCTATTCCTTATATGAAGAAGTTATGCATGATATTGCACCTGCTGAGATGGAAGAAATTGATGTCACAATTAAACTTGCTAATAGAGATACTATTTTACCAATGGGAATTGTTAGAGATGTTGAAATCTTGTGTGGGAAAACTAAATATCCTGCTGATTTTCGTGTTCTTGGTTCCCCACAAGATAGCTTCTGTCCCATTATATTTGGTAGACCCTTCTTAAATACTGTTAATGCTACCATAGATTGCAAGAGAGATGTTGTTACTGTCGGTTTAGATGATATGACTCATGAATTTAATTTTTCTAAATTTAGTAGACAACATCGTGAAGAATAATTACCTAGTAAAGATGAAATTATTGGTCTTGCCTCTATTGCCGTACCTCCTAGTGATCCTTTAGAACAATATTTGCTAGACCATGAAAATGATATGTTTATGAATGAAAGAAGGGAATTAGATGAAGTATTCTTTAAACAGGAACCTATTCTGAAACATAATTTACCTGTTGAAATCCTAGGAGATCCTCCTCCACTCAAGGGTGATCCCGTGTTTGAGCTTAAACCGTTACCGGATACTCTTAAATATGCTTATCTTGATGAGGAAAAGATATATCCTGTTATTATTAGTGCTAACCTTTCAGAACATGAAGAAGAGAGATTATTGAAAATTCTGAAGAAGCACCATGCTGCTATTGGGTATACTCTTGATGATCTTAAGGGCATTAGTCCCACTCTATGTCAACATAAAATTAATTTGGAAGAAGATGCTAAACCAGTTCGTGATCATCAACGCCGGCTGAATCCTAAAATGAAAGAAGTGGTAAGAAAGGAGATACTAAAGCTCCTTGAGGCAGGTATAATTTACCCTGTTGCTGATAGTCAGTGGGTAAGTCCTGTCCATTGTGTCCCTAAGAAGGGAGGTATTCCTGTTGTTCCTAATGATAAAGATGAATTGATTCCTCAAAGAATTATTACTGGTTATAGGATGGTAATTGATTTCCGCAAATTAAATGAGACTACTAAAAAAGATCATTACCATTTACCTTTTATCGATCATATGCTAGAAAGACTATCCAAACATACACATTTTTGCTTTCTAGATGGTTATTCTGGTTTCTCTCAAATACCTGTGTCAGTCAAAGATCAATCAAAGACTACTTTTACATGCCCTTTTGGTAATTTTTCTTATAGACGTATGCCTTTTGGTTTATGTAATGCACCTGCTACCTTTCAAAGATGCATGATGGCTATATTCTCTGACTTTTGTGAAAAGATTTGTGAGGTTTTCATGGATTACTTTTCCGTCTATGGATCTTCTTTTGATGATTGCTTGAGCAACCTTGATCGAGTTTTGCAGATATGTGAAGAAACTATTCTTGTCCTGAACTGGGAAAAGTGCCACTTTATGGTTAATGAAGGTATTGTCTTGGGGCATAAAGTTTCTGAAAGAGGTATTAAAGCTGATAAAGCCAAGGTTGATGCTATTGAAAAGATGCCATGTCCCAAGGACATTAAAGGTATAAGAACTTTCCTTGGTCATGCCGGTTTTTGTAGGAGGTTCATTAAGGACTTCTCAAAAATCTCTCGGCCTCTGACTAATTTATTACAAAAAGATATAACATTTGTCTTTGATGATGATTGTGTAGAAGCATTTGAAATACTTAAGAAAGCATTGATCTCTGCACCTATTGTTCAGCCACCTTACTGGAATTTACCCTTTGAAATTATGTGTGATGCTAGTGATTATGCTGTAGGTGTTGTTCTAGGACAAAGAGTTGATAAGAAACTAAATGTTATTCAACATGCTAGTAAAACTCTAGACAATGCTCAAAGAAATTATGCTACTACTGAAAAAGAATTCTTAGCAGTTGTATTTGCTTG
This sequence comes from Triticum aestivum, assembly GCF_018294505.1. Classification (NCBI taxonomy): domain Eukaryota; kingdom Viridiplantae; phylum Streptophyta; class Magnoliopsida; order Poales; family Poaceae; genus Triticum; species Triticum aestivum. Next base: position 304,190,924 of record NC_057812.1, read on the forward strand.
TGATAAGTTTAGACCTTATATTGTTGATTCTAAAGTAACTATTCACACTAATCATGCTGCTATTAAATATATTATGGAAAAGAAAGATGCTAAACCTAGACTTATTAGATGGGTTCTCTTGCTACAAGAATTTGATTTAAATATTGTTGATAGAAAAGGAGCTGACAACCTCGTTGTGATCCATGGTATGCTGATTATGCTAATTACATTGTTGCTAAGTTTATACCACCTAGTTTCACATACCAGCAAAAGAAAAAGTTCTTCTATGATTTGAGGCATTACTTTTGGGATGACCCACATCTTTATAAAGAAGGAGTAGATGGTGTTATTAGACATTGTGTACCTAAGCATGAACATGAACAGATCCTACGCAAGTGTCACTCCGAAGCTTATGGAGGGCACCATGCTGGAGATAGAACCGCACATAAGGTACTGCAATCTAGTTTTTATTGGCCTGCTCTCTTCAAGGATGCCCGTAAGTTTGTCTTATCTTGTGATGAATGTCAAAGAATTGGTAATATTAGTAGACGTCAAGAAATGCCCATGAATTATTCACTTGTTATTGAACCATCTGATGTTTGGGGCTTTGACTATATGGGACCTTTTCCTTCCTCTAATGGTTATACACATATTTTAGTTGCCGTTGATTACGTTACTAAGTGGGTAGATGCTATTCCAACTAGTAGTGCTGATCATAACACTTCTATTAAAATGCTTAAAGAAGTTATCTTTCCAAGGTTTGGAGTCCCTAGATATTTAATGACTGATGGTGGTTCACATTTTATTCATGGTGCTTTCCGCAAAATGCTTGCTAAATATGATGTTAATCATAGAATTGCATCCCCTTATCACCCTCAGTCTAGTGGTCAAGTACAATTGAGTAATAGAGAACTCAAATTAATTTTGCAAAAGACTGTTAATAGGTCCAGAAAGAATTGGTCCAAGAAACTTGATGATGCATTATGGGCCTATAGAACTGCATATAAAAATCCTATGGGTATGTCTCCGTATAAAATGGTCTATGGAAAAGCATGTCACTTACCTCTCGAACTAGAACACAAGGCTTATTGGTCTATTAAAGAACTAAATTATGATTTTAAACTTGCTGGTGAGAAGAGGTTATTTGATATTAATTCACTTGATGAATGGAGAACCCAAGCCTACGAAAATGCCAAGTTGTTTAAAGAAAAAGTTAAAAGGTGGCATGATAAACGAATACAAAAGCGTGAGTTTAACGTAGGGGATTATGTATTGCTATACAACTCTCGTTTAAGATTTTTTATAGGAAAACTTCTCTCTAAATGGGAAGGTCCTTACATTATTGTGGAGGTCTACCGTTCCGGTGCCATAAAAATCAACAACTTCGAAGGCACAAATCCGAAGGTGGTAAATGGTTAAAGAATCAAACATTATATCTCAGGTAATCCCATAAATTTTGAAACCAATGTTATTGAAACCATAACCCCGGAGGAGAACATAAAGGACACTTTACGGAATGTTTCAGACTCCGAAAAGGAATAGGTATGTGGTACGATAAGTAAACCGACTCCAAAACAATTTTTAAGGCAATATTTCTCCGTTTTGGAATATTTAGAAAAATAGAAAAATAAGCAGCAGTCCGGAAAGGACACGAGGGCCCCATGAGGGTGGAGGGCGCGCCCTACCCCCCGGGCACGCCCCCCTACCTCGTGGGCACCTTGTGTGCTCTCCGGACTCCGTTTTCTTACAGGACACGTATTATGGTCGGTGAAAATTCATTATATAACCTCCCGGGGGTTTTGACTCCTGTATCACGCAAAAATCTCATGTCTTTATTTCGAGTTGTTTTCTGTCAGGGTTGTCAAGGCCAGGCACTATGTCGTCTCCCTCCTCCTCCAACCATGAGGGCAATGATGCTTGGCTAATGAAGATAGAGCTGAAGAGAGAAGAACCTATGGAGATCAACAAGGATGAAGGGATCAAGAAGGCCATGGAGGACCAAGTTCCAGCAACAGAAGACACCCTTCAACTGGATCACAATCTTCTTACCCCAATAGAAATCGAAGCCTTCAAGATGATTCAGTTGGCTCGTATACAAAATAAGTATCTCACACGTGAAAATATTTTGTTGAAGGAGCATATCAGCGCACTCAAGGGCATTATCCACAAGCTAGAAGACCTCCTACGCTCGATGTGCGACTATCCATCATCAACAACTCCACCTTCTTCAGCAACAAAGGAGACATAATCACCTGGGTATGGGCACTCCACTTGGCAACTGCCAAGCTTGGGGGAGTGCCCCGGTATCGTATCACCATCACTTTTATCTTTACCGTTTTTCTTAGTTCGATCCTTTCGGTAATATTTTGATCTAGTAGAATAAAAGTTCTTAGTATGATCTAGCTGTGAGTTTTGCTTTATTATCCTTCTATGTAATCGAGTCCGTGAGCTATATAATAAAGATTAGTGCTGAGTCAAGGGCTTGATTATTTTGCCATGATCCTAAGTGAATAAAGGAAAAGAGAAAGATATAAAAAGAAACAAAGAGATCATGTGACACTTATGGAGAGTAATGAGCTCACATAGAAAGAGTATGATGAATAAAAGTTATTGAGGGTTGACAAACATAGTTTTGTTCATCGTTGCAATTAATAGGAAGTAATAAAGAAAGAGAGGTCTTCACATATAAATATACTATCTTGGACATCTTTTATGATTGTGAGCACTCATTAAAATGTGACATGCTAAAGAGTGGACATTGGACAAGGAAGACAACATAATGGGTTATGTTTTCTTATATCTGAGATAAATTATATTGTCTTGGATCCTCCAACATGTTGAGCTTGCCTTTCTCCCTCATGCTAGCCAAATTCATTGCACCAAGTAGAGATACTACTTGTGCTTCCAAATACCCTTAAACCAGTTTGGCCATGAGAGTCCACCATACCTACCTATGGATTGAGTAAGATCCATCAAGTAAGTTGTCATCGGTGCAAGCAATAAAAAATTGCTCTCTAAATATGTATGATTGATTGGTGTGGAGGAAATAAGCTTTATACGAGCGTGTGATATGGAAGTAATAAAAGCGACAGACTGCATAATAAAGGTCCATATCACAAGTGGCAATATAAACTGATGTTCTTTCGCATTAGGATTTTGTGCATCCAACCATAAAAGCGCATGACAACCTCTGCTTCCCTCTACGAAGGGTCTATCTTTTACTTTTATCTCCTTTACTGCAAAAGAGTCATGGTGATCTTCACCCTTCCTTTTTACATTTTATCCTTTGGCAAGCACAATATGTTGGAAAGATCCCGGTATATATGGCTAATTGGATGTGGGTTTTCATGAACTATTACTGTTGACATTACCTTTGAGGTAAAATGTTGGGAGGCAAAACTATAAGCCCATATCCTTCTCTGTGTCCGACTAAAACTCCATACCCATAAGTATTACGTGAGTGTCAGCAATTGTGAAAGACTATATGATAGTTGAGTATGTAGACTTGCTGAAAGGCTCTTATACATTGACTCTTTCCTATGTTACAATAAATTGCAATTGCTTCAATGACTGAGATTATAGTTTGTTAGTTTTCAATGAAGTTTACGATTCATACTTGATATTGTGATTGGATTATTACTCTAGCATAAGATATCATATGACAAGAATTACATAAGTTGCTGCTCTAAGAATGATAATGATGCCCTCATGTCCGTATTTTATTTTTATCGACACCTTCATCTCTAAACATGTGGACATATTTTTCGATTTCGGCTTTTCGCTTGAGGACAAGTGAGGTCTAAGCTTGGGGGAGTTGATACATCCATCCCACGAGGGTGGGGGGCACGCCCTACCCCCTGGGCAGCTCCAAAAGTCCTGAAACTTCACGGATGACGTTTTCGAAATATATAAAAAAACATTGAGCGCAAGAACTTCACCAAGGGGGCCACACCCTTCCCACGAGGGTGGGGGGCACGCCCTACCCCCTGGGCGCGCCCCCTACCTCGTGGGCCCCCTGGTGGCCCTCCGGTGACCATCTTCTGCTATATGGACTCTTTTGATGGAAAAAAAATCATAAGCCATCTTCTCGGACGAAACTCCGCCGCCACGAGGCAGAACCTTGGCAGAGCCAATCTAGGGTTCCGGCGGGGCTGTTCTGCCGGGGAAACTTCCCTCCCGGAGGGGGAAATCATCGCCATCGTCATCACCAACGCTCCACTCATGGGGAGAGGGAAATCTCCATCAACATCTTCATCAGCACCATCTCATCTCAAAACCCTAGTTCATCTCTTGTATCCAATTCTTGTCTCCAAGTCCGGGATTGGTGCTAGTAGCTTGCTAGTAGTGTTTATTACTCCTTGTAGTTGATGCTAGTTAGTTTAATTGGTGGAAGATCATATGTTCAGATCCTATATGCACATTAATACCCCTCTTATTATGAACATGCTTATGCTTTGTGAGTAGTTACTTTTGTTCCTGAGGACATGGGAGAAGTCTTGCTATTAGTAGTCATGTGAATTTGGTATTCGTTCGATATTTTGATGAGATGTATGTTGTCTCTCCTCTAGTGGTGTTATGTGAACATCGACTACATGACACTTCACCATTGTTTGGGCCTAGAGGAAGGCATTGGGAAGTAATAAGTAGATGATGGGTTGCTAGAGTGACAGAAGCTTAAACCCTAGTTTATGCGTTGCTTCGTAAGGGGCTGATTTGGATCCATATGTTTCATGCTATGGTTAGGTTTACCTTAATACTTTTGTTGTATTTGCGGATGCTTGCAATAGAGGTTAATCATAAGTGGGATGTTTGTCCAAGTAAGGGCAGGACCCAAGCACCGGTCCACCCACATACCAAATTATCAAAGTACCGAACACGAATCATATGAGCGTGATGAAAACTAGCTTGACGATATTCCCATGTGTCCTCGGGAGCGATTTATATCATATAAGAGTTTGTCCAGGCTTGTCCTTTGCTACAAAAAGGATTGGGCCACCTTGGTGCACCTTATTTACCTTTATTATTTGTTGCTCGTTACAATTATCTTATCACAAAGCTATATGTTACCACTTATTTCAGTACTTCCAGAGAATACCTTGCTGGAAATCGCTTATCATTTCCTTCTACTCCTCGTTGGGTTCGACACTCTTATTTATCAAAAGGACTACGATAGATTCCCTATACTTGTGGGTCATCATGGCCTGGCGAGCCCCTGCCCGGCAGCTACTTCGGTCTGGTGAGGCGGCTTGTGGATGCCGGCCCACGGCTTGAAGTCATAAAGCGGTCCATCTGCATCGAGGGTGCGCGCAGGGCTTTTGCCCGGGTGAGGGTGCACTGGGCGAAGCTGGACGCCGTGAAGCTGGTGAAGGAGGGGCTGCCGGAGGGCAAGGAGCACCGCTGCCCAGAAATGTATTATGACGGTGTCCTAAAGGGTTCCCGCCTTGTGGCAGAGGAATGTGCCAGAGATGTAATTTTTGAATGAACATGCTCATGTGATCCTGTAATATGAAACGAGCTCATTTGCGCTATGCAACGCTTTTTGAATTTAAAATATTACCTTCTGTGCGGCCGTTTATAAAATCTGAGAGTTGGCCAGTCGTCGGCTTCTGCCCCCATGTAACTAGTACTGGGGTGCTCGGGATAAACCTGAGCACTCTTTATCCCAATTTTGGGTCCTTCGAGGGAGGTGTTCAGCACAACGAACGGGGCAATCGGACTATAAGGCTTTATCACTCTCAATTAGCCATAGAAGTCTACAATTTTAAATTTTGGCGAAGCCCCTAGTATTCGGAAGTCCGAATTTGGGGCGCTATATACACCTAAGTCGGGCAAGGCTGACTCCTCGCCCGAAGCGGAAAAAGTCTTTAAAGACTTGAGACCTCTCGAACAGCATCCAACTCTCGCCTTATCATGATAGTCAGTTTTCAGCTTTCTCTACTGAGGTGCTCGTCCGGAAGAACCGGGACACAATCGCAGTAGTTCTCCCAGCGCTACCTTAGCCGATATAGCGGAACGTAAGGTACCAAAGCATGGGAGCCAGACAAACCCATCTATTGACCCAAGACATGATTCGGAGCTGATGCGTATAATGCTATAAGTTCGGGGTGCCGCACTGTCGAAAGTGTTTGGACTTCTCACGCCGTATTATGGGGTAAATGAAAGCCCCTGGCGTACTGACCGTACTAGAATGTACGGGTGCAAGTTGTTGTAAATGAACATATAAGAAAAAAGGGATGGGTAATGCAATAATATACTAATGTTATGCATTTAAATAATACGTCGAAGCATACTGATACAAGTAGTGCAATAAGCAAAAAATAGGACTATTTGACATGTCCTATCCAAGGGCAAGCTGCATAAGGATAGTGAAAAGCGGGTATATCGATTATTATTAGAGACCACCTGGGGGTTCCCTTGTACGTCTTAGTTTCTTGCCTCCTTGGTTGTTCCTTCCTGTAATGTGTCCGGCAGTCCTACTGCCGGAAAGGGCTTCCAGAGAGTAAGGTCCTGAAAGAGAAAAAAATGATAAAGGTATGCAGCCCCTAGGGCGGTTAAGCCGCATTGCGGGACGTGCCCTGATCGTACCCTCGCCTATGCCCATGGTATTTTTAGTGCATAATTATGTACGCGCGACACAGATTTCGTCGCTTGGATGGGACTAGGATGGTGGCCGAATTGCTAGGCGAGCTCTGAACGTGCCAGGCGATCCTGTTGCAGGTTACTCCGGACTCGCTTGACGGTGTCCGGGGGCTGTATCACCGAATTGGCGGTTTGCCTTAGAAGGTTGCTTTGTGCTTCTGCTGCGAGGGCGCAGTGTGCTCTTCCGTGCAGAGCGAGCGTTCTGTATTTCCATTGACTGTTATGACCGCCCTAGGTCCTGGCATCTTGAGCTTGAGGTATGCGTAATGTGGTACCGCATTGAATTTTGCAAATGTGGTTCGCCCGAGCAGTGCGTGGTAGCCACTTTGGAATGGGACGATATCGAAGATTAACTCCTCACTTCGGAAGTTGTCCGGAGATCCGAAGACCACTTCCAGTATGATTGAGGCTATGCAACGGGCCTCTACACCTCGGATGACGCCCCTCAAGGTGGTTTTGGTGGGTTTCATCCTCGAGGGATCTATACCCATTTTGCGCGCTTTATCCTGATAAAGCAGGTTCAGGCTGCTGCCGCCGTCCATAAGGACTCAAGTGAGGTGAAATCCGTCGATGATGGGGTCTAGGACCAATGCGGTAAATCTGCCATGACGGATACTAGTGGGGTGGTCCCTTCGATCGAAAGTGATCAGACAAGAGTACCATGGGTTGAACTTTGGGGCGACATGCTCTATCGCATAGACGTCCCTTAGTGCACGCTTCCGTTCCCTCCTGGGAATGTGGGTTGCGTATATCATGTTCACCGTCTTCACTTGTGGAGGAACCTCTTCTGTCCTCCAGTGTTCGGCGGCCGGGGCTCCTCCTCGTCGTCACTATGCAACCCCTTGTCCTTGTTTTCGACATTCAACTTGCCGGCCTGCTTGAACACCCAGCATTCTCTGTTGGTGTGATTGGCTGGCTTATCGGGGGTACCATGGATTTGACACGAGCGATCGAGTATGCGGTCCAAACTGGACGGGCCCGGAGTACTTCTTTTGAATGGCTTTTTTCGCTGACCGGATGTAGAGTATCTAAATCCGGCATTGACTGCCATATCATCGATGTTATCGCCGTTGTTGCGGCGCTTTTGTCTGTTACGACGTGGTCTGCCGTTGGCATCTTTGGTATCCGAAGTGCCCGGATTCCTTGATGGTTGTTACTGCGAGCCAGCCAGCTATCCTCGCCCATGCAAAAGCGGGTCATGAGTGTCGTGAGGGCTGCCATAGACTTCGGCTTCTCCTGGCCGAGGTGTCGGGCGAGCCACTCATCACGGATGTTATGCTTGAATGTCGCTAAGGCCTCTGCATCCGGACAGTCGACAATTTGGTTTTTCTTAGTTAGGAACCGTGTCCAGAATTGCCTGGCCGATTGCCCTGGCTGCTGAGTTATATGGCTCAAGTCATCAGCATCTGGTGGTCTCACATAAGTGCCCTTGAAGTTGTGAAGGAATGTGCCTTCCAAATCCTCCCAACTGCCGACGGAGTCTGCTGGCAAGCTATTCAGCCAATGCCGAGCCAGTCCTTTGAGTTTTAGTGGGAGGTACCTAATGGCATGCCGATCATCACCGCGAGCCATGTGGATGTGAAGGAGGAAATCCTCAATCCAGACAACGGGATCTGTTGTACCATCATACGGTTCGATATTTATGGGTTTGAAACCCTCCGGGAATTCGTGATCCATAACTTCATCAGTGAAGCATGGGGGGTGTGCGACACCTCTGTGCCGGACTATATCACGACGCAGTTCATATGAGACTTGCCTGCTGTATTCGTCCCGGCCGGATTTACTTTTAGTGTATCCGGTGCGACGGTCATCGTCCCGCGTTGGCGCGCGCCCCCGTGACCCATATATTGACCTTGCATGTTTTGCCCTGCTGTCCAATATGTCTCACAGGTCCCGTGTGTTGCCCCGCGCCTTGGTATTTTTTTTGAGTGGCGGCGGGGTGCAGGCTGAACTTTAGACTGAAACGCCTCTCTAGCTCGGCCACGAGGTGGCCGGTCAGCCGCATCGTACACTGATGATGTAGGTTTCAATGCTTCCTCCTCGAGGTGAGGTAGCAACCTGCGCTTTGGGTAACTCTTGGAGGGGCGCTCGAGTTCGTATTCCTCGGCTGCAAGGACTTCGGTCCATCTGTCTGCTAGCAAGTCTTGATCAGCTTGAAGCTGTTGTTGCTTTTTCTTCAAGCTATTTGCTGTGGCCATAAGCCGGCGCTTGAAGCGCTCCTGCTCGACGGGATCCTCAGGCACGGTAAATTCTTCGTCGCTGAGGCTTACCTCGTCTTCGGAGAGAGGCATGTAATTGTCCTCCTCCGATTCTCCATCTGCTTCCTGCTCTGGAGGGTTGGCTTGTTCACTCTCCCGCTCTAAATCGTGCTGGAGGGGATTGTTGTTGTCTTCCTCACTATCCGGACTATTATTGTCTCTTGTGTCAGTATCACTACTTTTACTATGGCGGGACTTAGAGCAGCGCCGCTGACGTCGGCGCTTGGGTTGCTTCTTGGAGGGGTCATCCTCTGCTGTCTCGTCGCCATTGCCTTCTTCGGGGGTGTCCACCATGTATATATCATATGATGAGGTGGCAGTCCAGTGCCCTGTGGGCGGTGGTTCTTATTTGTCTCCTGCATCATCGTCCATACCGTCGATGTCTTCGGAGTCGAAGTCGAGCATGTCGGTTAAATCGTCGACAGTGGCTACTAAGTGGGTGGTGGGTGGGGAGCGAATTTCTTCGTCGTCCGCATCCCATTCTAGCCGGACATAGTTCGGCCAAGGTTCCCCTGACAAGGAGAGAGACCTTAATGAATTTAGCACATCGCCGAAAGTCGAGTGTTGAAAGATATCCGCGGAAGTAAACTCCATGATCAGTGCCCAATCGGATTCGATAGGCACGGACGCAGGTGGTTCGGAGCCTATGGCCGGGGACGAATCCAATTCTTCGGCGACACGGCTCTCGCAAGGGGTGAAGTCAGTATCCGGCTCCATCGCCACTGAGACTGCAGCCTCCATGGTGGGGTCTATCCCTCCGTCCTCGGATGGCGCAATTTGCTCCGGATTGAAGGTCGGAGTAGTTGCAGATGCGATCTCCCGAACGCTGTCCGACGGCAGAGTTACGTCATGCTCGTCGAGATTGTGTGGCGCACCTGACATGGGCTCGAATCCGTCGAAGATCAAGTCTCCGTGGATGTTGGCAGTGTAGTTTAAGTTTCCGAACCTAACCTGATGGCCAGGGGCGTAGCTCTCGATCTGCACCAGATGGCCAAGCGAGTTGGCCTGCAGTGCGAAGTCGCCAAATACGAGGATCTGTCCGGGGAGGAAAACCTTGCCCTAGAACGCATCATTACCGATGATCGAAGGAGCCATCAAGCCTTACGGTGACGGCATAGTGGAACTCTCAATGAAATCACCAATGTCGGTGTCAAAACCGACGGATCTCGGGTAGGGGGTCCCGAACTATGCGTCTAAGGCAGATGGTAACAGGAGGCAGGGGACACGATGTTTACCCAGGTTTGAGCCCTCTCGATGGAGGTAATACCCTACGTCCTGCTTGATTGATCTTGATGATATGAGTATTACAAGAGTTGATCTACCATGAGATCATAGAGGCTAAACCCTAGAAGCTAGCCTATGGTATGATTTTCTGTTATCCTACGGACTAAACCCTCCAGTTTATATAGACACCGGAGGGGGCTAGGGTTACGCAAAATCGGTTACAAGGGAGGAGATCTACATATCTGTATTGCCAAGCTTGCCTTCCACGCCAAGGAGAGTCCCATCCGGACACGGGATGAAGTCTTCAATCTTGTATCTTCATTATCCAACAGTCCGGCCAAAGGATATAGTCCGGCTGTCCGGAGACCCCCTAATCCAGGACTCCCTCAATGGGTCAGGTCATATCCGCGGTCCTTGGACGTCTGCGGCCATGTCTGATTGGCCTTGAAAAGCACCTTCCAGATATCTTCGTGCATGGAGCCAAAAAATTGTCGCAAGGTCTAGTGCTTGGCCGGATCGAACTCCCACAGATGGCAAGTCCGGCTTTGGCAGTTAAGGATCCGGCAAAAAAACATCACCTAGGTCACATTGACGAGCTTGATGTTCTTATCCACCACGCTCTTGACGCGCGCCTGCTGCGCCGATATCTCGTCTCACGACAACCAATCCAGGCCCTTTTTTAGCCAGGAGGTAAGCCGCATTGGGGGTCCGGACTTGAACTCGAGAGGCGCGGCCCAGGTGGTGTCGCGGGGCTCAGTGACATAGAACCACTGCTTCTGCCACCCGTTGACGGTTTCCACAAAGGTGCCACTGGGCCATGTGACATTGGATAGTTTGCTCACCATGGCACCTCCGCACTCTCCATGTTGACCATCCACCGCTTTTGGCTTCACATTGAAGATCTTCAACCATAATCTGAAGTGGGGTGGGATGCGGAGGAAGGCCTCGCACACGACAGTGAATGCCGAGATGTCGAGGAAATAATTCGGGGCTAGGTTGTGGAAATCTAGCCCGTAGTAGAACATGAGTCCACGGACGAAGGGGTGGAGGGGAAATCCTAACTCGCAGATGAAGTGGGGGATCAATACCACCCTCTCGTTGGGTTCCGGGGTGGGGACGATCTGCCCCTTGGCCAGAAGCCGGTGGGCGATTCCTTGGGCCAAGTACCCCACTTCCCGGAGCTCCGTGATGTTCCCCTGCATGACGGAGGAGGCCATCCACTTGCCATGCGTTCCAGATCCGGGCATGGTCGGAGTGCTTTTTGGAGGCGGAAAGGATGGAAGCTTGGGCGCTGGAGCTTGAGAACGGATGGGCAAAGAGAAATAAGGCGTGGGTGAAAGAATGGATCTTTATCCTCTTATAAAGGTAGCAAATATCAAGCACCTTCCCACTCGCCTTAAAACTCGCCTATTCACCAAGGGTCGTGCGGACGGCATGGTTGGATTACCCACGCCTGTATTTATGAGAATCCCGCGATAAGGGGACACGATCTCTGCTTCGATAAGATGTTGTTTGGGGAATGCGGTAATTTCAAAAAAATTCCTATGCACACGCAAGATCTTGGTTATGCATAGCAACGAGAGGGGAGAGTATCGTCTACGTACCCTCGTAGACCGTAAGCGTAAGCATTATGAAAACGCAGTTGATGTAGTTGTACGTCTTCATGATCGACCGATCTCAGCACCGAAGGTACGACACCTCCGCGATCTGCACACATTCGGCTCGGTGATGTCCCGCGAACTCATGATCTAGTAGAGCTTCGAGGGAGAGCTTCGTCAGCATGACGGCATGATGAAGATGATGATCTTTCTACCGGAACAGGGCTTCGCTGAAGCACCGCTACGATATGACTGAAGTGGATTATGGTGGAGGGGGGGCACCGCACACGGCTTGGAACAACCAACTTATGTGTCCTAGGGTGCCCCCTGCCCCCGTATATAAAGGAACAAGGGGGATGTCACAGCCCTAGCTTTAGCTTTTCTTGTGGACTAGTCTTGGTTGTTGCATCATGTTTAAACTTTGCTTAAACTTGAAATGGGGATTGTCGGTGTCAAAACCGGCGGATCTCGGGTAGGGGGTCCCGAACTATGCGTCTAAGGCGGATGGTAATAGGAGGCAGGGGACATGATGTTTACCCAGGTTCAGGCCCTCTTGATGGAGATAATACCCTACATCCTGCTTGATTGTTCTTGATGATATGAGTATTACAAGAGTTGATCTACCACGAGATCGTAGAGGCTAAACCCTAGAAGCTAGCCCATGGTATGATTGTCTGTTGTCCTACGGACTAAACCCTCCGGTTTATATAGACACCGGAGGGGGCTAGGGTTACACAGAGTCGGTTACAAGGGAGGAGATCTACATATCCGTATAGCCAAGCTTGCCTTCCACGCCAAGGAAAGTCCCATCCGGACACAGGACGAAGTCTTCAATCTTGTATCTTCATAGTCCAACAGTCCGGCCAAAGGATATAGTCCGGCTGTCCGGAGACCCCCTAATCCAGGACTTCCTCAGTAGCCCCTGAACCAGGCTTCAATGACGATGAGTCCGGCGCGCAGTTTTGTCTTCGGCATTGCAAGGCGGGTTCCTCCTCCGAATACTCCATAGAAGATTTTGAACACAAGGATAGTGTCCGGCTCTGCAAAACAAGTTCCACATACCATCGTAGAGAGAATAATATTTCCACAAATCTAATCTGCAGACATGTTTTGACAGCATGACATCATGTCACGGCCCGGTCATTATTCGAACTATTTTTCTCAACCAGCACTGCACATATTGTGAGATTGTGTCCCCCTTATTACGGGATTCTCATCAATACGGACATGGGTAAGCCACTCGTGCCCGTTGGTATGACTACTCGATTTTAGGCAAGTCCCAAACGGCCACGAGGAGGATGCTTGATATTCACCCTCTTTATAAAGAGGCCAAGGCCTGTCCTTTTTTTCCTTCTCGTGCTCAATCGAATCCTTCTCCTGCCTCGAGATCCAACACCCAAGGCTCAGGTCAGGCGCTTCAGACCTTTAACCATGTCCAGATCCAACCTCCAAGGTCGGTGGATGCCCTACTCTGTTACAAAGGAGGGCATCAAGACGCTGAGAGAGGCCATGTATCTGACCGCCGAAATCTCGCACAGGCTGCCCGCCCGAGGGCAGGTCATCCCCACTCCCGATCCCAATGAGAGTGTTGTGTTCATCTCCCACTTCCTCCGAGGGCTAGGCCTCGCTCTAGATCCCTTTGTTAGGGGGCTCATGTTCTATTATGGGCTGGATTTCCATGATCTGGCCCCGGATTCCCTCCTTCACATCTCGTCGTTCATCGTCATGTGTGAAGCCTTCCTCCGCATTACCCCACACTTCGGCCTGTGGCTTAGGACCTTCAATGTGAAGCCGAAGATGATCGAGGGGCGGCACGCAGAGTGCGAAGGTGCCATAATAAGCAAAAGAGCTGAAGCTCCATGGACAGAGGGTTCCTTCCCGGAGGTGTCTAGTTTGTGGCAGCGGGAGTGGTTCTATATCACAGCTCCCTAGAGTTCCAAGTGGGTGGCCGCCCCTGCCTGTCGCTCAGGCCCCCCACCACAACTGACGTCATGGATCAATAAGGGGATGAACTGGGGGCCAGTAAATGATGTGCTGATTGCAGAGTTGCGTCCGAGATCTCCTCGAGAGAGATGTCAACCTGGTCTCGGTAATGCAAGTCATGCTAGTTCGTCGAGTCCAGCCTTGCAAACGTCGAACCCTCCGTATGTGGGAATTCAACCCGGAAGGACCGCGGAGTATTCAGCACTTCCTCAGCATGACGCTCGAAGAGATGTACAAATTGTTCTTCGGACCCCAAATAGAGTGTCCGAACACCACCGAGGATGCAGGTCTAAGCTGTAATCGCCCTGATACCCAAGTAAGTAATCCCATGGCCGAACACGCTGTATTTTTATATATCATAACATCATTATGAAAAGTCGCTCTTTGACCAGGACTGGATAACAAAGGCGAAGATGATCAGGTGTATGGCCCCCCTTTCCGAAGGCTCGACCAATCCAGTACTAGCCAGGATGCTCGAGCCGGTGCCTCATCAAGCGGCCTCAGGGGAAGATGAAGGGGGGAATAAAGAGGCTGAAAGAAGGCCTCACTCATCATTCATATGAATCGGGGGAATTAGTGCCTCTACGAAGGAGGATAGCCAGGGAGAAGGATCTGAAATTCCCTCTCCCCAAGGAAGGAAAAGAACCACCTCTGAAGACCCAGAAAGAAAGGTTTCCAAACGGGGGAAGAAATCTTCGCCAGAGGTTCCGGCCTCGGAGGGTACTCTTGCCGTACAGTGTTGTAACACCCTCGATGCGACTATATCTCCCACATGTCGAGGCACGACTTAAAGGCATAATCGCATTGAAGGCATATATCGCAAGTTAGACAATCTTCACAACATCCCATGTAATATAGATGTAATAAAAGGGGAGATAACATAGTTGGCTTACACTCGCCACGTCAATCAAGTACATAATTAACATTACATCATACAAACACTCATGGCCCGACTACGGCGCCAAAATAAAAGAGAACCCAACATGCGACACGGTCCCGATCACCCCCAACTGGGCACCACTACTGATCATTAGGAAAGGAGACATAGTAATGTTGCGAGTCTTCGTCGAACTCCAACTTGAGTTCAAGCACGTCACCTGGAGCGGAATCATCAGGCCCTGCATCTGGTGTAATAGTAATCTGTGAGCCACAAGGACTCAGCAATCTCGCACCCTCGCGATCAAGACTATTTAAGCTTATAGGTAAGGCAAGGTAAAAGTATATGGGGAGCTGCAGCAAGCGACTAGCAAATATGGTGTCTATTCTGAACGCAAAAGAGAGCGAGAAGAGGAGGCAAAGTGCGACCGAGAAACTAGAGGACAACCTGCGCAAACATTACTCCAACACCGTGTCCACTTCCCGGACTCCGCCGAGAAGAGGCCATCACGGTAACACACTCAGTTGATTCATTTTAATTAAATTAAGGTTCAAGTTATCTACAACCGGACATTAACAAATTCCCATCTGCCCATAACCACGGGCATGGCTTTCGAAAGTTCAAAACCCTGCAGGGGAGTCCCAACTTAGCCCATGACAATCTCTCACGGTCAACGAAGGAATAGACCTCCTCCCAAGACGTTCCGATCAGACTCGGTATCTCGGTACTTCAAGACAACTCCGACAATGGTAAAACAAGTCCAACAACACCACCCGCTGTGCCGACAAATCCCGATAGGAGCTACACATATCTCGTTCTCAGGGCACACCAGAGTTGCCAAGGGACGGCCCCGCACGGTGCTCTAGGTTGGACCAACACTCAGAGGAGCACTGGCCCAGGGGGGTTTAAAATAAGATGACCCTTGAGTCCGCGAAACCCAAGGTAAAAGGCTAGGTGGCAAATGGTAAAACCAAGGTTGGGCATTGCTGGAGGAGTTTTATTCAAAACATACTGTCAAGGGGTTCCCATTATAACCCAACCGCGTAAGGAACGCAAAATCCGGGAACATAACACCGATATGACGAAAACTAGGGCGGAAAGAGTGGAACAAAACACTAGGAGAGAGGCCGAGCCTTCCACCCTTTACCAAGTGTATAGATGCATAAAGATAACATGGCAATATAATGATATCCCAACAAGTAAAATAAATGTTCCAACAAGGAACAGCCTCCAATCTTCACCTGCAACTAGCAACGCTATAAGGGGGGCTGAGCAAAGCGGTAACATAGCCAATCAACGGTTTGCTAGGACATGGTGGGTTAGAGGTTTTACATGGAAATTTGGGAGGCTTGAAAGCAAATGGTAGGCATCGTAGCATTGGCATAGCAAAAGAGCGAGCAAACTAGCATAACAAAGATAGTAGTGATTTCGAGGGTATGATCATCTTGCCTGCACAGTTGTCAGAGTTGACTGAATCCTCGAAAGCAAACTCAACGGGCTCCTCATTAGCGAATTCGTTTCCAGGCTCTACCCAAACAAGACAAACAAGCAAAAAGGACACAATCAACCACGTGCAAGACTCAAACAATATGAGGCAATGATGGTATGCTATGCAGGATGCGATGCGGGATGCATATGCAAGATTTGACAAGGGATGCATGAACCTGGCCTCAACTTGGAAATCCAAGGATGCCACTGGAAAGATGAGATGAAAACGCTTGAAAATGATATAAAGAACGCCGGAATCGAAGTTACGGTTTGAAAATGGCAAGCGATTCAAAAATGACACCGGTCTGCGATTTACAGCAAGTAGCCTTCTTAATGCAATGAGATGAACATGCTACAACACTCAAACATGACAACAAAATACATGGCAGGGATGCATTCAAGATGCTTAACAAAAGTCTAGCACTGAGCTGCAGCCAATTCATCCATTAACAGGTTCAAACAAGCATGGCAAAAATGCATATGGCAAACAGATCCCAGACTTAGTGAAATTAACACTCGTCTGCAATTTCAGATCAGGTAGCACTCTTTGGAGCAACAAAACTACATGCTACAGGACCTGAACATGGCAAAGTAAAGCATGGCATGGAGCTACTCAAAGAGCTTAACGAAAGTCCCTTAGTGACCTTGAGCCAAAAAGGACCAGAAAATACAATTGCAAGCATGTGAACATGGCAAAAACATAATCAGTTTTCAGACTTAGTGAAAACTGACACATGCTGAAACATAACTCAAGTAGGCATGTTTACGAGCTCGATGCACTCAACACGGAGCAAGTCATGAACAACTAAGCATACACCCATCAAGAATACACACAATGCAAGCTAGACATGGCAATAACAATAACATAGCATGCACGGATCAACTACAACATCATCGGCAAAATTGCAAACAAGTTGACAATCTGCCCAGATTCACAAAGTAGCAAAAGTAGAGCTCGATTGACTCAAGCTAGGGTGCTCCATAATTGCAACCAAAGACATGGATGGATAGAGCACTACAAGATTAACAAAACATCCTTACTGATCATCCTCAAAAGAGGCACGGATCACTAGGAATCAACATGAACATATGGCATCATGAGATAAACAGCTCAAGGACTTGGTGGAAATGCTAAGTCCCTGAATGAAGTAACAGATCTGACAAAAAGCTAAATGAAGTAACAGATCTGACAATTATCTCAAGTAGCCCTCTTCTAACAGCATTTCGGGCATCAAGATGAATTCAAATGAAAATGATGTAATGGAATGAAATGATGTACTCTCTGAGATGAACATTTTGATATGCTATATGCCCAAAACGGAGCTACGGATGCAAAGTTACGAGGCCATGAACAGGAGCATATGGATCTGTGGAAACAGGGACTTAGAAGAAAAAAAACACCTCCGGATCTAGGGTTTGACCCGGGCATGCAAAACGAGGCGGCGGCGCTGCTCGCCGGAGTTCGAAGACGGTGGCCGGCAAGGTCGAGGTCGCCGGATCCGGTCCCTCCTCAACCGGATCTGGCCGGAGGAGGGAGGGGACGGCGAGGCGGTGGCGGATGGCGGCGTCGGCGGGGCGGCGGAGCCGCGGCGGCTGGCGAGGGCGCGCGGTGGCGGAGACTCGGGCCGGGAGGGCCGCGGTCGGGCCCCGCGGGCCGGCGCGGTGGGAGGCGGTGGAGCCACCACATGGCGATCGCTGAGAGGGCGCGGGCGGCGGTGGACGTTGTCCGGCACCGGCGGACACGTCCGGCGCGCGGAGAGGAGCGGGGAGCTAGGGTTAGGGTCGACTTGATCCGAAATTTTTGGGGAGGAGGCTATATTTATAGGTAGAGGGAGCTAGGAGAGTCCAAATGAGGTGCAGTTTTCGGCCACGCGATCGTGATCGAACGCTCTAGATGATGGAGAGGGTTTAGGTGGGTTTTGGGCCAAATTGGAGGGGTGTTGGGCTGCAACACACACGAGGCCTTTTCGGTCTCTCGGTTAACCGTTGGAGTATCAAACGAAGTCCAAATGGTACGAAACTTGACAGGCGGTCTACCGATAGTAAACCAAGGCCGCTTGGCAAGTCTCGGTCCAATACGGAAATGTTTAATCCCCACACACGAAAGAAAAGGTAGAAATGACCACTGGAGGAGAACGAAGCGCCGGAATGCAAAACGGACAACGGGGAAAATGCTCGAATGCATGATATGAACACGTATGAAAATGCAATGCACATGATGACATGATATGAGATGCATGACAATGATAACAATGCACGGAGGCAAAAACCCGAACCCGAGGAAATAAAATAACTTAACACCGGAAACGGACAAGAGTTGGAGTACAAATTGGGAAAGTTACATCCGGGGTGTTACAACACTCCACCACTACGAAAGGATCTCGTCCCGAGATCTAGGACTGAAAGAACGCCGGGTACTCAGAACGGAGGTGATCCTCGCGTTCCCAGGTAGCTTCAGGGTCGGAATGGTGTGACCACTTGACTTTGAGAAATTTGATTGACTTGTTGCGAGTCTTGCGTTCAGTCTCTTCAAGAATAGCAACTGGATGCTCACGATAAGAGAGATCTTCTTGGAGTTCAATGTCCTCGAAGTTGACGGTGCGGTCAGGAGTCTTTAAGCACTTTCGGAGCTGAGAGACATGGAACACGTCATGAACATTTGCAAAGTTTGAAGGAAGCTCGAGTTGATAGGCGAGGTCGCCTCTCTTGCTGACAATCTTGAAAGGTCCCACGTATCTGGGGGCAAGCTTCCCTTGATACCGAAGCGACGAGTACCTTTCAAAGGAGAGACGCGGAGATAAACATGATCTCCGATCTCGAAAGCCAAATCACGGTGCTTACTGTCATAGTTGCTCTTCTGGCGGGATTGGGCTGCTTTGAGATTATCTCGAATGACTTCGCACATCTCCTCTGCCTCTGTGGTTAAGTCATTTCCCAAAAGCTGATGTTCACCGGTTTCAGACCAGTTGAGAGGGGTACGGCACTTCCTGCCATACAGAATTTCAAATGGGGCCTTGCCCGAACTTGCTTGAAAACTGTTGTTGTAGGAGAATTCAGCATAAGGAAGACAATCCTCCCACTTCATACCGAAGGAGATCACACAAGACCTGAGCATATCTTCAAGAATCTGGTTGACACGCTCGACTTGACCGCTAGTTTGGGGATGGAAAGTTGTGCTGAAGTGGATGTTGGTGCCCATGGCCTTTTGAAAAGAATCCCAAAACTTGGATGTAAAGATGCTTCCACGGTCTGAAGAGATCACTTGTGGAATACCGTGCAGAGAGACAATCCGAGAGGTATAGAGTTCCGCCAATTGAGCTGCAGTGATCGACTCTTTGATAGGCAGAAAATGAGCCACTTTGGTGAGTTTGTCGATGACAACGAATATAGCATCATTGCCACGCTTGGACTTTGGAAACCCAGTCACGAAGTCCATTTCAATGTGGTCAAACTTCCATTCTGGAATGGCAAGAGGTTGGAGGAGACCAGCTGGCCTTTGGTGTTCTGTCTTCACTCTTCTGCAGACATCACATTCATTCACGAATTGAGCAATCTCGCGCTTCATTCGAGTCCACCAATAAGCCTTCTTGAGGTCCTGATACATCTTCGTGCTCCCAGGGTGGATGGAGAGGAGAGAATTGTGAGCCTCGTTCATGATCACTTTATGGAGGTCACCTTTGGGTACAACAATACGATCCTCAAAGAAGAGAGTGTCCTTGTCATCAAGGCGGTAGCACTTGTACTTGGGTTGACTCTTGGCAATTCCAATCTTCACCTTTTTCACCATAGCATCAAGAAGTTGGGCTTGGCGAATCTGGTCTTCCAAGGTAGGAGAGACTTGAAGGTTGGCGAGGAAACCTTGAGGAACAACTTGCAGATTAAGATTGCGGAAAGCTTCACAAAGCTCGGGTGGATAAGGCTTGAGAATAAGACTGTTGCAGTAAGCCTTTCTGCTCAATGCGTCAGCAATCACATTGGCCTTGCCTGGAGTATACTCAATACTCGGATTATACTCTTGAATCATTTTGACCCATCGAGTTTGCCTGAGGTTGAGATTAGGCTGAGTGAAGATGTACTTGAGACTCTTGTGATCAGTGAAAATGTCCACTTTTCTTCCCATAGAAGATGTCTCCAAGTCAAAAGAGTATGCACAACTGCCTCCAACTCGAGATCATGAGTGGGGTAGTTCTTCTCATTGGGCTTCAACTGGCGAGAGGTATAAGCAACAACTTTCTTCTCTTGCATCAATACCGCGCCAAGACCTTGGAGAGAGGCATCACAAAAGACCTCGTACGGCTTGGATTCATCAGGCGGAGTCAGAACTGGAGCAGTGATCAATTTCTCTTTCAAAGTTTTGAAAGCAATGTCACACTCCGGAGACCAAACGTACTTGACGTGCTTTTGGAGAAGATTTGAGAGAGGCTTCGCGATCTTAGAGAAGTTTTCAACGAATCTTCGGCAATAGCTTGCAAGACCGAGGAAGCTGCGGAGTTGCTTCACGTTCTGAGGAGGTTCCCAATTTACAATTGCAGACACCTTCTTAGGATTCACCGCAATGCCCTTGGCAGAGATGATATGACCAAGATAAAGAACCTCATCGAGCCAAAATTCACACTTGGAGAACTTGGCGTAGAACTGGTGTTCCCTGAGCTTATCAAGAACCAAACGCAAGTGCTTGGCATGATCTTCCTTGTTCTTCGAGAAAACCAGAATGTCGTCGAGATAGACCAAAACGAAGTCATTGGTGTAGGCGTTGAAGATGAAGTTCATCATGCGAGAGAAAGTCGGAGGAGCGTTGACGAGGCCAAAAGACATGACAGTGTATTCATATGAACCATAGCTTGTCCTGAAAGCCATCTTGGGAATATCTTGCTCACGGATACGAATCTGATGATAACCCATACGGAGATCAAGCTTGGAGAATACTTGGGCACCTTTGAGTTGTTCGAACAGCTCGTTGATGTTGGGAAGTGGGTATTTGTTCTTGATGGTCTTCTTGTTCAATGGACGGTAATCAACACAAAGTCGGTCTGTCCCATCCTTCTTCTTCACAAAAAGAACACCACAACCCCACGGAGAAGAACTAGGCCGGATGAGACCCATTTTCTCTTGAATATCGAGTTGCTTCTTCAGCTCCTTCAACTCTTCAGGTCCGAGCTTGTAAGGACGCTTGCACACAGGTTCCGTGCCAGACTCAAGATCAATAAAGAATTCAACTGGCCGGTGCAGAGGCATTCCTGGAAGCTCTTCTGGAAAGACGTCTTGATATTCGCAAAAGATTGGAATTTGCGAGATGGCATCGAGTTCACCCTTCTCATTGAGAGAAAACAGACGGATGGTATCGTCATTCGCGACAAAGACAATTACATCCTCAGACGAATGAGTCAATTGAATCTGCCTGGTTACACAATCAAGCTGAGCCTTGTGCTTAGAAAGCCAATCCATCCCGAGAATAAGATCAATATCCGAGTTACCAAGAACCATTGGAGAAGCCAAAAACTTGAAATCACCCATCATGATAGAAATATCCGGGACTATTGAAGTAACCCTCAAAGACTTAGCCGGAGAAACCACTCCCATAGGTTTACCCAACATTTGTGAAACGAAGTCATGCTTGGAAACAAATGATCTTGACATGAAACAATGCGATGCACCAGTGTCAGAAAGAACTCTTGCGGGAATAGAGTTAACTAGAAAGTTACCCATGATGACATCTGATGAATCCTCTGCCTGAGCTGCATTCATCAAGTTGACCTTGACATGCTTGGGGTTATGCTTGACCACAGCTGTACTTGCCGACCTGACAGGAGGAGGAGGAGGAAGACGCCTCTGGTTGAAACACTTGTTGGCATAGTGACCCTTCTGTTGGCACTTGTTGCACGTGACCTCTGAAAGCGGACAGTGGTACGGAGCACTTGATCTTGGAGGTTGAGACGAAGTCTTGTTCTGAAAGCCAGTGTTGGGTGGGTGGGAAGATCCACTGCCACCTTTGCTCTTCTGCTGATACGGCTGACGGAACGGAGGAGGAGGAAGCCAATACTTCTGTTGCTTGGCCACTTGAGTAGAGGAAGAAGGAGTAACATCTCTGACTCACTTCTTGGAAGCATCACACCTCAATTGAGCAGCCTCTTGCTTCAATGCCATGTTGTAGAACTCATCGTACCTCAAGGGTTCAAAGAGAACAAGAGCGAGCTGAATTTCTTCTCTGAGACCACCCCTGAACTGATATATCATGCTCTTCTCATCAGGTACGTCCTGCTTAGCAAAGCGGGCGAGCTTCTGGAACAACTTGTTGTAGTCATAGACAGACAAAGAGCCTTGCTTCAGGTGTGGAATTTCTCACGCTTGCTTTCAACCACGCTCTGAGGGATATGATGAGCTCGGAAATCTTGACGGAATTCATCCCAAGTGATAACACGTCCACCTCTGGAGTCCTTGTACTTCTGGAACCATTCTGCAGCTTGATCTTTGAGTTGGAAGGAAGCGAACTTGACAAAGTCCTCAGGCCTGACGTTACTGCACTCGAAATGCTTGCACAGATCCACAAGCCAATCGTCAGCATCGGTTGCCGTAACATAATTGCTGAAAGTCTTTGGCCCGTTAGCAAGGAACTGGTTGAGTGTAGTAAAGTGATTATGATTGTTGCCTTGATTCCCTTGGTTGCCTTGATTGCGCTCTTGAAGAATTTGCATGATCAACTGTGTGTTTGCATTGGTTGCGGCCATCACAGCTTGCCATGCCTCCGGAGGAGGTGGAGGTGGTGGCAGATCAGGATTCGGAGTTGTGCGCGTTGGAGGAGCCATCCTGAAGAGGTTGACATCCATTAGCACATTGATAGACAAATATTGAAGCTGAATCCAATGGAATGAAAATTGCGACATATAGTCTTCACATCCGAACAAAATGAACGAATGCATTCCTCTTGAAATGGTCACATATCCATAAATTGAGAAGCCACTTAGAATTAAGGTAAAGAAATAAATTAACAAGGTACGGATCAAGAACGAATAATCGGTAAGAAATCCCAGTCTCAAACCAATATCCGTGGAAGAAGAACTAGAGCTACCAGAATTCCCACCTATGAAACTCCCAAACCTTTCCGGTTATGCAATCAGGTGTTGGGGATACAGGGGAAGCATAATATCTCACCCAAATCTAGCGAATCCTACATCCAGCTGTATCCATCCTTCAACACATAACCAAGAAACCTTCGGAAACCATCTACCTCAACCTTCGAAAAGCATCCGTTATACAAGTTATGGCGGTACTCCCGAACTCCCGCCCCAGTACTAGGTGGCGTCGAGGTTATCTCACCAACGAACTGCATAAAAGAATTTTTGGATGCCGGCGTACTAAACTCAGGTATTCCAGAACTGCATCGATAAAATTATGATGACAACACCTCAGAGCTCAACTCCCCGGGACACTTCCACAAAACCCCTGACAGGAGGCACCAAGACAATGTTCTCATCATAAAACCATCGGAACGATTCCAAGATACCCGCGTGATCCTAAAAAAAATTTAGTGAAATTTGAGAAGAGAAGAGTCAAAACTCTACGTCAGGATGCCTTACCAGAGCGTTGAGGAGACTGGGAAGTAAAAAAGAATTCCTAAACTCTCCGATATATAATTCCTAAATGACTCAAAACATTTTTCTAGACACAACTCGGCTGCTAAAAACGATCAAGCAATGGGGCTCCTAAGGTCGGGGAAGGCTCTGATACCAACTTGTAACACCCTCGATGCGACAATATCTCCCACGTGTCGAGGCACAACTTAGAGGCATAATCGCATTGAAGGCATATGTCGCAAGTTAGACAATCTTCACAACATCCCATGTAATATAGATGTAATAAAAGGGGAGATAACATAGTTGGCTTACACTCGCCACGTCAATCAAGTACATAATTAACATTACATCATCCAAACACTCATGGCCTGACTACGGCGCCAAAATAAAAGAGAACCCAACATGCGACACGGTCCCGATCACCCCCAACTGGGCACCACTACTGATCATCAGGAAAGGAGACATAGTAACGCTGAGAGTCTTCATCGAACTCCCACTTGAGCTCAAGCGCGTCACCTGGAGCGGAATCATCAGGCCCTGCATCTGGTGTAATAGTAATCTGTGAGCCACAGGGACTTAGCAATCTCGCACCCTCGCAATCAAGACTATT
The DNA here is from genome assembly GCF_018294505.1 of Triticum aestivum. Classification (NCBI taxonomy): domain Eukaryota; kingdom Viridiplantae; phylum Streptophyta; class Magnoliopsida; order Poales; family Poaceae; genus Triticum; species Triticum aestivum. The sequence continues at coordinate 304,215,151 of NC_057812.1, forward strand.
TAAGCTTATAGGTAAGGCAAGGTAAAAGTATATGGGGAGCTGCAGCAAGCGACTAGCAAATATGGTGGCTATTCTGAACGCAAAAGAGAGCGAGAAGAGGAGGCAAAGCGCGAGCGAGAAACTAGAGGACAACCTGCGCAAACATTACTCCAACACCGTGTCCACTTCCCGGACTCCGCCGAGAAGAGGCCATCACGGTAACAGACTCAGTTGATTCATTTTAATTAAATTAAGGTTCAAGTTATCTACAACTGGACATTAACAAATTCCCATCTGCCATTAACCGCGGGCATGGCTTTCGAAAGTTCAAAACCCTGCAGGGGAGTCCCAACTTAGCCCATGACAAGCTCTCACGGTCAACGAAGGAATAGACCTCCTCCCAAGACGTTCCGATCAGACTCGGTATCTCGGTACTTCAAGACAACTCCGACAATGGTAAAACAAGTCCAGCAACACCACCCGCTGTACCGACAAATCCCGATAGGAGCTGCACATATCTCGTTCTCAGGGCACACCGGATAAGGTAAGCGTACTGGAACCAACGTAACCCAAGTTGCCAAGGGACGGCCCCGCACGGTGCTCTAGGTTGGACCAACACTCAGAGGAGCACTGGCCCAGGGGGGTTTAAAATAAGATGACCCTTGAGTCTGCGAAACCCAAGGGAAAAGGCTAGGTGGCAAATGGTAAAACCAAGGTTGGGCATTGCTGGAGGAGTTTTATTCAAAACGGACTGTCAAGGGGTTCCCATTATAACCCAACCGCGTAAGGAACACAAAATCCGGGAACATAACACCGATATGACGAAAACTAGGGCGGCAAGAGTGTAACAAAACACTAGGCGAGAGGCCGAGCCTTCCACCCTTTACCAAGTGTATAGATGCACAAAGATAACATGGAAATATAATGATATCCCAACAAGTAAAATAAATGTTCCAACAAGGAACGACCTCCAATCTTCACCTGCAACTAGCAACGCTATAAGAGGGGCTGAGCAAAGCGGTAACATAGCCAATCAACGGTTTGCTAGGACATGGTGGGTTAGAGGTTTGACATGGCAATTTGGGAGGCTTGAAATAAAATGGTAGGCATCGTAGCATTGGCATAGCAAAAGAGCGAGCAAACTAGCATAGCAAATATAGTAGTGCTTTCGAGGGTATGATCATCTTGCCTGCACAGTTGTCAGAGTTGACTGGATCCTCAAAACCAAACTCAGCGGGCTCCTCGTTAGCGAACTCGTCTCCTGGCTCTACCCAAACAAGACAAACAAGCAACAAGGACACAATCAACCACGTGCAAGACTCAAATAATATGATGCAATGATGGTATGCTATGCGGGATGCGATGCGGGATGCATATGCAAGATTTGACAAGGGATGCATGAACCTGGCCTCAACATGGAAATCCAAGGATGCCATTGGATATATGAGATGAAAACGCTTGAAAACGATATAAAGAACGCCGGAATCAGAGTTACGGTTTGAAAATGGCAAGCGATTCAAAAATGACACCGGTCTGCGATTTACAGCAAGTAGCCTTCTAAATGCAATGAGATGAACATGCTACAACACTCAAACATGACAACAAAATACATGGCAGGGATGCATTCAAGATGCTTAACAAAAGTCTAGCACTGAGCTACGGCCAATTCATTCATTAACAGGTTCAAACAAGCATGGCAAAAATGCATATGGCAAACAGATCTCAGACTTAGTGAAATTAACACTTGTCTGGAATTTCAGATCAGGTAGCACACTTTAGAGCATGAAAACTAGATGCTAAAGGAACTTAACATGGCAAAGTAAGGCATGGAATGGAGCTACTCAAAGAGCTTAACGAAAGTCCCTTAGTGACCTTGAGCCAAAAAGGACCAGAAAATACAATTGCAAGCATGTGAACATGGCAAAAACATAATCAGTTTTCAGAATTGGTGAAAACTGGCACATGCTGAAACATAACTCAAGTAGGCATTTTTACGAGCTCAATGCACTCAACACGAAGCAAGTCATGACCAACTAAGCATACACCCATCAAGAATACACAAAATGAAAGTTAGAGATGGCAAGAACAATAACATAGCATGCACGGATCAACTACAACATCATCGGCAAAATTGCAAACAAGTTGACAATCTGCCCAGATTCACAAAGTAGCAAAAGTAGAGCTCGATCGACTCAAGCTAGGGTGCTCCATAATTGCAACCAAAGACATGGATGGATAGAGCACTACAAGATTAACAAAACATCCTTACTGATCATCCTCAAAAGAGGCACGGATCACTAGGAATCAACATGAACATATGGCATCATGAGATAAACAGCTCAAGGACTTGGTGGAAATGCTAAGTCCCTGAAATCAGAATTAACAAGTGCACCACTTTGCAAGCTTGTGCTAGACACCACACACATCACAAAAATACACGGGTTGCACCTCTGGAAAGATGACAAGACCCTTAACAAAACATATGTAGAACTCATGGGCATAGAATGCACACAATAATCATGGCAAAAATGACAAAAAGCTAAATGAAGTAACATACCTGACAATTATCTCAACTAGCCCTCTTCTAACAGCACTTCGGGCATCAAGATGAACTCAAATGAAAATGATGCAATAGAATGAAATGATGTACTCTCTGAGATGAACATTTTGATATGCTATATGCCCAAAATGGAGCTACGTATGCAAAGTTATGAGGCCATGAACAGGAGCATATGGATCTGTGGAAACAGGGACTTAGAAGAAAAAAACACCTCCGGATCTAGGGTTTGACCCGGGCACGCAAAACGAGGCAGCGACGCTGCTCGCCGGAGTTCGAAGACGGCGGCCGGCGAGGTCGAGGTCGCCGGATCCGGTCGCTTGTCGACCGGATCTGGCCGGAGGAGGGAGGGGACGGCGAGGCGGCGGCGGAGGGCAGCATCGGCGGGGCGTCGGAGCCACGGCGGCCGGCGACGAGCTCGGGCAGCGCGCAGATGCGGCGGCGCCGGCGATGGTGCGCGGTGGCAGCGGGAGCAGCGCGGGCAGCGCTCGGGCGGCGGGGAGGCGGGCGAAGTGGCGGCGGAGACTCAGGCCGGGAGGGCCGCGGTCGGGCCCCGCGGGCCGGCGCGGTGGGAGGCGGTGGAGCCGCCACGTGGCGATCGCTGAGAGGGCGCGGGCGGCGGCGGACGTTGTCCGGTGCCGGCGGACATTGTCCGGCGCCGGCGGACACGTCCGACGCGCGGAGAGGAGCGGGGACCTAGGGTTAGGGTCGACTTGATCCGAAATTTTTGGGGAGGAGGCTATATTTATAGGTAGAGGGAGCTAGGAGAGTCCAAATGATGTGCGGTTTTCGGCCATGCGATCGTGATCGAACGCTCTAGATTATGGAGAGGGTTTAGGTTGGTTTTGGGCCAAATTGGAGGGGTGTTGGGCCGCAACACGCACGAGGCTTTTTCGGTCCCTCGGTTAACCGTTGGAGTATCAAACGAAGTCCAAATGGTATGAAACTTGACAGGCGGTCTACCGGTAGTAAACCAAGGCCGCTTGGCAAGTCTCAGTCCAATCCGGAAATGTTTAATCCCCACACACGAAAGAAAAGGTAGAAATGACCACCGGAGGAGAGCGAAGCGCCGGAATGCAAAACGGACAACGGGGAAAATGCTCGAATGCATGATATGAACATGTATGCAAATGCAATGCACATGATGACATGATATGAGATGCATGACAACGATAACAACACACGGAGGCAAAAACCCGAACCCGAGGAAATAAAATAACTTAACGCCGGAAACGGACAAGAGTTGGAGTACAAATTGGGAAAGTTACATCCGGGGTGTTACAAGTGTCCGCAAGGGGATCAGCCCTCTACGAAGCTGTAAGTAAAAGGGTACTTAATAGTAAAAATATCTTACATTACTTCTGAAGATAATAACCGAAGCATATATCTTGCAGTTCGGATCGTAGCCCTTCTCGACAGAGTTCGTCTTCAGGGGATCTTCTTCTGGAGATGATGGAGAGCGAAACACCTCCCCCTGCCACCCCGCCTCCCCGCCTCATGAGGCGGGCCACCCTGAAGTGTCGTCGTGGTGGGTTTCTTCTGATTTGCCAAGGCCAGAGGGTAATCCTTTGGCCACCCAAAGTCATCAGTATTCAGCTCCTAAAGAGAGCAACTGAAAGAATCCGGAAATGTACAGTGTGCGGTCGGACGCACTTAAGGATCTTCTAGAGCAAGCGGCCATCTCAGAAGCGCATCACACGCTAATGGGTACGGTAATTGAAAGGATTTCATCCGCCGAAAGCGGGTTGCGTGAAGATTTCATGAGTCTGCTGAAAGGCTTTGAGGTACGTGAAATAGTGTATGTTTTTGACAGTACCGCACACGTTAGGTGTGCCCTATGCAGATAGTAGCCCCTGATACTCTGGTTGCCGTCGAAAACGACGGCAAACAGAGGATCATAGTCACAGGAAATAATCAGATTGCCTTCATGTGCAGGTTGCTGAAGGTCTGATGGCTGGCCGGACTGATGAGTTTGCCGAGCTAAAGCGGCAACTTGATGCGGCAGATGCCGACATCATGCTTGTCAACAAGCGGCTTGACGAGGCACAGGGTATGTGATTTCTCCGGTGATCAACTCATAGTAAGAGGAGCATGATGCCAGTATCTTTAATATAGTGTGCCTGCAGATGGAGCTGCCACCGTGGAGACCCTTTGGGCGGAACTTGCCCGAGCCAAGGAACAAGCCAGGAATAGTAATGCGGCCGCTTTAAAGGCGGTCGAAGAGCTGAGGGCCGAACAGGCCACACATTGCCAAAGCAAGGAAAGAATGGCTGAGATGGCCGTTGAGCTGAAAGATGCCGCCGACCGTTACTAGCTTCTTGAAAAAGAAAGCCGAGCGAAGGCGACGGACCTGGAGAAGGCCATGGTAGCAGCCAAGGAAATCAACTACAAAATCAGAGCGACGAAGGAGGAGCTGCGTCAAGCTGGAGATATCGCGGCTGGGAAGCCCTTTTTGTTGCGGACTAAGTTCGGAGATCCAAAGTATGCCCCTCTTGATGAACAATGGAGTTCTGTAGATGCATACGTGGATTTGGCAGCCAGTTCTGCTGATGCGGCCGAGTACTTCAAGGATCAAAATGATCGTGAAGTGGAAAAGCTGTTCTAGTCACAGTTCCATGCTCCAGTGCGTCCGCTGCTGTTGAATGAGCGAATGGCCGAGTGGGCCGAGCTCCATAGGTTGTCCGGACTTGCCATGAGGTCTGTTGTGGATCATCTATGGCCGGAAGGGCCAAGGCCGAACAGTTACTTTAGTTTAGTGCAACAATTCCTTGGCGCTGTGCCGCACATCGACGCTATGAAGAGGTCGGCGTGCATAGAGGGTGCGCGGATGGCACTTGCCCGTGTCAAGACATATTGGGCAGATATGGAGGCCACTGCTATTGCAACACAGGGTTCGGCCGTGGGCCGAGTAGCTGCCGAGCACTACTTTGAAGAGGTCCTTGAAGGCGCTCGTTCGACAGAGGCGCAATGCTCAAAGAATATTATGTTCTAGTGACATGTATTCCCATTGTAAAAACAATATTTTATTTAATTATGAAGGTTGTGTTTATACTTTTGCCTGAAAGTATTATGATGCCTCATGTGCGGCCGTTTATGTATATATGTATATAACCTGAAAGTTTGCAGTCGTCGGCTTCAGCCCCCATGCATATAATGCGGGGGTGTTCGCAAAAAACACGTATTCACACTTGATCCAACATCTTGGTCCATTAAGGAGGTGGTAGCACAACGAACAAGGCAATCGGACTATATTGCTTTAACACTTTCACTTAGCCATAGGAGTTTGACTGCGGCTACTAGATAGCCCCTAGTACCTCCGCGCTTATCTGAATATGGGGCGCGTACGTACATGACCGGGAAACGGCCCCTTGTTAATGCAGAGGAATCCCGAAGATTCCGCTAAGTCATCGAGTGGTTGACCAGTCTCGCGCTGTATCATGACAGTCAGTTTTTGGCTTTCTCTACTCAGGTGCTCATCCGGATGAACCAGTGCACAATCACAATAGTTCTCCCAGTGCTACCTTAGCCGATATAGCGGAACGTAAGGTACCAAAACATAGGAGCCGGGCAAACCCAACATTTGACCAAAGACATGATTCGGAGCTGATGCATATAAGGCCAAACTTGCGACGCCGAACACTCCCTAAGGTATTCGGTCTTTATAACATATGACGGGCTGAACAATGCCCTTGATAATAAACCCCGAGTGTCCAGGTACGTGAAATATCCTGATGTGGCCACATGCCAATAACGTCAGCGTCCTTCTCGGTTGTATTGAGTATCCGGAGCATGTGAACAACAAGAGACAGTAAAAAAGGTATACGCAGGGTCTTAATCTGAAAAGAAACCTTTGAGCAGGTCCCTGCTGCACGTCTGCGCCTGTGTCTCCGTTGTGCCGTGTCCTGGATGGGTGTAGCACAATTGTCATCTGTAAAAGATAAGAACTTAAGTGAAAGTTGTCGTGCAAGAAAATTGGTTATTATCAATAAACCATTAAAATTCAAGATAAGTCAAGTTGAGCGGAGCTAGCCCTGATTACACGCGGGAAGCCCCTTGTACCGTTTATGAGGGTTTAACCATCAAACCAATCTCATGTATTTGTAGTGATGCGCCGGACTCGTCTAACCGTGTCCATGGTCTTGATGACCTGTCATTTATTCTGGTTGGTGAGGTCGTAGTGCTCGGCTGTTAAAGCCACCACACATTCTTCCGCACGTAGAGAACGCTCAATATTTCCACTAACTGTGATGGCGCCACGTGGACCGGGCATCTTGAGCTTGAGAGAAGCGTAATGCGGTACTGCATTAAAACGAGCGAAAGCCGCTCATCCGAGTAGTGCTTGATAGCCACTTCGGAATGGAGCGATGTAGAAAGTTAACTTTTCGCTTCGGAAGTTGTCAGAAGAACCGAATACAACCCTAGTAATAGAGAGCCCGTACAGTGGGCCTCTTGGCCTGGTATTACTCCCTTGAAGGTAGTATTGCAGCGGCTGATTTTTGTCGGGTCTATCCCCATTTTGCGGACTGTGTCATGATATATCAGATTTAGACCACTGCCGTCGTCCATAAGGACTCGTGCGAGATGGTATCCATTTATTATTGGGTCTAACACCAAGGCGGCCAATCCTTCATGTCGGATGCTTGTCGCGTGATCCCCGCGATCAAAAGTGATCGGGCAGGCCAACCAAGGGTTGAACTTAGGGGTGACGGGCTCTATGGCGCGTATGTCTCGGAGTGCATGTTTGCTTCTTAGATCATGTTTACTGTTTTAACTTCTGGTGGGAATTTTTTCTGTCCTCCAGTGCTTTGCTGGCGAGGTTTTTCCTCGTCCTCGCTTGGTGTCTCCCCCCCTTGTGTTCGGCGTTTAGCTTACCGGCCTGCTTGAAGACCCGACATTCTCTGTGGGTGTGATTTGCAGGTTTATCAGGGGTGCCATGAATCTGGCATAGTTTCTCAAGAATCCTTTTTAGGCCAGATGGTCCATCTCTGCTGCCTTTGGAAGGCTTTTTCCGCTGACCTGGTCAAGAGCCCCTGAATCCGGCATTTACCGCCGTATTATCTAGGCTATCTTCTTTATTTCGATGCTTGTTTTTATTGCGTCATGGTTTTCCATTGCTATCCCTGACTTCGGATGTGCTTGGGTTGCTAGTGCTACTACGGGCTAACCAGCTATCTTCGCCCGTGAAAAAGAAGGTCATGAGGGTGGTCAGGGCTGCCATTGTTCTCGGTTTTTCTTGGCAGAGGTGTTGGCGAGCCATTCGTCTCAGACGCTGTGTTTGAAAGCTGCTAAGGATTCGGCGTCCAGACAGTCGATGATTTGGTTCTTCTTAGTGAGAAACATGATCCAAAGTTTTTGGGCTGACTCTCCGGGCTGTTGAATTATGTGACTTAAATCGTCTGCATCCGGAGGCCGGACATAGGTCCCTTGAAAATTAGCCTGAAAAGCGTCCTCGAGCTCCTCCCAACTTCCAATTGAGTTTTCGGGGAGACTTTTCAGTCAATGCCGAGCTGGTCCTTTAAGCTTGAGGGGCAAGTATTTGATGGCATGGAGATCATCTCCGCGAGCCATATGGATATGGAGGATAAAGTCCTGAATCCAGACCCCAGGGTCTGTGGTCCCGTCGTACGCCTCTATGTTCACTGGTTTGAATCCTTCTAGGAATTCATGGTCCAGCACCTCATCGGTGAAACATAGGGGGTGTGCGGGACCCCTATATTTGGGTGTATCATGGCGTTCGTACAGTTGTAGTATTCGGTTTTGATTTTGTGCTGGAGCATGCTTCCTAGATCCATAGATGGATCTAGTCATACTGGATTTTTGACGCAAGTCCTCATGTAGATCGTGTGCTGACTTATGTGCGACCTTGTTAGCCACTCTATCGCGGTCGCAAGGTGGTTGATCCGGCTGGTTGGCCATATTATTTTTCGGCTATGTGGGTTCTAAGGCCTCATCGTCGAATTCAGGTAATAGCTTGCGCTTTGCATAGCTCTTTGTGTGGTAAGTTCCACCATACTTGTCTTCGTTGTTGAGCACTTTGTTCCACCTGCTATTGAGCATATTTTGTGCGGCCTTAAGCCTTTGCTTCTGCTTCTTTAGACTCCTCGCTGTGGCAATAAGCCTTTTGCGGAGGTTCTCTTGCTCCAAGTGTGTTTCCGGGATGATATGTGAATCTTCGTCCGGACTGTTTTCCTCCCCAGAGGGGGTTTGATGAGGTTTATCCTTGGTGTCGGTGTGTTCGGATGTCAGATCTGTACTATGTTCGCCGTTTGCTGCTTCATCGTGCTCTGTCGCCGGGGCAATGTGGTCGTCGTTTCCTTTGGAGTCGACTGGAGTGTCATTTTCTCTTGCGCTGTTATCGCTATTTTTGCCGAGGTGGGATTTGGAGCGGTGCCTACGCCGACGCTTTGTTTGCTTCTCGGAGAGGTCAACCTCCGCTGTCTCCTCCCGTTCGTCGTCGTCGTTTTCTTTGGGTGTATCCACCATGTATATGTCATGTGATGAATTGGTTGTCCCGTGCCCTGTGGGAACTAGTTCCTGTTCCTCTCCTGGAGCACGCCCCGCTCCCCCTTTCCTTCTCCCCCGACTTGGACCACGCCCACGAGCGCCGCAGACAACTCCGAGCCTCCTCCCATGGCCACCGCGGCCATTTCCGCAGGTGCCCGTAGGCCGCATCCACGGTGAGCTGTGGCCTCGCCATATAAGGCCACCCCTGACCTCCCTCTGCACTCCTTTGCTCTCTCTATCTCCCGTGCACCCCTCGACCAACCTTCACCTCCTCTCGTGCCCTCCTGCTCCCTCCATGGCCGGAGTGCCGCCGTCGGTCTCCGCCCAAATTCTCGCAAACCGAAGCCTCCCCTCCCCTCCTTTGGACTCCAATGGAGCCACCGCACGCCGTCGAGGCTCCTCCGCCCTTTACCTCCTCCTCTAGTGCCCCGCAAGCCCAAAACCCCTCTCGCCCGACGCCACCATCCGCCGCGGGCGAAGCCCGGCTCCCATCCAGTGACGCAGGCACCCGTGGTGGGGTCTCCCTAGCTCATCTCTCTCCGCTAAGCACGCCGGTGGGTGGAGCATCGCCAGAGACGCCCTGTAGCGCCGGCGGCCGATGTCGAACGCCTCCTCTGTCTCCCTTCGCGCCCACACGGGAGGTTGAGGACGAACCTGCAGGCGGGCCTCGCTCATCAGTGGCCCAGCCAGCGGGCCACGCTGGCAAGTGGAGGCGGGTTCAACCTCTCCCGCTTCCCCGCAGTGAAGGCGCACTCCGCCTGGGCGCCTTCGACGTCGCCCTATCATCTGCGTGGCCGAGCCGCTGGGCTGGCCCAGCGCGCTGCGGCGCTATGCTGCACCCAGTGCATAGTATAGGTATAAACCCCCTTCCTTTGTCTTTTTCTTTTTCCAGAAACTTGTAAAATCTCCCAAATATTCAAATGCACTCCAAATCTAGTGATTCAAATTTCTGGTGACTCCATAAATCATGATATACCTTTTGGTGCAACATGCACATTTCCAGAAGAACTTTCCTCACACAAATTAAATAAAATCCCATTTTCCATTTCTGTGATGAACTTTAGAAAATCACATAGAGATCATCTTTGATCCAAATGCCACGATTCAAATTTCTAGATGCTCCTGAGTTTATAAGTTAGGTTATGAACATTTTTATTAATACTTTATGTGCCCTACAAAATAATGAGCCATTTCTTCATGTTTGTCAACTATGCAAATCCGTAGAATGTTCATTTTGACTCCAAATCCTAGATGCTTCTAAAATAATCCTTTGTTAAATGGGTGCCTCTGCTCATTTTTCAAAAATATATTTCTGTACACTTCTTGCAAATCCATAATTCCATTGATTCCATCATATTGAAATGTTCAGAAATATCCACTGACCCAATCCCAATGAAACCACTTTGGTCATTCCTCATATGACCAAAGGTATCCTAGAAAAGTCCAATTAATATTGTTGGAGCACTTTTATTTTCTGCCTTGTTGTGTTGCTTACTATGATTGTTTCCAACGTTAGTTGACGAAGTAGACAGAATACTCGGAGATGGATCAGAAGATTTGAAGACTCTGATGAAGCAGGCAAGCAGCCCTTTGACCATGTTGAACCCTTTTATATCATGAGAACATTTTCACTGTTTAATCGAGTGCATGATGGTTCTTGAATGGCAACCTTGCTGGGCTTGCCTCTGTTGCATGCCCGTTGAAACTTGCATTGTTCATGACTCTATCCTTGTTTAGAGTTGTGTTGATGGATTGTAGAAATATGCTATAGTAAATGGCTACGCAAAGTGGGTCAGAGTTATGCATGGAAAGAAACAAGTGTGGTTTGACATACTTGCAAACAGCCCGAGTGGGTGCCACTGATGCCCTGGGAGATGATGATGAACTAGGTCACTACTTGTTGGAGAAGTAGTGTACCGAGGCTTGATAAAAGTGCTGTTTACAGAGACGGATTAGATTTAAGATTTGTCGACTGACCCAACTTTACCTGCGCAAGCACTCTACCCTTATATGGGAAAGGGCATTATTGATTACCTAGGCTGATACTAGCTTGGATCCCGCATTACTAGTGACGGGAGAGTTGTTGTTGCACTCTCTCAGGACGGGGTCATGCTAAGTAGGGCGGCCATGACTGTTTTCACAGGGCACCGGACACACCGTTGGTACCCCGTGCTTGTGGTATGTGATGAATATGGGAGCGAGGCTCCATAATTTTAAGATGTGAAATGTCGGGCACGGAGGTTACTACCAATCGAGTGGACTCTATGTTAATGTCGTCTAGGGAAAGATAGTGATCGTGTGCTTACCCCAGGTACTTGAGGTACCGCGGGTCATGGATGACACGGAAGTTCCTCGGATCTTGTGGGTAAAGTGTGCAACCTCTGCAGAGTGTAAAACTATTCGAATAGCCGTGTCCATGATCAAGGACAGTTGGGTGGTGCTGCTTAGACTATGTCCATAAGTTTCTGGAAAATCCGTTGACGTGATTCGTGAGAAAGTCACGGTGAGCTTGAGCATGAGTTGTTCATAACTCTTTCTCGATGTTGATGTCTGTAACCTCCTGATACTTGTTGCAAACACATTCATGTCCTTGATAAATGATGATCATACTTGGATGAGAAAAACTAGCTTTCCGCAAAAATGCCAAATTAGCAGTAGAGCCTTGCATAATTATTATGTTATCACCCTTGGGTTGCTTGCGAGTACATTCAAAGTACTCATTGTCTTGACACTGGTTATTTTATTGGCCAGGCATGAAAGAACAAGATATGATGAAGAATACTTCGGTGACGAACATGCGAGCTAGGACGCTTCCCAGTCAGAATGCCTATAGGGTTAAGGCAGATGGCATGGGTCCAAGTTATCGACGAAGATTTCCGCTACGAAGTTATACTCAAGACTCGACCATAACGGTCAGAATTTATGTAAGATGGTATGTATGGATGTAAGACTCTTGTTATTCAGCTTATGTGTGTTCAGTGAGCATTGATCTCTGGGATCACTATACACGTGCATTCGGTGATCACGACTTATGAGTCGGGGTCCCCACACCGCCCCAGCTCCTTCCCTGTATACATATATGCCGTGACTCTTTCCATAGCTCCCTAATGTATCATCGTTCTCAATCTCGCACGTTGTTCTCTACACCATCTATTCTAGATCTCTCATGAAGTCCCTATCACACACACGATGACTCGCTTCCCTTGCGTCGTACATAGGCCAATTTCAAACAACATCAACATTGTCTCCCTATCTATACGCCACTTATGGACGCAAATCACTCCTCTCTCCCCCTCTCTTCCTCTCTCCCTCTCTCTGTTCCGTCTCTCTCTCTCTCTCTTGCTCTCGCACCCCTCTCCCACACACACTCGATGTCTCTTCCAAATAGTCTGCTCCCCGCCCGCACCCATGTTATCCCGCTACTACACATGCCTTTGTCTCTCTTTGACACACATGTCATACCATTCCCCCTTCCCTTATACTAGGTTTACATCATTAGTGGTCTCTCTACTCCACATACGCACACTCCCTCTCACACACAAACGCGCGCACAAACACACACAGATACGCACAAACACCCATCGATCTGGATCCTTCTTTTAAGACACACACACCCTTGCATATTCTCTCCAGCTATACGTATGTATATACCCCCCCCTCTCTCTAGCTCATATGCACAACAAAATTCTCCATATCTCTAACTCACACATCTCTCCCCATGTCTGCATGTGTATCTCACACACTCACTCTCTGATTATGTCTATGTGTCTCCACGTTACACAACACAAAGCCCCATGTACAAGTCTCTCTCTACCCTCCACACAAAGAATCTCTTATCATTACCTCAGTCTCTAGAAATATCACACACACACACTATCTCTCTCTCTCGCAAACATGCTCAACAAGGGTTTCCCCGTGAATAACTTACCGTCTATTCATCAACAGTCATGGTAGTACGATGAACACGAGACGTGAATAAGAATAAATCTACACGTGTGTAGACCACCTAGTATGACTACTAGGACTAGAGCAAGACGAAAGCGCGCCACCGTCACCCCCCTCCTTATCGGCAACGGGAAAACCTTTGTTTTACACAGTCAAGAAGTCATTGTGCTAAGGCCCCACATGCCGAGCCATTGAATAGAATGTAGATCATAGTTTACGGAAACAAGTATCAGTAATACGTTTGTATCTCCATACTTATATTTCTTCTCTTATATAAAAACTGAGTTGGTGATGATGGTACGCATGCCATCTTGCAATATAGACCGTCTGATCTATATCTGATGGATGGAAATTAAACTAAAAGATACCCGCACCTCTCTCCACATTTGCAGACAAGGTCTTTCCCTCGTTCATCCTTATCTCCAACAACCTCATTGTTGAGCAATTAAAAAAGGAAGCCTCTGGAACAAACTGGCCTAGTGGCCGCTGCCGGCGTCGTCCATCCCCATGCCTCCGCTCAGTCCGACCACCAATCACCACCACGCCCCACCCCTCTTCACCTTATCTCCTCTTTCTCGAGATATCATTAGTTTTTACACATGGGATTACTCCTGCATGGGTCAATCACAACAAGTGTTTTATAAAAAAAATGCATCTTGATGTTCCGTTCAATGCACAGACATCTTGCTAGTACTCCTAGAGAACTCTAAGTTGGTGATGATGGTGTGTCTGCCATCCGTCATTTCTAACCATTAGATCTACATCTAATGACTGTGAGGTAAGTTGTTGCCTTTTCTCACCAACATCCTACTTCTCTACCAATTTGTAGAAAAGCCCATAATTAGTATCTTAAAACCAACCACATCCGTCCCTCACCTCACCAAAACAGCCCAAGGAATATATTCCGATTGAAACATAATATATCTCTAGTGATATATGTATATCAAAATGAGAGTGTTTTGTATCAAGTTTGTGAATAAGTATTATTCTAATTATGATCCGTTGCAACGCACCTGAACATTGCTAGTATTTCCATAGTTTCGAGTTTTCTATCAAGATATTAGTCACTCATGGCTAATATTTACTTTCAATCACGTACACATAAGCACTATGTAACTAGCCTTGCTTATTGGCTGCCAAAGCTTAACTTTCACTCCTACTTACAATATATAGAGTATTTAACAAAAAACTACCACTTTCAACCAACCCTAGGAAGAAACTATTGTACAAAAAATAGCAAAAACATACCAAAAATTTCTTAATTCGCGCCAAAAACTACTACCTAGTGCCGATTAGGCTCGCTTAAACCCGTTTATGACAGGGTTGGCCCACACGTCCGTGCCGACGAGGCAGCTTAAACCAACACATTTTGTTTGACCGTTGACACGACGGACCCATCTGACCTTCTATCCTGTTACCCCCCCCCCAAAATCAATATTTTTCCTAAACATTACTTCAAACAGTACTGATGCGTCAGTGGTGCCGGTGATGAGCGAGTTGGTCGCCGCTCCGCTGGACAGGTCGGACTCCGCACTAGCCTCCACACGGGTTGACGGGCTGGCCCGAGCGTGACTCACGCGCGAGCAAGCCTCCGCGCTGGCCTTCGCTCGAGCCAGATGGATGGCCTTAGCGCGGCGGGCGCGAGCAAGTCACCACGCCGCCATGCCAATCTAGCTAGCAAACCTTGCAGACAAGGAGATGAACGGAGCTATCTTGGCTATCTAGCAGCCACGAGCGCCGGGCGGAGCTGGCATCTGGGCTACCGCAAGATGGGCTCCACACCGCCGGCGGGTTTTGACCTCGCCTTCTGCCGGCGGCGGTAGCTGCGTCCCATGGCCGAGGATTACTAGGTGGACGGGCCGGAGGTAGGAGGTCACTCGGGGATTTTTGTGCAGACTGACATGTAGGTCCCACAAGTCATAACGCCTAACTTGCCGGTCGAATAGAAGGCGTTGACTTAAGGGGCAACATGGGTTGAAACATGCCTATAATGGCACTTTGTAGAGTAGTCGTTTCTTGGTAGGGCTGGTTGGTAAGGGCATGTACAATGGTTGATAACGTAGTCTTATCTTAAGTCTGCCACGTATGCAAGTGGTAGTAGTTTCTTGGCATTATTAGTGGTTTCTTGTAAGGAACAATGTACTACTAGTGACAAAAGGAAATTCTAGGTTGCGTTGTACTCCAACAAGTACTAATAGTGGTCACGGGAGTGTATACCTCGTTTTGTGGGTTCGATCCCGGCTGAACGCACGGTGGCCTTTTTTTTAAATAGTAACTTTGCTACAAGCCAATATTGTACAAGGGTAGTTTGAGTTTTGAAGTCGAACGGACGTGTCGCACCACAATCTGGGTGCACTAGAAAGCCCAGCCACGTGAACGGGTTTTCCTTCCCATCATCCCTATGGCACCCCGGCTCAGAGAAACTGGAACGCCTCATATTCTAGCCCAGATATCGTGGAGAAGTCTCTAGAATACGGCACTGCTTGACATAGAACAAATCAGCTCTTATTAAAAGAATAATAATACAAGGGTCTGATTTTACAAAGAAGCACATTAGCACGGCGACACTACGCCTCCGATACTACACTTGCTCTATGCTGGCAGCGAAACAACTCAAAGCAGCGGAATACTTCTAGCAGCGAAACAATGATGAAGGTGGTGAACTCCACTCCGCAGGGACTCTGGCTGGGACACGATGTAGCTCGCATGCACAACAACCATCGACAAGCAATCAAGCAATCATGGCATCACCTGCAATCTGGCATGACACGCCAGGTCAGTACATTGAATGTACTTGCAAGCTCACAACAACCATAAACATCAAGGCAAGACAATAACATAGCATTTAATAGGTTAATTAAATTAACAACTAGCATGATGAAGCAACTACTAAGCATGGTATGAAATTGATACAATACTAATAAATCACCATCTCAGATCTCCATAACCATATCTCTCTTGGCTAACTGGCCAAGCAATATACCATCTCGATCACCTCGTGATCAAAACCAAACGGTGACCTTTCCGGTGATCACAACCATGACCAACACTTGGTCTCAAACGGTGATCTTTCCGACGATCACTACCACGACCAACACTTGGTCTCAAACATCATCAACACCCTGCCAATCTGTACTGCTCAAAATATCAACATATAAATCACCTATAAGTCATTCCGTCATGTGAGTGTTGATCGAACGGTGTGACCTAGTACGAACCCATGCCCACGACCGAGGAGGCGAGTATCGATAGCTTAAACAAACACACTCTGCAGAGGTAGCGCACTTTACCCACACCACAGAACCCATGGCCTCGCACTCCCATTCGGGTGGACTAACGGCGTTCCGACAAAACCGATCTACTGCCATGACACTCTCCGGGCCACTTCGACTCACTCCCCACCGGGCTAGTCCTGCGTGGTCACGTGTCTACCAAAGACACAACGACCACCATCGTGGCCAAAACGTCCCTCATGGGGACCAGTTCCATAATAACAACAATGGACACACAAGGTTTATGTACGCCTACCTGATCAGGGTAGTGCGTGCCCATAACCTTCCCTCGTTGGAGGCACTGGCGAGAGGCACGACAATAGACCGCATTAGGGCCTTCCCATAAAGGCAAATGTGGTTGCACTAGAGAAAGCCCGGTTCGGTGCCACCTGACCAACTTAATGACGGAATTTATCCCCAAAATATAGTAGTAATGACTGATATCCCGATATCATCTATCTACCAATAATCCAAGTCGTAGCAATATCCAACAAATAATCCAAAGCTTAATATCATCATACCAAAATACTCCGAGGATAGTATAACACTACTATCATGATGAACCCAAGAATGATAATACTACTACTCAAATATCAAGAACTAACTATCCAGCTATGATCCACATGCAAGCATCACCTCCATCATCATAGTCCAAGACATAATATCAACTAGCATCATGATGAAACTACCACTAGCCACTAATAATCCAAAGGCAACATGATGTCCAAAGTAATACTCCAAAGCATAATACCATTATGAACTAATCAAAATAGCCACTAAGAATCCAAAGGCAACATGTCCTCCACATAATCATCAAAATATAAGTCCTAGAACTCCAAGCAATATCATGGCAACATCTAGATCAAAACCATACTCCAGAAATGCCATGAACCAATTATACATAGCTAATGCAATATTTTAAACAAGTTCAAATAACTTAAACCATGCTACTGTGTTGCGATCATGCAAGTGGAGGGTGTGGCTTGCCTGGGGTGGAAGAAATCACCGAGAAGAGGTGCGAGGAGCTCGCGGAAAGAATCACGAGAAAACGTTCTCTCTCGGAGGGGCTGAATAAGGGAAAGGGCAAAATGGTCATTTTCAGAATGTGAAAACATGGTGAAAATGATTCCATCGGAACGGGCTTGACGAAACAAAGAAGTGGGCTTTGGATTCACCTCATTTGGAGTTGTGGTTGAAAAGTTATAGTTGTTTGACTGCCAGGGACCTATCTGTAAAAATATATCCACAAACAGCTCCCTAAGAGAGGAAACAGAAAGCGCTTTTTGACAGAATAAGCTTTCCAACTGAGCAAACATAAACTGGACCGCAACAGAGCCCGAGTATGCTTTCGAATGGGGAAGATGTATTCCAGTGGAATACCCTTCCACTTATCCTAGTTAGCAGAGGCGGGGCCGGCTCTTGTCTCGCTGACTGGTGGGGCCGTGGGGTCCATGTGCTGGTCAACTCCCTCCTCCCGCCTCCTCCTTCTTCTTCCCCGCGCTTGCTCGCTGGACAGGGAGTGGGTCGACGGTGCCGGAGCTCGCCCGAGCGACTCCGACCATCCCCCGAGCCGTGCAGCACACTGACGAGCTCGGGGAGACGAGCCGCACCCAACTGAGGGATCTGCCCATGCTGGAGAATAGCGGAGCATACGGAACAGAGAGCCGCGGAGGAGGGGAGCTTCGGCCGAAAGTTGAGGACGAGGTCATGGCGACTCCTACGACGAACGGAGAGCCGAGGGAGAGACTCTGGTGGCTGGGTGATCTACTAGGGGCGGTGGGAGAGAGAATGGGGCTTTGGGTCACCGAAATCGGGGCGGAGCAGAGGCGGAGGCCATGGTGGCGATGGCGAGGCATGAGAGCTCCTCGAGCTCATTTGGGTGGTTGGGGAGGCAGCTAGGAGTGAATGAGATCGAGTGGTGAGGAGAAACGCACCCGGGACGACCTTATATAGGCAGGGGAGGAGGAGGCCGAGCTAGCGTCGCTGCAGATGCGTGGCCGATGCCGCGGACGCGTGTGCACGCACCCGAGCTCGCTGGTAGACGATGGGGGTGGAGCAGTGGAGCGTCTCACGGGGCAGAGGAGGCCAACGAAGCACGGGGAGGAAGACGACGGCGATGAACCGAGCCAAAACGCCTTGAATGCTTGGTCGGCCATAGTGCGCCCGTGGGCGCGTGGTGATGAGGACCGATGGAGAAGCAGACAGAGGGGGAGGCAGCTCCAGGAGGACGGCGACGACGCGGGGAACACGGTGGACAGGCCCGTGCTCGCTGAGACGCTGAGAAGAGGAGGGGCCCGAGCAAGAAGACGTTCTAGGCACGGCCAGAGCGTGCCAAAGCGGTGCTCACCGCATGAGCTGGCAAGGAGAAGGTGCCAAGGGTTGGAAAACATTGTCTAGTGGTAAGTCCTCCCTGGGTAGGTTACACCCGCGGTGGTAGCTCGGTTAAAAGTGAATCGGGTAAATGGTAAGTAAGCTTTGAAGTTTACTAAATCAATCTGAACTATGATGCAGTGATCAACAAATAAATGCTAAGGGCTAAATAAGCTGTCTGGGAGGTTTAGGATAGGAAGGACTCTAGTCCTGTGAAATTTGACGTGATTTGGACCGATGGTTGATATTAGTTGCTTTGCAACTTACCAAAATAGTCTAGAAACTTGAGCATGATGATGCACTCACATGAAGCATCAACTTGAGCTCAAATTTGGCAAGGCTTGATTATTTGATCATATAAAGATGTTGTAAAAGTTTCATACCAATTGGAATCACCAAAATGGTACTTGCTTCACAAACATCCTTGTTGACCAGAAACTTGCAATAATTTTGGAGAAATAATGGCTAGGTGAAATGGTTCCAAATTTGTTGGAGATAAGTTACTTGGGTAGGAGAATGCCCTGGTAAATTATCAGGCAAAATGAAGCAATATAAACTGTACTTGCTTCACAACCTGGAAATATTGACAGAATCAAAGATTTGGTGTTGTGCTCACATAGATCAAGGGATGGAGCTGAAATTTGTAGGAGTGAGATAATATGAGCACAAGAAGAGGCCTGCAAAATTTCAACTCATTTGGATATCCCTAGCTAGCACTTCCTTCACAAAGGCTTCCCTCAGACAGGAACTTTGAAAAAATCACTAAGGAAGTTTGGTTAGGCAAATAAAGTTGAATTTTGGCACAGGGAAATTATTTGGACACGATAAGATGTCAAAAAGGTTTGGGATCAAATGGGCAAAGATAAATATCACTTGCTTCACAATATGCCATTTAGGACAGAATAGGAAATGAATTTATTGAGCATGATGAGAAATATGGCCAATGAAATATTTTGCCATATTTGAGGAAGATATGACCCAAAAAATTTATAAGAATTATTTGGGTATTTTTGGATGGACATAAATATAGGTTGCTTCACAACCTAGGGCAGATAGGATTATTCCTTTAATAGAAAAAGGAATATCTCCTAGAAAAAGGAATTAGGGATTGGTCAAGCAGTGAAGTGACATGATCTTGGCAAGGTTTTTAGGATGATGAGCCACTTGGGAGAGGAAATGAAGTTGATTTCCCAGGTGACAAGGCCACAGAACCACTCCAAAAATAAAAACAGAGCAAAAACCAGATAAATCAAAAGAAAAAGAAAAGGGCCAAAATCCAGGCTGTTACAACTCTTACCCCCTTAAAGAAATCTTGTCCTCGAGATTTAGTTGCTCAGGGAACAAGTATGACTTTAGGACACCGTTTCCAACTCGGGTATCCTTTTTCCTTTATTTATTGTTCCCCCAAGAATTTCATACGATTTTCCTCCCTTGCTGTGGGGTGGTTTGCTCTACCTTTTCCCCAAATTTTGACGGGTTTTTGCTCACACACCAAATCCTTTTGCTGACGTTGATTCTTTCATACCTGCGGTGATATCCAATGTGTCTGACCATAAATTTTTCCTTTGGTCATGAAAACCTTTTTACTTCTGTCATGGGGTTGCTTCAAATAAATGCAGGCCTTCTGGTTTCAATAAATGCTGAGAATTAATTGTGGCCACCTTTTGACAGGATTTGACTGATCAAAGGTGGTACTGATTTATTTTTATTTATTTCCTTTGGTTCGAGCATGAGATATGAGCCTAAGATTCGACTGCCTTTTGTCGTGAGCAATATACCGGTGTATGGAGTTATAGCCGTGTCATACCTCAATTATATACATCTTGAAATTTTGCCCGACAGTGGGCTAACGGACAAATGCTTTTCCTGAAAGACTGACCGTGTACTTGATTTCGTTGGTGAGTATACCGGGTCTGAGCTGATTGTTTGGTTTTTGACTTTCTCATTTTGTCGGTATACCTATTTGGATTTTCCATATTAACCATTCCCAGCGGGTCAGCGGGATATGAGATCCTTGTAAAATAGAGTAGGCCGCTGAGAGTATGCCTTTGTGGATCCATATGGAATTATGGCCTCCAACTGATTTGGGTATCCGTACCCTGATGGTCGTGCAAAAATCATCTTACCTTTGCGGTCAGTCTCAGCCTATAACGGTCATGATTTTCTTTGTGAGGATACCTTACTGGAATAACTTGGCCACACCTATCCTTGATTCTTCGTATGACCAGGGACGTGATTAGTGCAATATTGTTGGCATTATTCCTTTGTGCCTGTTTTTAGACCTGAGTCCGCACACATATGACATATGTTCGGAGCTTGTAGATGGACAGAGCTCATTGCTGAGTCCAATCATACAAGAAGGTGACAAGAGTTCATATATCACCTTGTCTGGTGTGGGAATAATGACCTTGATGACCATTGTCAAGACTGTGGATTCTATGATGTCATCCCTAGATATTGTCGATCCTTGTAAGTACATAAGATGTGTATCTTTGCTTATCTTTATTTGCATGATTCATGAGGCTATTGGATCCGTACTTTCCTTTAGGTATATCTGTTGGATCCTGGTCGTACCTCGTATGAGTGACTGATATGGTTGGGGATGCATGCTCACCATATGTATAAGAAGAATATACCTCCGAACACTCGATCCTTGCAGTAGGCATATGTTTTGACTGCATTGTATATATGAAAAAATTATTGCAAATCTGATCCTTGCACTTCAGAGAAAAGCCATTCATGTAGCTTGCCGAGGAAGACTCGTTAGCTTCTGCTCAAATCTTTTGTCTGGGTATCGTGTCTAAGAAGGCTCTATAGCTTATACAAGAAGCTTGACATGAGTATTGTGCAGGAGAAGCTGGGTTTCCGTACTTGAGAAGCATCTCCTCGGGTTTGCTTGTTGAGAAAAATTCATTTCCATCTGTCAGAAGCTTTTACCGAGGTACCTTGTTGAGAAAGACTGGGTATCTTGGACCAGACATTGTTCACATATTATGGTGAGGAAAATTGAGGAGCCTTGCATCATAAATTTCTTCTGAAAACGTGTGGAAGAAGACTGAGTTTCTTACATCCCAAGCTCCATACTAATATGCAGACTGCAATCTACACACACGTCCATAATATTCTGTGGCTGATTATTTGCATGAGAAAATTTGTTTGACTGTCTTGAGAATATCACATTCGGACTTTATTTCGGATGATAACATATTTCAAGCATCATGCATTTCTGAGCCAAAATTTTGTATATGCTCCATACCTTTGACTGAAAATGTACAGTTAATCTTGTACCTGACTTGTCTTGCTGCTGACTTGATCATTACTGCCATGAGGATTTTGTACTGATGTAGACTTGAGTTATCAGTACTGTTGTGAGGAGTGCACACTAATGAAAAATTGATTATCAGCCTCAAAATTAGATATTCCTCATTTCACTGCAGTCGGCTGAGAATTCCATTCTGTTTAGATGAGTTTCCAAATATTTGAACTCCTTGCTGATGCTTCGGGTCCGGTGTCGGTTGATGAGCAACTCTTTATAGGGGGAAATAATGTAACCCCGGGGCCCAAAAAGAAAGAAGCAAAAGAAAACTCAACTAAACAAAAGCACACAACAACAATCAATTCACACACAATCAGTGTCACATATTACTGCTAGTCACACAATATGCATGCCTACTTAAGCACACAAATCTCGCTGGATCTCCAGTTCTACGATCTAGCATGCTATGACGACATGCACGAGGACGAATAAATGTGTGGAAGAATTGGGGTAAACAGCGCTACACCGAGTGCTAGCTTAGCCAGGTAGCAACCTGGACTAGCTCGGAGGTGAGGACGTACTTGGTAACCATGTAGCAGGACACAAATATCGTTGCCACATTATTATCAAGCGCACGGAAAAAATCCATACTCGTCCAAGAAATAAGGATAGCGGGGAAACTGAGTCTGTTGGCATTGCCCTTTCTTGATGACTAAGACCGTTAAGGGTTGCCAATACGACAAGAAAAAGGATGATCGGGGGTAGAAGCATGTATACCACCGAAACAAAATGGGGCTGAAGGAAGGAATTTGGCATGATACCTGATCACCATTTTTGCAAACCGTGTCAGGATAAATTGGCATCACTCTGCTGGGACAGAAATGACACCAAACACCAAAGAACGAGCAAGAAAAGAAAACTTGAGAAAGGCAAAGGCTGAGCTGTAGTGGATCCGAACCGATGCCATCTACACTCATCAGATAAATCGTCAGTAGCAAAATAATAAGGCTATATGCATGCTGTGCAACAAACAAATGCAGCAACCATATGCAATAAACAAGCCAAACTCTATACTACCGATCTCTACCTGTTTCTACCGCTTGCGCTAACTAGGGCGTCCTACAGCCAGAGCTGCTCTGATACCAAGCCTGTGGCACCCCGGCTCAGAGAAACCGAAACGCCCCGTATTCCAGCCCAGAGATCCAGGAGAAGTCTCTGGAATACGGCACTGCTTGACATAGAACAAATCAGCTCTTATTACAAGAATAATAATACAAGGGTCTGATGTTACAAAGAAGCACATCAGCATGGCGACACTATGCCTGCGATACTACACTTGCTCTATGCTGGCAGCGAAATAACTCGAAGCAACGGAATACTTCTAGCAGCGGAGCAACGATGAAGGTGGTGAACTCCACTCCGCATGGGATTCTGGCTGGGACACGATCTAGCTTGCATGCACAGCAATCATCGACAAGTAATCAAGCAATCATGGCATCACCTGCAATCTGGCATGACATGCCAGGTCAGTACATTGAATGTACCTGCAAGCTCACAACAACCATAAACATCAAGGCAAGGCAATAACATAGCATTTAGCAGGTTAATTAAATTAACAACTAGCATGATGAAGTAACTACTAAGCATGGTATGAAATTGATACAATACTAATAAATCACCATCTCATATCTCCATAACCATATCTCTCTTGGATAACCGGCCAAGCAATATACCATCTCGATCACCTCGTGATCAAAACCAAATGGTGACCTTTCCGGTGATCACAACCATGACCAACACTTGGTCTCAAACGGTGATCTTTCTAGCGATCACTACCACGACCAACACTTGGTCTCAAACGTCATCAACACCCTGCCAATCTGTACTTCTCAAAATATCAACATATAAATCACCTATAAGTCATTCCGTCATGTGAGTGTTGATCGAACGGTGTGACCTAGTACGAATCCATGCCCATGACCGAGGACACGGCTATCTATAGCTTAAACAAACACACTGTGCAGAGTTAGTGCACTTTACCCACACCACGAAACACATGTCCTCCACATAATCATCAAAACATAAGTCCTAGAACTCCAAGCAATATCATGGCAACATCTAGATCAAAACCATACTCCGAGAAATGCCAGGAACCAATCATACATAGCTAATGCAATATTTTAAACAAGTTCAAATAAATTAAACCATGCTACTGTGTTGCAATCATGCAAAAGGAGGGTGTGGCTTGCTTGGGGTGGAAGAAATCACCGAGAAGAGGTGCGAGGAGCTCGCGAAAAGAATCACCGAAAAACATTCTCTCTCGGAGGGGTTGAATACGGGCAATTGCAAAATGTTCATTTTTAGAATGTGAAAACATGGTGAAAATGATCCCATCGGAACGGGCTTTACAAAACGAAGAAGTGGGCTTTGGATTCACCTCATTTGGAGTTGTGGTTGAAAAGTTATAGCTGTTTGCTGCCAGGGACCTATCTGTAAAAATATATCCCCAAATAGGCCCCTGAGAGAGAAAATAGAAAGCGCTTTTTCACAGAATACGCTTTCCGACTGAGAAAACGTAAAGTGGACCGCAACAGAGCCCGAGTACGCTTTCGGATAGGGAAGACGTATTCCCGTGGAATACGCTTGCACTTATCCTAGTCAGCAGAGGCGGGTCCGGCTCTTGTCTCGCTGACTGGTGGGGCCGTGGGGTCCACGCGTTGGTCAACTCCCTCCTCCCACCTCCTCCTTCTTCTTCCCCGCGCCTGCTCGCTGGAGAGGGAGTGGGTCGACGGCGCCGAAGCTCGCCCGGCCGACTCCGGCCATCCCCCGAGCCGTGCAGCACACTGACGAGCTCGGGGAGATGAGCCGCACCCCATTGAGGGATCTGCCCACGGTGGAGAATAGCAGAGCAGACGGAACAGAGAGCCGCGGTGAAGGGGAGCTTCAGCTGAAAGTTGAGGACGAGGTCATGGCAACTCCGGCGACGAACGGAGAGCCGAGGGAGGGATTCTGGTGGCTGGGTGATCTACTAGGGGCGGTGGGAGAGAGAATGGGGCTTTGCGTCACCGAAATCGGAGCAGAGCAGAGGCGGCGGCCATGGTGGCGATGGCGAGGCACGAGAGCTCATAGAGCTTGTTTGGGTGGTCGGGGAGGGAGCTAGGAGTGAATGAGATCGAGTGGTGAGGAGAAACGCACCCGGGACAGCCTTATATAGGCAGGGGAGGAGGAGGCCGAGCTGGCGTCGCCGTAGACGCGTGGCCGGCGCCGCGGAAGCGTGTGCGTGCACCCGAGCTCGCTGGTAGACGACAGGGGAGGAGCAGTGGAGCATCTCACGGGGCAGAGGAGGCCAACGGAGCACGGGGAGGAAGACGACGGCGATGAACCGAGCCAAAACGCCTTGAATGCTCGGTCGGCCACAGTGCGCCCGTGGGCGCGCGGCGACGAGCACCGACGGAGAAGGGGACGGAGGGGGAGGCAGCTCTAGGAGGACAGCGGCAACGTGGGGAACACGATGGACATGCTCATGCTCGCTGAGACTTTGAGCAGAGGAAGGGCCCGAGCAAGAAGATGTTCTGGGCGCGGCCAGAGCGTGCCAAAGTGGTCGTCACCGCGTGAGCTGGTGATGAGAAGGTGCCAAGGGTTGGAAAACGTTGTCTAGTGGTAAGTCCTCCCTGGGTAGGTTACACCCGCGATGGTAGCTCGGTTAAAAGTGAATCAGGTAAATGGTAAGTAAGCTTTGAGGTTTACTACATCAATCTAAACCATGATGAAGTGATCAGAAGATAAATGCTAAGGGCTAAATAAGCTATCTGGGAGGTTTAGGATAGGAGGGACTCTAGTCTTGTGAAATTTGAGGTGATTTGGACAAATGGCTGATATAATTGCTTTGCAACTGACCAAAATGGTCCAGAAACTTGAGCATGATAATGCAGACACATGAAGCATCAACTTGAGCTCAAATTTGGCAAGGCTTGATTATTTGATCATATAAAGATGTTGTAAAAGTTTCATACCAATTGGATTCACCAAAATGGTACTTGCTTCACAAACATCGTTGCTGACCAAAAACTAGCAATAATTTTGGAGAAATAATGGCTAGGTGAAATGGTGCCAAATTTGGTGGAGAGAAGTTATTTGGGTAGGAGAATGCCCTGGTAAATTTTCAGGAAAAATGAAACAATATAAAATATACTTGCTTCACAACCTGAAATATTGACAGAATCAAAGATTTGATGTTGTGCTCACATAGATCAAGGGATGGGCTGAAATTTGTAGGAGTGAGATAATATAAGCACAAGAAGAGTCCTGAAAAATTTCAAATCATTTGGATAACCCTAGCTAGCACTTCCTTCACAAAGGCTTCCCTTAGACAGGAACGTTGAAAAAATCACTAAGGAAGTTTGGCTAGGCAAATAAAGTTGAATTTTGGCATAGGGAAATTATTTGGACATGATAAGATGTCCAAAAAGTTTGGGGTCAAATGTGCAAAGATAAATAGCACTTGCTTCACAATGTGCCATTTAGGACAGAATAGGAAATGAATTTATTGAGCATGATGAGAAATATGGCCAATGAAATATTTTGCCATATTTGAGGAAGATATGACCCAAAAACTTTATAATAATTATTTGGGGATTTTTGGACGGACATAAATATAGGTTGCTTCACAACCTAGGCCATATAGGATTATTCCTTTAATAGAAAAAGGAATATTTCCTAGAAAAAGGAATTAGGGTTTCGTGAAGCAGTGAAGTGACATGATCTTGGCAAGGTTTTTAGGATGATGAGCCACTTGGGAGAGGAAATGAAGTTGATTTCCCAGGTGACAAGGCCAAAGAACCACTCCAAAAAGAAAAGAAAAGCAAAAACCAGAGAAATCAAAAAAAAGAAAAGGGCCAAATGTCAGGACCCCGATTCTAAGTCACACCGATCTAGCCTGTAACACCTCATATCACTTTGCGGCCTCACGCACGGTATTCCCACAGGTGTCGCCTTACCATGGCCCGGGACCGTTTGCGCCTTTTGGCTCACGTATATGATAGTGTCGCTAGCATCCATATGACAGAGAACCCGCGCCGACATGACTAGTCGTGAACCCAAAGTGGCACCAACTTACGGGGACAGGCATACAT
Source organism: Triticum aestivum (assembly GCF_018294505.1). Taxonomy (NCBI): domain Eukaryota; kingdom Viridiplantae; phylum Streptophyta; class Magnoliopsida; order Poales; family Poaceae; genus Triticum; species Triticum aestivum. Next base: position 304,242,166 of record NC_057812.1, read on the forward strand.
GAATCAACATCGAGCATGTTGGTCAGCAGCGTGCGAATCCAGGCTGTAGCACTGGGCTAACAGGACTCCAGGAACCCGGGCTGTAGCAGGCTGGGCAGGACTCCGGATGTCACCGCGTGACATTTCCCCGAAGGGACAGACACAGGAACGAAGTGAATAACATGCCGGCCAGTCAAGTGTTTCGGAGCAGTAGTGCTGGGCTAGCAGGACTCCGGTGAACCGGGCTGTAGCGGACTACTATGGCTCATGGAAGCACAGTACTACATTTCCCCATAAGAGAGACTACCAAGGATAAACAACTAGGTTGTTGGATCCCACACATACCAAGCATTTCAATCATACACACAATACGCTCGATATGTGTAAATACAACATGGCATCACAACAAAACTCTACGACTCCAAGTATTTATTCAATAGGCTCCGAGGAGCGAGATATTACAAACATGGGTCTCATGACCCAACATTCAGAGCATACAAATCAAAGCACATGCGGAAGCTTAACATGTCTGAGTACAAACATCTATAAATGAAAAAGGCTTAGAAGCCTGACTAACTACCAGGTCGTGCCGAGGGCACAAGATCGTAGCTGAGGTAACAAGCTAAACGTCGAAGTCCACGTGGAACTACTAGCGAGACTGAAGTCTCTCTGCAAAAACATAAACTAAGCAAACGTGAGTACAAATGTACTCAACAAGAATTACATCAGAACTAACTACATATGCATTGGTATCAACAAGGGGGGGGGGTGGAGTTTAACTGCAGCAAGCCAGCTTTGACTCAGTGGCTAACCTGAACTACGATGCAAGCAACTCTTTTGAGGTGGCACACACGAGTCCACATATTCACCATTCAATACACCACTATGGATCCGCTCCCTTCTCCCTACGAGAAGGCCATCCATAGCACTCACACTTATCTTGCGAGTTTTAGAGTATCCACTTCAAGTTATCTATGAACTGTACAGGCAACCCCGAACTCCTTTACCATGGACGCGGCTATTCGAATAGATCATTTATAACCCTGCAGGGGTGTACTTCTTCACACATGCTCTCGCCACTTACCTCCATTTACACGTCATGTATCTCAGCAACCTTCAAGCGGAAGCCTGGCGAGGGAGTCCGCCACGACCTGACTAACCACACAAGTCTCTAGTCCAGGTTTATCACATATTCGGGTTCCATCCGTGAGGAGATCTGGCCGGAGTTTCGCTCACAGCCCCAAACGATGTGTGCAGGGTTCTTGAGACACCAAACGGGCGCCCGGTACACCATGCCACGGTGTATCTACCGCATCATAGCCCACCCCTAGGGTCAACGCTACGCACGGCCGCCAACACATATCCTACAAACACTAGAAACTAGTTGCAACTCCTGGATAGAGGACAAGGGCAGTTAATAAGTCGAGAGGGTCCATTGGTTTCGGGCCCAATGCATGGTAGTAGCTGTTCATGGATCACAAACACAGAACTCAGTTCCTAGGAACAGTTTCAATGAGACAACCCACCATGTACTCCTACATGGCCTCTCACTGCTACCTTTACCAAATCGTGTTCACACACTTAGCTCACACACAGTAGGACATGTTCATCACTATTCGAATTCATCCCCAATGAATCAGACCTGACTCAACTCCAAGCAGTAGCAGGCATGACAAACAAGCATGAATGAGTAGGCACATCAGGGCTCAAACAACTCCTACTCATGCTAGTGGGTTTCATCTATTTACTGAGGCAATGACAGGTCATGCAGAGGATAAGGGGTTCAACTACCGCAACAAGTAACAGATGAATCATTGTTGTCCTAGTGCAGTAAAAGAGAGCAGGAGCGAGAGAGTGGGATTGTATTGGAATGAACAAGGGGGTTTTGCTTGCCTGGCACTTCTGAAGATAGCATTGAGTCTTCATCAGTGTCAACGATCACAACGTCGGAACATCGTCTACCGAGAGGGGACAAATACCGGCAACAGAGAAAGAACACAATCAATGCAATGCCACAATATGATGCATGATCATGACATGGCAATATGTTGTGATTTGAGCTAATGCATCTAGCTATGATTTAAATGAAGTTGGTTTGAATACATGATTCAAATTCCAACTCCATATATGATTATTTAAATGCCCTTTAATTGTTTTGTCCAAAACAGAGGACAAACATTGTTCAAACATGCATGAAAATGGTACAGATGGATTCCTTGAATTTTTCTGATAATTTTTCATATATAATTTATTTCATTCTGAGCTACAGTTGATTTTCTATGAATTTTTGAAGTTTTAAACATTTTCTGGAATTTTTTGAATTATTAAATCATTTCTGATTTATTTAAAATTCCAAAACATAAATACCGCGTCAGCATGACATCATCATGACGTCAGCAGGTCAACGGGGCACCGTCAAGGTCAAACCTGACGTGTGGGGTCCACACGTCAGTGACTACCTAACTAACCTAAGTTTAATTAGAGCTTGGGCCCGCATGTCAGTGTCTAATCTACTTAACTAAGTTAATTGACACTAACTAAACCTAACACTAATTAAACAGGGGCCTGGGCCCACACGTCGGTGGGTCAGGGGAAAGTCAAACCCTGGTCAAAATGGGGTCAACCCCGCCGAAGTTGACCCGCGGCTCATCGTCGGCGACCTCACAGAGCGGCGGAGGCGCTCGGAATTCGCCCTCCGGCGTCCTCTCAACCTGCAGTTTGGCTCAACGGGCTTCTGGGCATGCGCCGCATCCAGGGAAACACACGAGAGGGGCGCGGGGTGGTCGGAGTCGACGGCACCAACGAGCAGAGCGGCGCCGGAGTTCGGACGTCGACGGATTCGATGCCGCAGGGCACGTCAGGAGCAACATATGGCCGCTACGGCCCCGTGGTGATGCACTGAGCGCGGTGATGCACTCGGTTTCGAGCTCAAGTGGAAGTGGCCTCGGCAGTGACGAGCTCAGGCGGCAGCGCGTGCGGGCGAGCGCGGTGTGGCGTGCAGTAGAGCAAACGGCAAGGGGGAGAAGGAGTAGGAGCTCACTGCGAGTGCAGAGGGCGTCGAAGCGGGCTCAGGGAAGGATTGGAGTTGGCAGGGTGGCAAAGTCGATCTCGCCGTCGGGAGGTTGAAGATGAGCCTGGTGAGGACGTTCGGGGCTTCTGGCGGGGCATGGCTCGGTGAGTGGGTCGAGGACGAAGTGGTGGAGCTTCTGGGCTGCTCGGGAGGACGTGGGAGAGGCGTTGACCGCGGTGGTGCTCGAGCGCGAGAGGGAGAGAGGACCATAGGAGTGGAGAAGCACACGAGAGAGGTCGAGCGGGTTCGGGCGTCTCCGTGGCATCGTCTGGGCGTGTCGGGGCAGCAGCGGGAAGCAGGACGTGGCTCGGCGCGTGGTCATGCGCGTCGGACACACGCGCTCCTGCCTACTGGTAGGAGGTTGAAGACGGTGCGGTGGCTGGCTGGGCCTAGCATAGTAGTGGGCCGACAGGTAGGCTGTCAAGTAAGTGGCCCAAGTGAGGTTTCTGTCTTTTCATAATTTCTGTTCTGTTTTCTATTTTGTTTTTTGGTGTTCTGATTTAGTTCAGGCACTAAACTATATTTTTTTAGCTTCTGAAAATAATCATGTGGCTATGTGTAATATATTCAGAGCCACCCACCAATTTTCAGAATTATTGGATTAGTAAAATAATTATTATGAATATAATCCAATTCAAATACTATAGGATTTAACTCAAAGGCCCAAGATAAATACTTTTCAGAATCTAGTTCACGATGTCTTCCACGTTTCCCAACTCAGGCATTGCTTCGCGGATCCTATCCGTGGAGTGGACCACGAAATGCTTGATCTACAAGATAATCTCTCATATCAGGAATATCCCGTTCGTATCCTTGATCAAGCCGAGCGTACCACTCGACGCCATAACATCAAGTTTCTTAAGGTTCAATGGTCACACCACTCTGAAAAATAAGCCACTTGGGAAAGGGAGGGTCGTCTTCGACTCGAGTACCCCACCTTCTTCCCAACGGATCCTAAATCTCGGGACGAGATTCTTTTGAGTGGGGGTGAGTTGTCACACCCTAGCTAGTTCATGCATTAGAGTGTTGCATCATGTTTATTTTCCCAGAAAACTGAAATGGGGATGACAGAACCCCCAGCACCCCCCCTGGAACAACTAGGGTTTACTAAAAACTTTTTCAATGAACCTAAAATGCCCTTCTAAAAAGTCCACCCTTTTTGTTTTGGGTTAAAACCTTTGACAAAAATGGTGCACACTTTTCTAGGACATCATAAGGTCATTGGATTCATTAATTACTAATTGCATTTGGGAAATTTAAATCCTATAAATATTTTAAAATGCCCAAATAATCCTGAAAGTAATTTTAGGCTGTTGAGAATATTTTCAAATGTGCCTCTGAATATTTTCAGGGTTTTCCTAAATGAAATAGTATTATTACTATTTCAAAACACAAAACAAAATAAATAGAAAACAGAAAAAAGGGAGAAAGGAAACTAACCTGGCAAAGCCACCAGCCGGCCCACCTGGTGGCCCCGCACTGTGTTGGCCCGTGCCAGCCAGCTGCATCGTCCCCGCCTGGCAAGCAAGGAGGTGACGCCGGCACGTGAGAGCTCGCCACCGTGCCACCTGCTTGCCGCTCGCACCCGTGGGACCTTGGGCGAGCTCCACGTCGCCGCCCCGACCCCACAGACACACCCATTCTCCACTGTCTCTCTCCCTCGCCCTCTCCCACCATTGCCGACGCCCCTGCTGCCGCACCGTCGACGTAACCGCGCCCTCCGTCGTCCTCGCGCCGCACCATCGTGTCCACGAGCTCCGCCATCATCGACTACATCGAGCAGGCCGAGCCCCGAGTGCTCGCCCGCTCTGGAGTCGCCCCGACCCCGTCTTCCCCAACTCTGGCCACCGGAGATCCCCTTCGCCTTCACCGCAACACCAGCTCGTCCCCGACCTCGCCGTCTGCCTTGACGTGACCCCCGTGAGCTCAGCCACCTCCCCATCCTCTCCGTTTGCCTTCTCGAGCACCGCAGCGACCGCACCAAGCTCGGCCGCACCCACCGCCGCCAACGCACGTCGCCATCGTGGCCACAGCCACGTTGGCTCGCAACCGAGCACGCCGTCGTCTTCAACGCACCCGCAGGAGCCCATAGCACCCCGCACGCTCCTCGCCGTGCCTCCTAGCGACTAGTTCGACCTCGCCCGAACTTCGGAAGCCACAACGCTCTTCGTGGGCGTCGTTTCTGGCGACCCTGAGCCCAACCTTTGCCACCACTTAACGCGGCTTGATCCCAGCTACGCGTAGGAGGTCTCCCCCGTCCATTTGGTCGTAAGAGTGCAAAACCCGCACTGCCCCGCCGCGTCTGGCCTCGCCGGCAAGTTTGACTCCGCTGGCCCAGTTTGACCCCCCCCCAGGGTCACTGACGTGTGGGCCATGCCCTTGTTTAATTTAGAATTAGATTAGTTAACGCTAATTACTTTAGTTAATAGGTCGACTCACTGACATGTGGGCCTAGGCCCTAACTAACCTAGTTTAGTGCTAACGAAACACTAACTAACTCTATTAGTTAGTTGTTACACTGACAGATGGGGCCCACCAGTCAGGTTTGAACTGGGCTGGCGCTGTTGACCTTCTGACGTCACCCTGACGCAATGCTGATGCAATAACTCAATTACTGGAATTATTCTTATATAGGAAATTCCAAAAAATATTACAAACTTCAAAAATTCATAACTTTTAATCTGTAACTCCAAATGCAAACATTTATATACGAAATTTGATCAGAAAAATTCAATCTTTCCATCTATAATGGTTTCATGAATGACAAAACACTTTAACCTTGCTGTTTAGGTGAAACAAGCTAATACACTTACAAGGGTTAAGAACATAAGCTTCCATTTGAATCTTTGATTCAAATGGACCCAAACCAACTTGTTTCACATTGCATTAGGCAGGACACCTCATATTGCCATGTCATAGCATGCATCATATTGTTGCATATTGCCATGTGATGATTGTGTTCTGTGGTGTCATTCGTGGTAGGTTCTGCCTCCGAGGATATTTCCGAGTATCCAGCTGAAGGGCAGTATCCTACTACTTCTCCATCAGGCAAGCAGCCCCATTGATCATATCGATACAATCCCATGTTCTCGCTTCTGCTCTCATTTACTGCAATAAGACAACAACGTTTCAAACTGCTATGTGCTGCGGTAGTTGAACCCTTATCCTCTACATGACCTGTCATTGCCACAGTAACTAGATGAAACCCACTAGCATGTGTAGGGGTTGATTGAGCCATGTATGTGTTTCCTACCTTGCTATGCCTGCTATGCTTAGAGTTGTGTCAGGTCTGATTCATCTGTATGTTGGGCTAGAGTGAAATGATTACGTCGGTAATGTGAGGGATGTGTTGAACATGTTTTGGTAAAGGTATCGATGAGAGTCCATGTAGGAGTACATGGCGGGTTGTTTCATTGAGACCGTCCTAAGAACTGAGATATGTATGTGTGATTCAAGAATCAGTTACTACCATACATTGGGCCCGAAACCAATGGACCCTCTCGGCTTCTTAATCACCCTAGTACTCTGTCCAGGAGTTGCAATTAGTTTCTGGTGTTTGTAGGTTATGTGTTGGCGGCCGTGCGTAGCGCTGACCCTAGGGGTGGGCTATGATGCGGTAGATACACCATGGCACGGTGTACCGAGTCACCTGTTTGGTGTCTCGGGAACCCTGTTCACATCGTTCGGGGCTGTATGTGGAAACCTCGGTCGGACTCCCTGCGGATGGAACCTGGATAGGCGATAAACATGGACTAGAGACTTGAGTGTTTAGGTAGGCCGTGGCCGACACCCTCGTTGGGCTTCCGCTTGAAGGTTGCCGAGTACATGTCGTGTAAACGACGATAAGTGGTGAGAGCATGTATGAAGAAGTACACCCCTGCAGGGTTAACATCATCTATTCGAATAGCCGCGTCCGTGGTAAAGGACTACTTGGTTGCCTATACAGTTCATAGACAAGTTAATGGTTACTACTAAAAGACTCAAGATAAGTGTGAGTACCGAGGATGGCCCTCTCGTAGGATGAGGAGGGAGGATCCCCGGTGGAGTATTGTGTTGGTGATTAGTGGACTCGTGTGCGAAAACTATTTTAAAGTGGTGTCTCGTAGGATAGCTTAGCCAAGAGTCAAAGCTGGCTTGCTGCAATAACTCCACCGCCTTCTTGAGAATAAGCATGTATAGTAGGATCTGTTGTAAGACTTGCTGAGTACCTTTGTACTCATGTTGCTTTAATTACTATTTTTAGATGACAACACCGCCCCCTCCGATGGGTTTTACATAGACCTCGATGTCGACGAGTAACTTGCCACCCAGGTGGTGATTCTGGCCATGGAGGGCCCTATGTAGATAGACAGGCTTCGACAAGCCTTCTTTCTTTCTAGTGTCTGTACCCAGACTTATTTGCTACCGCATGTGCTTGTATGCTTGTATGACTTGAGTGTCGGGTCTTGTGACCCCTACCTGTATGAACATGTTATGTATGGCTCTCCGGAGCCTTTAAATAAAGTACTTGAGTTGTAGAGTTTTGTTGTGATGCCATGACTTATTTACACATATCGAGCATATTGTGTGTATGATTGAAATGCTTGGTATGTGTGGGATCCGACAATCTAGTTGTTTATCCTTGGCAGCCTCTCTTATGGGGAAATGTAGTCTAGTGCTCCTTGAGCCATAGTAGTCTGCTACAGCCCGGTTCACCGGAGTCCTGCTAGCCCAGCACTACTGCTCAGGACACTTGACTGGCCGGAATGTGTTTCACTTTGTTCCTATGTCTGTCCCTTCGGGGAAATGTCACACGGTGACATCCGGAGTCCTGCCTAGCCTGCTACAGCCTGGGTTCCCTTGAGTCTTCTTAGCCCAGTGCTACAGCCCGGATTCACACGCTGTTGACCGACATGCTCGATGTGATTCATGTATGCCTGTCCCCATAGGTCTGTGCCGCTTTGGGTTCACAACTAGCCATGTCGGCCCAGGTTTCTCTATCATATGGATGCTAGCGACACTATCATATACGTGAGCCAAAACGTGCAAAACGGTCCTGGGCCTTGGTAAGGCGACACCCGTGGGGATACCGTGCGTGAGGTCGCAAAGTGATATGAGGTGTTATCGGCTAAATCGATGTGACTTGGAATCGGGGTCCTAACAGCGTTGGCATCAGAGCCAGACTGCCTGTAGGTTCGTTGAGCCAAACTGGTCGATGTCGAGTCTAGAAATGCTTTAGTTATATGTGGGGGAATTGATTGTGGGAGGGAACGTAAGGATGTTTTACTCCTTTACCTTATGCCCTCTGATCTGAGTCATTCTCTTCTCATTCTACGTGGGTTAAGGACTAGGCTCTTTTCTCTCTATCAGGTTCACGTGTTACTAATCCGTAGTAGCTTATAGGATTGTTGCTACAAGCCTCAGTACAGTTTCTACTACTTTTAGTATGTTGTCAGTTGAACCAGAACCTTGATATGATGTTGTTGAGTGGTTTTGCAAACTGTTGTGAATGTCTCAAATCTTTTTCTGAGCATTTACAGCCGTTATGTTGTCCGATTTCTCCTAGGAAATTCTAATGCCTTTGCATTATTCTGTGCTTTCAGATGGCCAACCGTTCCCAGAACCAAGTGGTTCGTCTGACCCGGTGCCTCGATGTACCCGGTCACACGGCCATGTTGGTTCGAGTGATGGTCGAGACAGGCTATCGATGGTATCCAGAATATACCGTCGAGGAGTAGTTCCGAGACTTCAACCAGAGCCAGTACCTTTGTACCGTCAGGATATATCACTTTTATCCTGGAGCCACTGAACCCCTCCACTGCTCTTATGGACTTGGGGTCACTATTGAGATGTCTGTGCAGGATGCAGCTTACTCAATGATGACTATCATTCGAGCCAGGACTGCCTTGCTTCAGAACACCGATTTCTGCTACATGCCAGCCTCACTCCCTGGAGCACAGGGGTACTATCAGGCTTTGTACTATGACTCTACACATGAGGAGACACTACTTTGCACCACTGCCAAGATGCTCGAGGATAAGGACCGCGAAAACCGGGCCTTGCGTATGGAGCTTTTCCACTCTCGTTCTGATCACCGGGCCACTTTGACTCGGTTTGCACCTGCTGTGCAGGCAGGATACATGGACCTGAGGGACATGTACCCTGTGCGGTCTGGATTGCCAGATTGTATGGAGTGGCATGATGTAGGAGGCATAACCCCTCCTCGTGGTCCCCATCGGCCACCGTTTGTGGGACCAAGGCCACATCCGAGTCCATATGGTCCGCAAGCTCCACAGGACCGTCTGTTCCCAGATGATCATGTTCCCCTTCCAGGTTTTGGTGGTGAATTTTATGAGGATTACTACGGAGCCGTCTGAGCTAGTAGTAGTTTCACTAGTACTGTAATAGTTGTATTCCCCACAGTCTTGCGTGACCATGGGATACGACTTGGTGTGTATCACGCTCTAGAGGTGTAGAAAAATAATGTATAGGAGCTTGGAATGCCTCTGATGAGATGTAATGTCTTTCACCGTAGTTGTACTCTAGTATGGGCTTGTACTAAACTATGTACGGTGTGTATGACCAATAGTATATATACGGCAGTTTCTATATTACCATGTCGTGCAATGAACATCTCAGCATTCCATGTTATCCATTACATTTTGCACTTCCTTGCCAAGATTCTGCCATCCTTGTCTAAACCATTGTCTTGTTTTTCCTAGGATGGTCAACACCCGCAGCAACCCTGCTGCCCCGGAGCAGGGGGAAGCCAGTGCAGCTAGGGGTGAGAATCTGCCTCACCCGCCTTCTCTGGCCGAAGTTATGCTGGAGGCAGAAAGAAACAAGCGTGAGACTAACCGCTTGCTGGAGCGGATTGAGCAGAACACTGCACGTCATCAGCGAAACGACTTGGTGTTAATCAATGACTTTATAAAGTTGTACCCACCAATGTTTAATCATTCCGTCAAGCCCCTCGACGCAGATGACTGGCTTCACAGCATCACCCACAAGCTACGTTCTGCCAACGTAGCCGAAGTTGATAAGGTTACCTATGCTGCCTATCACCTCGAAGGCCCGGCTAGCCTTTGGTGGGAAAACTTTGAGGCTATGCGCCCGGTCGGCCAAATCACTACTTGGGCTGAATTCAGTGAGGCTTTCCATGAGCATCACATCCCAGAAGGTCTCATGGATCGTAAGAGGGAAGAGTTCTGCAATTTCACCCAAGGCAGACTGATTGTGGATGCTTATAGTCGTGAGTTTGGGAATCTGGCACGTTATGCTCCTGAAGAGGTATCCACCGATGCTAAGAAGCAGGCAAGGTCCCGCAAGGGACTGAGCCCGGAGCTTCGCCGTGATCTTTATCTGCACGAGTGCACCTCCTTCCAGAAGTTGGTCAATAAAGCCATCAGTGCTGAGACATGCCAGACTGACTATGACGCTTCACGCAAGCACTCTCGTGATTTTGGTTCTTCATCTGACTCTGGATCTCAGAAGCGCCGGGTGTGGATTCCAAGCACAGCGCTGCCACCCAGGTTCATTCTGAGGCCATCCTTTGAGGCGCCTCGCCCCAACCAGCAGTTTGCACCGCCTAAGTCCTATGGTGGCCCCGCTGCTAATGCTGCTCCACGCCCCAATGTTGTGACATGTTTCAAGTGTGGAGAGCCAGGTCACTACAGTCGAGAGTGTCCCCAGAACAACAACCCCAACCAGTCTGGAAAGTCCGTTGGCCGTGGTAAGCCAGCGAGAAAGACATTCTACGCCAAGCCAGCCACCACTACACGTGGCCGTGTCAACTATGTCTCAGCTGAGGAGGCTTATGATGATCCTAACGTCGTCCTTGGTACGCTCCTTGTTAATTGCCATCCGGCATCTGTTCTTTTCGATACTGGAGCATCTCATTCATTCATATCTGAGAGCTATGCTCGATTGCATAACACGACATTCTGTAAGCCATGGGAATGAAATCCTTGTCGATAGACTTGTCTTCCTTGCATCCTTAATAGCTCTCAAGTCCTCGGACATAAACATCATCTTGGGTATGGACTGGATGTCAGCCCATTATGCTAAGATTGACTGCTCTACTAGAACTGTTCAACTTACTCACCCATCGGGCAAGACAGTCAATGTCTTAACTCGAGTGGCCAAGCGCCAGCTTTACTCCCTAAATGCCAACCCCCTTCCAGACCTTGAAGATATTCCGGTAGTCCGAGACTTCCCAGATGTCTTCCCAGAAGAACTGCCAGGTGTTCCACCTGACAGGGATGTCGAGTTTGTGATAGACCTTGTTCCAGGAACCGTTCCAATTTCTAGAAGACCCTATAAGATGGCACCCTTAGAACTAGCCGAGCTTAAAACCCAACTCGATGAGCCCTTGAAAAAGGGTTTCATCCGTCCTAGTTCTTCTCCTTGGGCTTTCCCCGTCCTCTTCGTCAAGAAGAAGGATGGAACGGATCGGATGGTTGTAGATTACCGACCTGTCAACTTTGTCACTATCAAGAACAAATATCCGCTCCCCAGGATCAACAATCTGTATGACCAGCTCGCTGGATCCTCAGTTTTTTCCAAGATGGATTTGAGGTTGGGCTATTGTCGGTGTCAAAACCGGCAGATCTCGGGTAGGGGTTACCAAACTGTGCGTCTAGGCCGGATGGTAACAGGAGGCAAGTGACACGAAGTTTTACCCAGGTTCGGGCCCTCTTGATGGAGGTAAAACCCTACGTCCTGCTTGATTAATATTGATGATATGGGTGTTACAAGATTAGATCTACCACGAGATCAGAGAGGCTAAACCCTAGAAGCTAGCCTATGGTATGATTGTATGTTGTGATTGTTGTCCTACTGACTTAAACCCTTCGGTTTATATAGACACCGAAGAGGGTTAGGGTTACACAAGGTCGGTTATAAAGGAGGAGATATCCATATACGTATCGCCTAGCTTGCCTTCCACGCCAAGTAGAGTTCCATCCGGACACAAGACGAAGTCTTCAATCTTGTATCTTCATAGTCTAACAGTCCGGCCAATGGAGATAGTCCGGCTGTCCAGAGACCCCCTAATCCAGGACTCCCTCAGTAGCCCCTGAACCAGGCTTCAATGACGATGAGTCCGGCACGCAGTTGTCTTCGGCATTGCAAGGCGGGTTCCTTCTCCGAATACATCACAGAAGAATTTGAATACGAGGATAGTATCCGACCCTGCAAAATAAGTTCCACATTCCACCGCAGAGAGAATAATTTTTCCGCAGATCTAATTTGCTGGCTTGTTTTGGCAGCATGACGTCATGTCATGGCCCGGTGATTATTCAAACCGTTTCTCTTAACCAGCTCCACACATAACGCGAGGCGGTTTCTTGACACGCCTTGCCGAAGCGGAGATCGTGTTCCCCTAATTACGGGATTCTCATTAATGCGGTCGTGGGTAACCCAACCGTGTCTAGGACTCCTAGATTATAGGCAAGTCCCAAACGGCTATGGAGAGGACGCTTGATATTCACCCTCTTTATAAGGGGACAAGGTTTTCGCTTTTCCCTCTCGTGCTCAATCAAACCCTTCCCCCGCCTCGAGTTCTAACACCCAATGCCCAGGTTAGGTGCTCCGGATCTTCAACCATGTCCGGATCTAGCCTTCAAGGCCGATGGACGCCCTCCTCCGTTGCGGAAGAGGACATTAAGAAGTTGAGGGAGGCCAGATATCTGACCGCCGATGTTTCACATCGGCTGCCTGCTTGAGGGCAGGTCGTCCCTACTCCCGAACCCAACGAGAACGTTGTGTTCGTCTCCCACTTCCTTCGAGGTCTAGGCCTGACTCTAGATCCTTTCGTCAAGGGCTTGATGTTCTATTACGGGCTAGATTTCCACGATCTAGCTCCGGACTCCTTTCTCCACATGATGACATTTATTGTCATGTGTGAGGCCTTCCTCCGTGTGACCCCTCACTTCGGCCCGTGGCTCAAGACCTTTGAAGTACAGCCGAAGATGATCGAGGGGCAACATGCAGCATGCGGGGGTGCATCAATAGGAGAGATGGCAGGAGCTCCATGGACGAAAGGTTCCTTTCCAGAGGTGTCCGAATTATGGCAACGGGAGTGGTTTTACGTCACGGCTCCCAGAAGTGCCAAGTGGGCGGCTGCCCCCGCTTTCCGCTCGCCCCCCCACCACAACTGATGTCATGGATTAGCAGGGGTCTGAGCTGGGGTCCAGCCAAGGACGTGCCTATACTACAAAGCCGCATTCGAGATCTCTTCGAGGGAGATTTTAATTTGGTTGTTGTAATACATGTTATGCTGTTTCATCAAGTCCAGCCTTGCAAACGCCGGCCCCTGCGCTTGTGGGAGTTCAACACATAGGGACCACGTGCCATTCAAAGTTTCCTCGGCCTGACGCACGAGGAGATGTACAAGTCATTCTTCGGACCTCAAGTGGAATGTCTGGATATCACCGAGGACGTGGGCCTGAGCAGCAACCGCGCCGCCAACCAAGTAAGAAATCCTCTAGCCAAACACGCTATCTTTTATTCGAAGTTATTTCTGAGAGTTTGCTTTTTGACCAGGACTGGCTAACAAAGGCGAAGATGATTCGGTGTTTGTCCCCCCTCCCTGAGGGTTTGGAAAATCCAGTATTGGAGAAGATGCTCGAGGTCGCACCTTGCCCAGAGCCCTTGAAGGAAGATACCGAGGGGGACAATACGGGCGGATGCGGGCCCCCATCGCTACCCGCTCCAACTGAGGGAACGAGCGTCTCCACGAAGGAGGACGATCGGGGGAGGAAAAGGACTGCTTCCGAGGATCCGGAAGCCGAAGCCTCCAAACGGGAGAAGAAGTCTCCCACAGAGGGTCCTGCCTTGGGGGGTGATGTTGCCGCACAAAGTCCGCGGGGGGATCAGCCCTCCAACGAGTCTTAAGTGATCCAAAATATTTTAATAGTAAGGGTATGCTATCTTTTTCCTCTGAGAAAATAACCACCGCATATATCTTTCAGTTCGGGCCTCAGCCCCTCTCAAATGAGCCCGTCTTCGGGGGATCTTCTTCCAGAGATGATGGAGAGCGAAACGCCTCCCCCGGACTCCTCCGCTCCAGAAGCGGGCGACCCCGAAGTGTCGTCGCGGAGGGACTCTCCAGATCCGGTGAGGCCAGAAGATAATCTCGTAGACCCCCAAAGTCCCCAGTGTCCGGCTCCCGAAGAGAGCATACGAAAGAGTCCGACACCGTCTGGTGTGCGGTCGGACGTTCTGAGGGAGTTGGTGGGGCGAGCGGCCATCTCAGAAGAGCACCGTACGCTGATGGGTATGGTGATGGAGAGAATCTCGTCCGCTGAAAGCGGATTACATGAAGCCTTTATGAGTCTACTGACAGGCTTTGAGGTATGTGAGATAATATGTGATAGTACTGCACATGTTAGGTGTGCCCTGTGTAGATAGTAGCCCCGGAGACTCTGGTTGTCGTCGAGAATGGCGGCGAACAGAGGATCATATTCCCAGGCAATAACCAAACTGCCTCTATGTGCAGGTGGTGGAAGCTCCGGTGGCTAGCCGGACTAGTGAGTTTGCCCAATTAAAACGGTAACTGGATGCGGCAGACGCCGACATCGAGCTTGTTAACAAGAGGCTTGACGAGGCACAAGGTAAGTGTTATTATCCGGTGAACACCACATAGTAAGAGCAGCATAATGCCAGTATCTTTAATATGTTGTGACTACAGATGGAGCTGCCACCGTGGAAGCCTTGCGGGCGGAACTTGCTCGAGCCAAGGAACAAGTGAGGATTAGTAATGTGGCTGCTTTGAAGGCAGCCGAAGAGTTGAAAGCCGAGAAGGCCGCACATTGCGAGAGCCAGGAGAATATGGCCGTAGAATTAAAAGACACTGCTGACCGTTGCCAGTTCCTTGAGAAAGAAAACCGAGAGAAGGCAACGGACCTTGAGAAGGCCGCGGTAGCGGACAAAGACACCCGTTCTGCTATGAGAGCAAAGAAGGAAGAGCTGCGGGAAGCTGGGGATATTGCAGCTGGGAAACCCTTCATGTTACGGAGGAAGTTCGGAGATCCACGGTATGTCCCTCTGGATCAGCTGTGGAGTTCGGCAGATGCGTATATGGATTTGGCGGCGAGCGCTGCCGATGCGGCCAAGTACTTCCAAGGTCAGACAGATCGTAAAGTGGATAAGCTGTTCTGGACGCAATTCCACATTCCAGAGCGTCCGCTTTCATTGACTGACCAGCTAGCCGAATGGGCCGAACTAAATAGGTTGTCCGGACTCGCCATGAGGTCTGTTGTGGATCAGCTATGGCCGGAAAGGCCAAAGCCGAACAGCTATTTCAGCTTAGTGCAGCAGTTCCTTGATGCGGTGTCGCGCATTAATGCGATGAAGAGGTCGGCGTGCATAGAAGGATCGCGGATGGCCCTTGCCCGTGTTAAAGCATACTGGGCGGAGATGGACGCTACCACTGTTACGGTGAAGGGTTCGGCCATAGGCGGAGTGGTAGCCGAGCATTATTTCGAGGAGGTTCTCGAGGGTGCTCGTTTGATAGAGGCCCAGTGCTCGAAGAATATTATGTTTGAGTGATATGTATTCTCATTGTAAACACAATGCTTTTATGAAGTTTTTATAAGGCTATGTTTATACTTTTGCCTGAAAGTAGTATGATGCCCGTGTGCGGCCGTTTATGTATACATGTGTATAACCTGAAAGATTGCAGCCGTCAGCTTCAACCCCCACGCATATAATGCGGAGGTGCTCGCAGAAAAATGCGTGTTCACACTTAACCCAACGTCTTAGTCCTAATAAGGAGGTGATAGCGCAGCGAGCGAGGCAACTGGACTATAATGCTTTAACACTTTCACTTAGCCATAGGAGTTTGATAGTGGGGCTACTAGATATCCCCTGGTGGCTCCGCACTCTCCCGATCGTGGGGTGCGTACATGCCTGGCCAGAAAACGGCCCTTCGTTAAGGCGGAGGAATTCTAACATTCCGATAGGTCATCGAGTGGTTGACCAGTCTCATGCTATATCATGACAGTCAGTTTTCGGCTTTCTCTACTAAGGTGCTCGTCTGGATGAACCAGGGCACAATCACAGTAGTTCTCCTGGTGCTACCTTAGCCGGTAAATCGGAACGTAAGGCACCAAAACACAGGAGCCGGGCAAGCCCAACATTTGACCAAAGACAATGATTCCGAGCTGATGCATATAAGGCCAAACTCGCGATGCCGAACACTCCCTAAGGTATTCGGTCTTTATGGTATAAACCGGGCCGAAATAGTGCCGTTTGTAAGAAGCCCCTTGTGTCCAGGTATGTGCATTATTCTGACGTGGCCACATGCCAAGACGCCAGCATCCTTCTCAACAATGCTGAGAATTCGGTGGATATGTATCAACAAGAGACAGTAAAAAAGGTTTACGCAGGGTCTTAATCTAAAAAGAATCCTTGGAGCGGGTCCCTGCTGCACGTCTGCGCCTGTGTCTCCGTTGTGCCGTATCCTGGACGGGTGTAGCACAATGATCATCTGTAAAAGAGAGGAACTTAGGTGAAAAAGTTGTCGTGTAAAAGGATAGTTTTTACAGGAACCAAGTATAATTCGAGATCAGTAAAAAATTGCCAATTGTCTGCGCGTGTTGAGCCCCTTGTATTTGTAATAGGGGTGTGATCATTGATCCGGTATAAATTGCATATAGCTGCGCCGGACTCGTCTAACCGTGTCCGAGGTTGTGACGACCTGCTAAATGCTTTAGTTGGTGAGGACGTTTTTAGTGTGCGGCTGCCAGGGCAGCCGCACGCTCTTCGGTGCGCAAAGATCACTTAATACTTCCGTTCACTGTGATGATGCCACGTGGACCGGGCATCTTCAGTGTGAGGGAAGCGTAGTGTGGTATTGCATTAAAGCGAGCAAAAGCTTCGCGTCCGAGTAGTGCTTGATAGCCACTTTGGAACGGAGCGATGTGGAAGGTTAAATGTTCGCTATGGAAGTTATCGGGGAAGCCGAATATAACTTTTAGTAGCAGGGAGCCCGTGCAATGAGCCCCTGGGCCTGGCATTACTCCTTTAAAGGTAATATTGCTATGGCAAATTTTTGTTGGGTCTATCCCCATTTCGCGGATTGTATCCTGGTATATTAGGTTTAGACTGCTGCCGCCGTCCATCAGGACTTGTGTGAAGTGGTATCCGTCAATTATTGGGTCTAATACCAGGGCAGCCCATCCTGCATGCCAAATACTTGCTGAGTAATCACGATGGTCGAAAGTGATCGGTTGAGATGACCAGTGGCAGTACTCCGCGGTGATCGGCCCTTGGGTATATTGTTCTGCGAGTGCCGTTTTGTTTCTTCCCTTGATCACGTGTAACACGTTTACTGTTTTGACTTCCGGTGGAAATTTCTTTTGTTCCCCAGTGTCTTGCTTGAGAGGCTCATCCTTGTCTATGCTTGGTGTATTCTCCCCCTTGTGTACGGCGTTGAGCTTACCGGACTGCTTGAAGACCCAACATTCTCTGTGGGTATGATTAGCAGGTTTACCAGGGGTGCTATGGATCTGACATATTTGGTCCAGAATTTTGTTTAGGTTGGACAGTTCATCTCTGGTGCCTTTAGAGGGTGGCTTTTACTGACCTGGCCGAGAGCTTTCGAATCCGGCGTTTACTGCCGTGCTCTTCGTGCTGTCTTCTTTATTCCAGCGTTTGTTACTGCTCTTGCGCCGTGACTTCCCGTTTCCATCTCTAACTTCAGATGTACTGGGGTCGCTGGTGGTGCATCTGGCTAGCCAGCTGTCCTCACCTGCGCAAAAGCGGGTCATGAGGCTTGTTAATGCTGCCATCGTTCTTGGCTTTTCTTGGCCGAGGTGTCTGGCGAGCCATTCGTCACGGACGCTATGCTTAAAAGCTGCCAAGGCTTCGGCGTCCGGACAGTCGACAATTTGGTTCTTTTTAGTAAGAAACTTGTTCCAAAGTTTTTGGGCTGACTCTCCGGGATGTTGAGTTATATGATCAAATCATCCGCGTCCGGAGGTCGGACATAAGTCCCTTGAAAATTTGCCAGAAAAGCATCTTCGAGCTCTTCCCAACTTCCAATGGAGTTTTCGGGGAGGCCTTTAAGCCAGTGACGAGCTGGTCCTTTGAGCTTGAGGGGTAAGTACTTGATGGCGTGGAGATCATCTCCTCGAGCCATATGGATATGGAGGATATAATCCTCAATCCATGCCTCTATGTTTACGAGTTTGAATCCCTCTAGAAATTCATGGTCCAGCACCTCATCGGTGAAACATAGGCTGTGTGCGGTACCCCTGTATCTGGGTGTACCGCGTTGTTCGGATGTTTGTTGTGTCACATTGTATGCTGGGGCGCGTTTGCGTGGTCCATAGATAGATCTGGTTGCGCCGTCCTTTTGGTGCGAGCCCTCGCGTGGATCGCGTATTGGCTTGTGAGTGGCGTTGTTTGCCGCTTGATGTTGGCTGTGGGGTCGTATATCCGGCCAGGTGGCTACTTTGGTATTTGGTTGTGAGGGGTCTGAGGCCTCTTCATCAAATTCAGGTAGCAACTTCCACTTTGGGTAGCTCTTGGTGGGGCGATTGTCGCTGTACCTCGCTGCTGTGTTGAGTACTTTACTCCATCTGATTTGGAGTGTGTCTTGCGCAGCCTTAAGCCTTTGCTTCTGCTTTTTCAGACTCCTCATGGTGGCAACAAGCCTTTGACGGGCATTCTGCTGCTTCGGGTGCTTGTCCGGCGTTATGTCGTCCGGACTATTATCTTCAATGGAATTTGTTTGTTCGGTTTGATTCCCCGGATTGTCGTGGTCCGGCAGTGGTTCGCCCTGCTCCAACGCTGGGTCTGTGTGATTGTTATTTCTGCCGAGCTGGGATTTGGGGCGGCGCCTGCGCCGCCGCTTTGACTGCTTCTCAAGGGAACAAGCCTTCGGTGCGTCCTTTCGTTCCTCGTCGTCGTCTTTTGGTGTGTCCACCGTGTATACGTCATATGATGAAGTGGACGTCCAGCGCCCTGTGGGCGGTGGTTCCTCTTCACCTCCCGCATCGTCGTCCATACCGTCGATGTCTGCGGAGTCGAAGTCGAGCATGTCGGTTGAGTCATCGATACTGGCTATTAAGTGGGTGGTGGGTGGGCGTCGAATTTCGTCGTCCGCATCCCAATTCTGTTGGCCATAATCCGGCCAGGGCTCTCCTGATAAAGAGAGAGACCTAAGTGAATTCAGAATGTCGCCAAAGGGCGAGTGCTGAAAGATATCTGCGGCGGTTAATTCAATGATCGGCGCCCAATCGGACTCGATTGGCGGGGGCGCGGGTGGTTCGGAGTCAGAAAAAGAGTCCGGCACCTTGGAGACACGGGCTGCGCAGAGGATTATGCTGGTGTTCGGCTCGATCGCCGTTGAGACTGCAGCCCCTGGGGCGGTGTCTAACCACCCGTCCTCGATTGGCGCAGTAGGCTCCGAACTAAGGGTCGGAGCTGATGCGGGCGCGGCTTCTGGGGTATTGTTCGGCGGTAGAGCTAGGGCATACCCATCGCGATAGTGGGGCGCGCCCGGCTGTGGCTCGAATCTGTCGAAGATCAAGTCCCCGCCAATGTTGGCAGTGTAATTCAAACTTCCAAATCTGACCTAATGGTCAGGGGCGTAGCTTTCAATCTGCTCCAGATGGCCAAGCAAATTAGCACACAGTGCAAAGCCGCCGAATACGAAGATCTGTCCGGGGAGAAAAGTCTCACCCTGGACCACATCGCTATTGATAATAATAGGAGCCATCAAGCCTAACGGCGACGACACAGAGGAACTCTCAATGAAAGCACCAATGTCGGTGTCAAAACCGGCAGATCTTGGGTAGGGGGTCCCGAACTGTGCGTCTAGGCCGGATGGTAACATGAGGCAAGGAACACGAAGTTTTACCCAGGTTCGGGCCCCCTTGATGGAGGTAAAACCCTACGTCCTGCTTGATTAATATTGATGATATGGGTGTTACAAGAGTAGATCTACCACGAGATCAGAGAGGCTAAACCCTAGAAGCTAGCCTATGGTATGATTGTATGTTGTGATTGTTGTCCTATGGACTAAAACCCTTCGGTTTATATACACACAGAGAGGGTTAGGGTTACACAAGGTCGGTCACAAAGGAGGAGATATCCATATACGTATCGCCTAGCTTGCCTTCCGCGCCAAGTAGAGTTCCATCCGGACACGAGACGAAGTCTTCAATATTGTATCTTCATAGTCTAACAGTCCGGTCAATGGAGATAGTACGGCTGTCCGGAGACCCCCTAATCCAGGACTCCCTCAACTATCATCAAATCAAAATAAAAAACGGGGACATTCCCAAAACGGCCTTTGTTACTCGCTATGGCCAATACGAGTACACCGTTATGTCCTTCGGTTGAACCAATGCCCCAGCCACCTTCTCTCGGTTAATGAACTCGGTCTTCCTGGAGTATTTGGATAAATTCATCGTGGTATACCTCGATGATATACTCATCTACTCCAAGAGCGAGGAAGAACATGCCGAGCATCTAAGGCTAGTATTGACAAAGCTTCGACAGCATCGCCTTTATGCCAAATTCTCCAAGTGTGAATTTTGGTTGCCAGAAGTGACCTATCTAGGCCATGTAATCTCTGGTAAGGGTATTGCTGCCAATCCCGAGCAAGTTCAAGCTGTCCTTGATTGGACTCCACATGAGACGGTCAAGCAAGTTCAGAGCTTCCTTGGCTTAGCGAGTTATTGTCGCCGCTTCGTCGAGAATTTCTCCAAGGTTGCTAAACCTCTAACTAAACTCCTCAATAAGGATAAAAAGTTTGAGTGGACCCCACAGTGCGAGTTCAACTTTTAGGAACTGAAAAAACGCCTGACATCTGCTCCCGTACTGGTACCACCAGATTTCTCCAAGGACTTTATTATCTATTGCGACGCCTCGCGACAAGGACTAGGTTGCATACTCATGCAAGGTCGTCAGGTAATTGCCTATGCCTCACGGCAATTACACCCACATGAGGAAAACTATCCCACACATGATCTAGAGCTTGCAGCGGTAGTCCATGCACTTAAAACTTGGCGACATTACCTTCTCAGTAATCATTGCGAGATCTTCACTGATCACCAAAGTATGAAATATATCTTCACCCAACCGGATTTAAATCTCAGGCAAAGACGTTGGGTCAAGTTGATCTCGGATTATGACTTAGGAATAACTTACACCCCGGGCAAAGCCAATGTCATGGCTGATGCGCTAAGTCGTAAATCTTATTGTAACAACCTGATGTTACAACAAAGTCAACCACTTCTCCACGAGGAATTTCGTAAGCTTAACCTTCACATTGTTCCTCAAGGATTCCTATCCACCCTGGTGGCGAAACCTACCCTTACGGATCAGATCATCAAGGCACAGAAGGTAGATCCGGGAATCTCCCGTATTAAGAGAAACATTAAGAAAGGAGTCATGAATTGTTTCTCCGTTGATGATCAAGGTGTCGTATACTTTGGAAACCGTTTAGTGGTTCCCAAACCACGAAACCTGAGGCGGCTGGTCCTTAAGGAAGCTCATGAATCCCCTCTCGCCATTCATCCCGGTAGTACTAAAATGTATCAAGACCTATGCCAGAGGTTTTGGTGGACTAGGATGAAGAGAGAAATTGCTCAATACATTGCTAGTTGCGACGTCTATCGTCGTGTTAAAGCAGAGCATCAAAGGCCTGCTAGCACCCTTCAACCTTTCGCTATTCCCGAATGGAAATGGGATAAAATCAGTATGGATTTCATTACTGGGTTTCCCAGGACCAAGACAGGGAATAATGCTATCTTCGTCGTGATCGATCGTCTTTCCAAAGTAGCCCATTTCCTACCTGTTCGTGAGAGTATCACCGCTAGCCAGCTAGCTGACCTATACATCTCCCGAATAGTGTCTCTTCATGGTGTCCCATTGGAAATTAACTCAGACCGTGGAAGTCTCTTCACCTCTCGATTTTGGGAAAGTTTCCAAAATGCTATGGGAACTCGTCTCTCTTTTAGCACCGCCTTCCACCCCCAATCAAGTGGTCAAGTAGAGCGAGTAAATCAAATCCTGGAGGATATGCTCCAAGCTTCTGTCATCTCATTCGGAATGGATTGGGAGAAATGCCTTCCATTCGCGGAGTTTGCTTATAACAATAGTTATCAAGCTAGCTTGGGCAAAGCTCCTTTCGAAGTTCTCTATGGACGAAAATGTCGAACGCCTCTTAACTGGTCAAAAACCGAGGAAAGACAACTCTTTGGCCCGGATATGATTCAGGAAGCAGAAGAGCAGGTTCGTGTTATTCGTGAGAAATTGAAAACAGCCCAATCTCGTCGAAAGAGCCAATATGACCGTAAACATAAGCTCATGACTTATAAAGTTGGCGAGAAGGCTTACCTTCGGGTTACTCCGTTAAAGGGAACCCATCGTTTTGGTACCAAAGGCAAATTGGCTCCTCGTTACATTGGACCCTTTCACATTCTTGCCAAACAAGGAGAAGTTGCCTACCAATTGGAACTACCTCCGCATCTTTCCAGAGTTCACGATGTCTTCCACGTTTCTCAACTTAGGCGTTGCTTCGCGGATCCTATTCGTGGAGTGGACCACGAAACGCTTGATCTACAACATAATCTCTCATATCGGGAATATCTCGTTCGTATCCTTGATCAAGCCGAGTGTACCACTCGACGCCATAACATCAAGTTTCTTAAGGTTCAATGGTCACACCACTCTGAAAAAGAAGCCACTTGGGAAAGGAAGGATCGTCTTCGACTCGAGTACCCCACCTTCTTCCCAGCAGATCCTAAATCTCGGGACGAGATTCTTTTGAGTGGGGGTGAGTTGTCACGGCCTAGCTAGTTCATGCATTAGAGTGTTGCATCATGTTTATTTTCCCAGAAAACTGAAATGGGGATGACAGAACCCCCAACACCCCCCTGGAACAACTAGGGTTTACTAAAAAATTCAATGAACCTGAAATGCCCTTCTAAAAAGTCCACCCTTTTTGTTTTGGGTTAAAACCTTTGACAAAATGGTGCACACTTTTCTAGGACATCATAAGGTCATTGGATTAATTCATTACTAATTGCATTTGGGCAATTTAAATCCTATAAATATTTTAAAATGCCCAAATAATCCTGAAAGTAATTTTAGGCTGTTGAGAATATTTTCAAATGTCCCTCTGAATATTTGTAGGGTTTTCCTAAATGAAGTAGTATTATTACTATTTCAAAACACAAAACAGAATAAATAGAAAACAGAAAAAAGAGAGAGAAAGGAAACTAACCTGGCAAAGCCACCAGCCGGCCCACCTGGCGGCCCAACACTGTGCTGGCCCATGGCAGCCAGCTGCTTCGTCCCCGCCAGGCAGGCAGGGAGGTGACGCCGGTGCGCGAGAGCTCGCCACCGCGCCACCTGCTTGCCGCTCGCGCCCGTGGGACCTTGGGCAAGCTCCACGTCGCCACCCCGACCCTGCAGACACACCCATTCTCCCCCTGTCTCTCTCCCTCGCCCTCTCCCACCATGGTCGACGCCCCTGCCGCCACACCGTCGACGTAGCCGTGCCCTCCATCGTCCTCGCGCCGCGCCACCGTGTCCACGAGCTCCGCCGCCATCGACTACGTCGAGCAGGCCGAGCCCCGAGCGCTCGCCCGCTCTGGAGTCGCCCCGGCCCCGTCTTCCCCAACTCCGGCCATCGGAGATCCGCTTCGCCTTCACCGCAGCACCAGCTTGTCCCCGACCTCGCCGTCTGCCTCAACGTGACCCCCGTGAGCTCAGCCGCCTCCCCATCCTTTTCGTTTGCCTTCTCGAGCACCGCAGCGACCGCACCAAGCTCGGCCGCACCCTCCGCCGCCACCGCATGTCGACGTCATGGCCACAACCATGTTGGCTCGCAACCGAGCATGTCATCATCTTCAACACACTCGCAAGAGCCCATAGCACCCCCGCACGCTCCTCACTGTGCCTCCTAGTGACTAGTTTGACCTCACCCGAACTCCGGCAGCCGCAACACTCGTCGCCGGCATCGTTTCCGGCGACCCTGAGCCCAACCTTTGCCACCACTCGACGCGGCTTGCTACCAGCTATGCGTAGGAGGTCTTCGCCGTCCATTTGGTCATCGGAGTGCAAAACCCTCACTGCCCCGCCGTGTTTGGCCTCGCCGGCGGCTAAACGCCGGCGAGTTTGACTCCGCTGACCCAGTTTGACCCCCCCAGGGTCACTAACGTGTGGGCCATGCCCCTGTTTAATTTAGAATTAGATTATTTAACGCTAATTACTTTAGTTAATAGGTTTACTCACTGACATGTGGGCCCAGGCCCTAACTAACCTAGTTTAGTGCTAACGAAACACTAACTAACTCTGTTAGTTAGTTGTTACACTGACAGACGAGGCCCACCGGTTAGGTTTGAGCTGGGCTGGCGCCTTTGACCTGCTGACATCACCTTGATGCAATGCTGACACAATAACTCAATTACTGGAATTATTCTTATATAGGAAATTCCAGAAAATATTACAAACTTCAAAAATTCATAACTTTTAATCTGTAACTCCAAATGCAAAGATTTATATATGAAATTTGATCAGAAAAATTCAATATTTCCATTTGTAATGGTTTCATGCATGACAAAACACATTAACCTTGCTGTTTATGTGAAACAAGCTAATACACTTATAAGGGTTAAGAACATAAGCTTCCATTTGAATCTTTGATTCAAATGGACCCAAACCAACTTGTTTCACATTGCATTAGGCAGGACACCTCATATTGCCATGTCATAGCATGCATCATATTGTTGCATACTACCATGTGATGATTGTGTTCTGTGGTGTCATTCATGGTAGGTTCTTCCTCCGAGGATATTTCCGAGTATCTAGCTGAAGGGCAGTATCCTACTACTACTCCATCAGGCAAGCAGCCCCATTGATCATATCGATACAATCCCATGTTCTCGCTTCTGCTCTCATTTACTACATTAAGACAACAACGTTTCAAACTGCTGTGTGTTGCGGTAGTTGAACCCTTATCCTCGGCATGACCTGTCATTGCCACAGTAACTAGAAGAAACCCACTAGCATGTGTAGGAGTTGATTGAGCCATGTATGTGTTTCCTACCTTGCTATGCCTACTATGCTTAGAGTTGTGTCAGGTCTGGTTCATTTGGGTGATGGGCTATAGTGAAATGATTACGTCGGTAATGTGAGGGATGTGTTGAACATGTTTGGTAAAGGTATCGATGAGAGGCCATGTAGGAGTACATGGTGGGTTGTTTCATCGAGGCCGTCCTAAGAACTGAGATTTGTATGTGTGATTCAAGAATCAGTTACTACCATACATTGGGCCGGAAACCAATGGACCCTCTCGGCTTCTTAATCACCCTAGTACTCTGTCCAGGAGTTGCAATTAGTTTCTGGTGTTTTTAGGTTATGGGTTGGCGGTCGTGCGTAGTGCTGACCCTAGGGGTGGGCTATGAGGCGGTAGATACACCGTGGCACGGTGTACCGAGTCACCCGTTTGGTGTCTCAGGAACCTTGTTCACATCGTTCGGGGCCGTATGTGGAAACCTCTGCCGGACTCCCTGCGGATGGAACCTGGATAGGTGATAAACCTGGACTAGAGAGTTGAGTGTTTAGGTAGGCCGTGGCCGACACCCTCGTTGGGCTTCCGCTTGAAGGTTGCCGAGTCCATGTCGTGTAAACGATGATAAGTGGTGAGAGCGTGTATGAAGAAGTACACCCCTGCAGGGTTAACATCATCTATTCGAATAGCCACGTCCGCGGTAAAGGACTACTTGGTTGCCTATACAGTTCATAGACAAGTTAATGGTTACTACTAAAAGACCCAAGATAAGTGTGAGTACCGAGGATGGCCCTCTCGTAGGATGACGAGGGAGGATCCCCGATGGAGTATTGTGTTGGTGATTAGTGGACTCGTGTGCGAAAACTATTTTACAGTGGTGTCTCGTAGGATAGCTTAGCCAAGAGTCAATGCTGGCTTGCTGCAATAACTCCACCACCTTCTTGAGAATAAGCATGTATAGTAGGATCTGTTGTAAGACTTGCTGAGTACCTTTGTACTCATGTTGCTTTCATTACTGTTTTCA
Source organism: Triticum aestivum (assembly GCF_018294505.1). NCBI lineage: Eukaryota > Viridiplantae > Streptophyta > Magnoliopsida > Poales > Poaceae > Triticum > Triticum aestivum. The sequence goes on from NC_057812.1 coordinate 304,268,254, forward strand.
GATGACAACACCACCCCTCCGATGGGTTTTACGTAGACCTCGACGTCGACGGGTAACTTGCCACCCAGGTGGTGATTCTAGCCATGGAGGGCCCTATGTAGATAGATAGGCTTCGACAAGCCTTCTTTCTTTCTAGTGTCTGTACCCAGACTTATTTGCTTCCTCATGTGCTTGTATGCTTGTATGATTTGAGTGCCGGGTCTTGTGACCCCTACCTATATGAACATGTTATGTATGGCTCTCCGGAGCCTTTAAATAAAGTACTTGAGTTGTAGAGTTTTGTTGTGATGCCATGTTGTATTTACACATATCGAGCATATTGTGTGTATGATTGAAATGCTTGGTATGTGTGGGATCCGATAATCTAGTTGTTTATCCTTGGCAGCCTCTCTTATGGGGAAATGTAGTCTAGTGCTCCTTGAGCCATAGTAGTCTGCTACATCCCGGTTCACCGGAGTCCTGCTAGCCCAGCACTACTGCTCAGGACACTTGACTGGCCGGCATGTGTTTCACTTTGTTCCTATGTCTGTCCCTTCGGGGAAATGTCACGCGGTGACATCCAGAGTCCTGCCTAGCCTGCTACAGCCCGGGTTCCTCGGAGTCCTGTTAGCCCAGTGCTACAGCCCAGATTCACACGCTGTTGACCGACATGCTCGATGTGGTTCATGTATGCCTGTCCCCATAGGTCTGTGCTGCTTTGGGTTCACAACTAGCCATGTCGGCCCGGGTTCTCTGTCATATGGATGCTAGCGACACTATCATATATGTGAGCCAAAAGGCGCGAACGGTCCCGGGCCTTGGTAAGGAGACACCCGTGGGGATACCGTGCGTGAGGCCGCAAAGTGATACGAGGTGTTACTGGCTAGATCATTGTGACTTGGAATCGGGGTCCTGTGTGTGCGCCGCGCCCAGGGAAACACACGAGAGGGGGTGGGTGGTCGGAGTCGACGGCACCGACGAGCAGAGCGACGCCGGAGTTCGGACGTCAACGGATTCGACGCCGCAGGGCACGGTAGGAGCAACATATGGCCGCTACGGCCCCATGGTGATGCGCTGAGCGCGGTGATGCGCTCAGTTTAGAGCTCAGGTGGAAGTGGCCTCGGCAGTGAGGAGCTCAGGCAGCAGCGCATGCGGGCGAGCGCGGTGTGGCGGCTACGGCGTGCAGCAGAGCAAACAGGGAGGGGGAGAAGGAGCGGGAGCTCACGGCGAGTGCAGAGGGCGTCAAAATGGGCTCGGGGAAGTATTCGAGTTGGCGGGCCAGCGAAGTTGATCTCGCCATTGGGAGGTTGAAGACGAGCCCGGTGAGGACGTTAGGGGCTTCTAGCGGGGCGTGGCTCGGTGAGGGGGTCGAGGACGAAGTGGCGGAGCTTCTGGAATGCTCAGGAGGGCGAGGGAGAGGCGTTGGCCGCTAAGGGAGTCCTAGATTAGGGGGTGTTCGGATAGCCGGACTATACCTTCGGCCGGACTCCTGGACTATGAAGATACAAGATTGAAGACTTCGTCCCGTGTCTGGAAGGGACTTTCCTTGGTGTGGAAGGCAAGCTTGGCGATACGGATATGTAGATCTCCTACCATTGTAACTGACTCTGTGTAACCCTAGCCCTCTCCGGTGTCTATATAAACCGGAGGGTTTTAGTCCGTAGGACGGACATACAATCATACCATAGGCTAGCTTCTAGGGTTTAGCCTCTGTGATCTCGTGGTAGATCTACTCTTGTACTACCCATATCAGCAATATTAATCAAGCAGGACATAGGGTTTTACCTCCATCGAGAGGGCCCGAACCTGGGTAAAAACATCGTGTCCCTTGTCTCCTGTTACCATCCGCCTAGACGCATAGTTCAGGACCCCCTACCCGAGATCCGCCAGTTTTGACACCGACATTGGTGCTTTCATTGAGAGTTCCTCTGTGTCATCACTTTTAGGCCCGATGGCTCCTCCGATCATCAATGACGATGCGATCCAGGGTGAGACTTTTCTCCCCGACAGATCTTCGTATTTAGCGGCTTTGCACTGCGGGCCAATTCGCTTGGCCATCTGGAGCAGATCGAAAGCTACACCCCTGGCCATCAGGTCAGATTTGGAAGTTTGAGCTACACGGCCGATCTCCGTGGAGACTTGATCTTCGACGGATTCAAGCCGCAGCCGAGCGCGCCGCACTGTCACGATGGGCATGATCTAGCTCTGCCACCGAACAGTGCCCTGGAGGCCGCACCCGCATCAGCTTTGACCCTTAATTCGGAGCCAACTGCGCCAATCGAGGATGGGTGCTTGGACACTGCCTCAGGGGCTGCAATCTCTACGGCGGTCGAGCCGAACACCAGCCCTATTATCTGTGAAGCCCGTGACTCCAAGGAGCCGGACTCCTCTCCAGACTCCAAGCCCTCCGCGCCCCTACTGATGGAACCCGATTGGGCGCCGATCATGGAGTTCACCACCGCGGACATCTTTCAGCACTCGCCCTTCGGTGATATTCTGAATTCACTAAAGTCTCTCTCTTTATCAGGAGAGCCCTGGCCGGACTATGGTCAGCAAGGTTGGGATGCGGATGATGAAGAAACTCAAAGCCCACCCACCACCCACTTCATAGCCACTGTCGATGATTTAACCGAATGCTCGGCTTTGACTCCAAAGACATTGACGGTATGGACACCGATGCAGGAGACGATCAAGAACCAGCGCCTATAGGGCACTGGAAAGCCACCTCGTCGTATGATATATACATGGTGGAAACCCCAAAAGAAGGCAATGGCGATCGAATAGCGGAGGATGACCCCTCCAAGAAGCAGCCTAAGCGCCAGCGTCAGCGGCGCCGCTCTAAATCCCGCCAAAGAAAAAACGGTGATTCCGGCACGGGAGATAATAACACCCCGGACAGTGCCGAAGACAGCCACCTCTAGCAAGATTCAGCACAGGAGGATGGAGAAGCCAACCCTCATGAGAGAGCAGCAGACAGAGAGGTCGAGGACGATAATTATATGCCTCCCTCCGAAGACGAGGCAAGCCACAACAATGATGAATTTGTCGTGCCGGAGGATCCCGTTGAACAAGAGCGTTTCAAACGCAGGCTTATGGCCACGGCGAGCAGCCTCAAGAAAAAACAGCAACATCTTAGAGCTGATCAAGATTTGCTAGCCGACAGATGTACTGAAGTCCTTGCGGCCGAAGAGTATGAACTCAAACGCCCCTCCAAGAGCAACCCAAAGCGCAGGTTGCTACCCCGATTAGAAGAGGAAGCACCTAAACCTACATCACCAGCGCATGATGCAGCCGACCGGCCACCCCGTGGCCGCGACAGAGAGGGCAAGGCACGGGAAAATGCGCCAGACCTGCGAGATATATTGGAGGACAAGGCAAGGCAAACAAGATCAATCTACGGATCGCGTGGGGGCCCCACGGCACGAGACGGTAATCGTCACTCCGGATACAGTCAATACGGCCGGGCCGAACATAGTAGACAAAGCTCGTTTGAGCTGCGTCGTGTTATAGCCCAATACAGAGGCGCCGCACACCCGCTATGCTTCACAGATGAAGTAATGGATCATCAAATCCCCGAGGGTTTCAAAACCGTGAACATCGAATCATACGATGGCACAACAGATCCTGCGGTATGGATCGAGGACTATCTCCTTCATATCAACATGGCCCGTGGTGATGACCTACACGCCATCAAATACCTCCCACTCAAGCTTAAAGGACCAGCTCGGCATTGGCTTAACAGCTTGCCAGCAGAATCAATTGGTTGTTGGGAGGACCTGGAAACTGCATTCCTCGACAATTTCCAGGGCACTTATGTGCGACCACCAGACGCCGATGACCTTAGCCAAATAATTCAGCAGCCAGAGGAATCGGCCAGACAATTCTAGACACAGTTCCTAACCAAGAAAAATCAAATCGTCGACTGTCCGGACGCAGAGGCCCTAGCAGCCTTCAAGCATAACATCCGCGACGAGTGGCTTGCATGACACCTAGGACAGGAAAAGCCGAAATCTATGGCAGCCCTCACGACACTTATGACCCGCTTTTGCGCGGGAGAAGACAGCTGGCTAGCTCGCAGCAATAACATGACCAAGAGCCCTGCTAATTCGGATACCAAGGACTGTAGTGGCAGGTCGCGTCGCAACAACCAAAAGGGCCACATTAACAGCGACAATGCCGAGGATACGGCAGTTAATGCCGGATTCAGAGGCTCTAAACCCAGTCAGCGGAAAAAGGCATTCAAAAGAAATACTCCGTGCCCATCCAGTTTGGACCGAATGCTCGACCGCTCATGCCAGATACATGGCACCCCCGAAAAACTAGCCAATCACACCAACAGGGATTGTTGGGTGTTCAAGCAGGCAGACAAGTTAAATGCGGAAAGCAGAGACAAGGGGCTGCATAGAGATGACGAGGAGGAGCCCCGGCCGCCGAACAACAGTGGATAGAAAGGTTTTCGCCCACAAGTGCGGACGGTGAACATGATATACGCAACCCACGTCCCCAAGAGGGAGCGGAAGCGTGCGCTAAGGGACGTATACGCGATGGAGCCAGTCTCCCCAATGTTCAACCCATGGTCTTCCTGCCCCATCACTTTTGATCTAAGGGACCACCCCACTAGCATCCTCCATGGTGGATTCGCTGCATTGGTTCTAGACCCAATTATTGACGGATTTCACCTCACTAGAGTCCTTATGGACGGCAGCAGCAGCCTGAACCTGCTTTACCAGGATACAGTGTGGAAAATGGGCATCGGTCCCTCGAGGATTAAACCCACTAAAACGACCTTTAAAGGCGTCATACCAGGTGTAGAGGCCAACTGTATAGGCTCAGTTACACTTGAAGTGGTCTTCAGATCTCCGGATAATTTCCGAAGCGAGGAGTCAATCTTCGACATAGTCCCGTTCCGCAGTGGCTATCACGCACTGCTCGGGCGAACCGCATTTGCCAAGTTCAATGCGGTGCCGCACTATGCATACCTCAAGCTCAAAATGCCAGGCCCTCGAGGAGTCATCATGGTCAATGGAAACACCGAACGCTCTCTCCGAACGGAGGAGCATACGGCGGCTATCGCAGCGGAAGTACAAAATAGCCTCTCAAGGCAATTTTCCAGTCCGGCCATTAAACGTCTGGACACCGTCAAGCGCGCCCGGAGTAACCTACAACAAGACCGCCTGGCACATTCCGAGCAAGCGTAGCAATGCGGCCCCAATCCCAGCCCTCGCGAACTTGCGAAACTAGTGTTGCGCGTACATAACTACGCTCTGGAAATACCATGGGCACAGGGGGAGGGGCACCATCATGGCATGCCCGAAACGTGGCTTAAACCGCACTAGGGGCTTCCGATTTCTTAATTTTCTCTTATTTTCAGGACTCCATTCTTCGGAAGGCTTGTCCGGCAGTACATTTGCCGCACAAATGATACAACCAGGGAAGCAGAAAGCTACGCCGAACTATGGAACTCAAAGGTGGTCTCTATAACGAGCAGTATACCTGTTTCACGTACCATTCCGCAGCTCGCCCCTGGAAAGGACATGTTAAATAGTCCCATCTTTTGCTTATTGCACTATTTGTATCGTTCTGCTTTGATCGAAGCTTTTTTAAATAAACAATGCATAGCTTCCGTCTATTATTGCATTACTCTTTTTTACGAATATATGTTCATTAATGACATGTTGCACCCGTACACTTTGGTACGTCCAATACGCCAGGGGCTTAAGTACCCCACAATACGGTGTGAGAAGTCCGAACACTTCCACAAGTGCGGCACTCTGAACTTATAGCATTATATGCAGCAGCTCCGAATCATGTCTTGGGTCAATAGTTGGGTTTGCCCGGCTCCTATGTTTTGGTACCTTACGTTCTGTTATATCGGCTAAGGTAGCACTAGGAGAACTACTGCAATTGTGCCCCAGTTAAGCTGGGCTAAGCACCTCAGTAGAGAAAGCTAAAACTGACCGTCATGATGAGGCGAGAGCTGGTCGCTGTTCGAGAGGTTTTCGAGTCCCTAAAGACTTATGCCGCTTAGAGCGAGGAGTCGGCTTTGTCCGGCCTAGGCGTGGATAGCACCCCGAACTCGGTCTTCCGAACACTAGGGGCTTCGCCGAAATTTAAAATTATAGAATTCTATGGCTAAGTGAGAGTGTCCAAGCATTATAGTCCGATTGCCTTGTTCATTGTGTTGAGCGCCTCCCTCGAAGGACCCAAGAATGGGAAAAAGAGCGCTCATGTTTATCCCGAACACCCCAGCACTCGTGGCATGGGGGCAGAAGCCGACGACTCCATCTCTCAAATTTGATAAACAGCCACACAGAAGGTAATATTTTAAATTCAAAAGTGTTGCTTAGCGCATATGAACAAGTTTTCAGCGTACAGGATCACAAATGCGAGTTTACTCAAAAATTACATCTTTGGAGCATTCATCCACTATAAGGCGGGCACCCTTTAGGATGCCCACATAATACGCTTCCGGGATGCGATGCTCCTTGCCCGGCGGAGGCCCGTCCTTCACCAGCTTCTCCGCATCCATCTTGCCCCAGTGCACTTTAGCATGGGCAAGCGCCCTACGGTCACCTTCGATGCAGACGGAGCGCTTGATTACTTCAAGCCGTGGACATGCATCCACCAGCCGCCTCACCAGCCCAAAGTAGCTCCCAGGTAGAGCTTCTCCAGGACAAAGCCTAACTATGAGTCCCTTTATGGCCTGTTCGGCCACCTTGTGGAGCTCGACCATTTGCTTCAGCTGGTCGCTCAAAGGCACCATGTGTCCGGCCTCAGCATACTGAGACCAGAACACCCTCTCCATCGAGCTCCCCTCCTCGGATCGGTAGTAGGCGGCGGCATCAGATGCACTGCGGGGCAAATCTGCGAATGCTCCTGGAGAGCTCCGGACTCGGGTAAGTAACAAGTAATTCACTTTCACGTGCTTGCTTTGCATAATGAATGTCTTACCCGCCGCTATCTTCTTCATCGCTTCAATTTCTTGAAGAGCTTTCTGGGCTTCGGCCTTGGCAGACTTCGTGCTTTCGAGGGCTGCCGCAAGCTCGGACGCTTGCGTCTTTGAGTCAAGCTCCAAACTCTTGTGTTTTTTCACGAGAGCCTAGAGCTCTTTCTGCAACTCCTCCACCCGCGCCTCCTGCTTCCCTCTCTTTGTGCGCTCCACGGCCGCTCTGTTTTCGGCCACGGACAGCGCTTTCTTAAGGGTTGCCACCTCAGTCGTGGCCCCTATAATAGCACGTTGATCCTGTCATTTTTGCAACCACATCTTCTATATATACTTGCGCAAGGTATTACTTACCTTCCTTCTCCTCGAGTTGCCTCTTGGCATGGCCGAGCTCGTTCTCGGACCGCGCGAGGTTTTGCTTCAGCGTATCCACCTCCACAGTCAGTGCGGCGGAGGCCAGCAGCGAAGCCTGCATATGCATATTGACTTGATTATGTTAGAGTACTGCGAATGTTATTAGATCCTCTATTCGGCTTTTCTTTCGGAACACCGAACAGAGCATCAGGGGCTACTGTCTATGCGATAATATTTTTACATATTCTTTACTTACCTCAAAGCCTGTTAGAAGGCTGGCACAGGCTTCAGTCAGTTCGCTCTTGGCGGACTGAACCTTCTGGATCACCGCACTCATAATAGTGCGGTGCTCCTCGTCGATGGAGGCGCCATTAAGCACCTCCAGCAAATTGTCCGGTGCCTCCGGTTGGACGGAGGTCACCGGCTCGGTAGGCTTGCTCCTTTTGGAAGGAGGCTGCCTACCGGAGTCCGGAACTGTCGAAGGTTCCGGCGCAGTGTCTGGCTCAAGGCCGGACTCGGAGCCCTTGGGGGTTTTGTCCCCTTTGCGCCTGGAGTCCGGGAGGTCGCCTTGCGGAGCCTCCAGGACCACCTCCTCCTGGCTTGGAACCTGTTGGGACATCACCTCGGCGTCGTCCGTAGGGTGGGGGGAGGTAGCGGGCGGAAGTGAGTTCACTTCCGACGAATCCAGGGAGCCGCTCGACGACTCGTCGAGCCTGGCCTTGGGCGGACTGCATAGTCATATTCGGCGTAAGGAGGAGCTGTGCAAGAAAGGAACACTATGAATTGCTCTAGTGTCCGAATACTAACGATCTTGCCAGGGGCTTGGCCCTGTGCGGCCACTCCTCTTCGCCGTCGTCGGCGTTGGTGGAGTAGTCTAGAGGAAGGGTCTTCCCGTTCTTGGACCCTTCGGCCTCCCCAGTTGGGGCGGCCTTCCTTTTCTTCCCTTCCCCCGCTGGAGGGGGAGAGGTCTCTTCTTCCTCCTCCTCGTCTTCACGGGAGGAGTGCGCCTTGGAGTCGTCGGATGATAAATCCGACACCTCCAGGCGCCGGGCACTCTTTCGAGTCCCCGTGGCCGTCTTCTTGGCCTTCTTCTCCGTCACCACATAGGGTGCCGGAACCAGCAGCTTCGCCAAGCGAGCGTCCGCTGGGCCTTCGGGAAAAGGAGCTGGACAGTTGATCTGTCCGGACGTCTCCTGCCAATCCTGTCAAAGGTAAGGGAGCTTAGATCCCGCATGGAGTCAAACTATGAAAAACTAATACCCTGTAAAAGGTAAAAACAGCTTACCGCATTAGCGTGACGCTGCGTGCTGAATCCGCGATCCTCGGTAGCAGATGTGGGGGCCTCGGCGCCCTTGAAAAGCACCTTCCAGGCATCTTCGTACATCGTGTAGAAGAGCATGCTTAGAGTCCGGTGCTGCGCCGGGTCGAACTCCCACAGGTTGAAAGCCCGTTGTTGACACGGGAGGATCCGGCGGATGAGCATAACCTGGACTACGTTGACAAGTTTGAGATTCTTGTCCACCAGGGTTTGGACGCATGTTTGGAGTCCGGTCAGCTCTCCTTTTTTACCCCACGACAGGCCCGTCTCTTTCCAGGAGGTGAGCCGCGTAGGGGGTCCGGATCGGAACTCGGGGGCTGCGACCCATTCAGGGTCGCGCGGCTCGGTGATGTAAAACCACCCCGATTGCCACCCCTTTAGGGTCTCCACGAAGGAGCCCTCGAGCCATAGGACATTGGGCATCTTGACCACCATGGCGCCTCCGCACTCCGCCTGGGTGCCGCGCACCTCCTTCGGCCTGACATTGAAAGTCTTGAGCCATAGGCCGAAATGGGGGCGGATGCAGAGGAAAGCCTCGCACACGACGATAAACGCCGACATGTTGAGGACAAAGTTCGGGGCCAGATCGTGGAAATCCAGGCCATAGTAGAACATGAGCCCCCGGACAAATGGGTGGAAAGGGAAGCCCAGTCCGCGGAGGAAATGGGGGAGGAACACCACCCTCTCATGGGGCCTAGGGGTGGGGATGAGCTGCCCCTCTTTGGGAAGCCGGTGCGCAATGTCGTTAGACAAGTATCCAGCCTTCCTCAGTTTTTTGATGTGTCCCTCCGTGACGGAGGAGACCATCCACTTGCCTCCCGCTCCGGACATGGCTGGAGAAGGTTAAGGTGGGGTGTGCGGACTTGGGCGCTGGAGCTCGAGTGCACGGAAATGGATAGGCAAAGGAGGAAGAAGGCATGGATGAAAAGGTGGATCCTTATCCCCTTATATGGGCGGACGCGACTATGCGTCCCCACCAACCTGGTAAAACTCGCTTATCTCCCGAGCGTCGTAATCAATGGCGCGGTTGGGTTACCCACGCCCGTATTGATGAGAATCTCGGAATAAGGGGACACGATCTCTACTTTGACAAGACGTGCCAAGGAAACCGCCTCGCTAAACGCGCTGAGGTGGGACATTAAAACGACTCGAATAAAGACTTGGCCGTGGTGTGATGTCACGCTACGGAATACGTTAGCAGATTAGATTTGTGTAAATATTATTCTCTCTATGGCAATATGTGGAAACTTATTTTGCAGAGCCGGACACAACCTTTGTGTTCAAAATCTTCTATGAAGTACTTGGAGGAGGAACCCGCCTTGCAATGCCGAAGACAATCTGTGCGCCGGACTCGTCGTCATTGAAGCCTGGTTCAGGGGCTACTGAGGGAGTCCTGGATTAGGGGGTGTCCGGATAGCCGGACTATACCTTCGGCCGAACTACTGGACTATGAAGATACAAGATTGAAGACTTCGTCCCGTGTCTGGAAGGGACTTTCCTTGGCGTGGAAGGCAAGCTTGGCGATACGGATATGTAGATCTCCTACCATTGTAACAAACTCTGTGTAATCCTAGCCCTCTCCGGCGTCTATATAAACCGGAGGGTTTTAGTCCGTAGGACGAACATACAATCATACCATAGGCTAGCTTCTAGGGTTTAGCCTCTCTGATCTCGTGGTAGATCTACTCTTGTACTACCCATATCATCAATATTAATCAAGCATGACGTAGGGTTTTACCTCCATCGAGAGGGCCCGAACCTGGGTAAAAACATCGTGTCCCTTGTCTCCTGTTACCATCCGCCTAGACGCACGGTTTGGGACCCCCTACCCGAGATCCGACGGTTTTGACACTGACAGCCATGGTGGTGCTCGGGCGTGAGAGGGAGAGAGGACCAGAGGAGGGGAGAAGCACACCAGAGAGGTCAAGCGGGTTCGGGCGTGTCCATGGCATCGTCTGGGCGTGTCGGGGCAGCGGCGGGAAGCAGGACGTGGCTCGGCGCGTGGTCGCGCGCGTCGGACATATGCCCTCCTGCCTACTGGCAGGAGGTTGAAGACGGTGCGGTGGCTGGCTGGGCCTACCACAGTAGTGGGCCGACAGGTAGGTTGTCAGGTAAGTGGCCCAAGTGAGCTTTCTGTCTTTTCATAATTTCCGTTATGTTTTCTATTTTGTTTTTTGGTGTTCTGATTTAGTTCAGGCTCTAAACTATATTTTTTTAGCTTCTGAAAATAATCATGTGGCTATGTATAATATATTTAGAGCCACCCACCAATTTTCACAATTATTGGATTAGTAAAATAATTATTATGAATATAATCCAATTCAAATACTATAGGATTTAACTCAAAGGCCCAAGATAAATACTTATGAACCTCCAAAAATATTGGTTTCAATTTTATTCTTGCCAATATTTTTCAAAGCTAAAAAGGAACATTTCCTTGGAAACATTTGAAGCAATTTTTAATGTTGATCATTTTTAGAAATGATTTCTGAGGCTCTCCAATTCCCCAATTCAAATTTAAAAGAAATTTAGACATGATGCATGGATGCAAGAAAAATCAAGCAAGGTCTGATCTAGGGCTGTGACAGCTCACCCCCACTAAACAAGAATCTCGTCCTGAGATTCAAGACGTGAATAAGAGGAAAGGGGGGGTCACAGAACTATCACAATCTTCATAATCCATTTGCCCTTCCCGAAGATGTTGATTCTTTGCTTCAAATTTATCTTGACGTCTTTGCTTTCGAGATCTTTATCCAACATGATGACGACAAAAGAAAACTCTATAGAAAATGATATCCTCAAAGATCGAGCAATGCACGATCAACTCCGGGATGAGACACAGTAACTCTCTCGAGTTGAGACACAAACACACATCAGGGGTGATGGAAAGAAGCGGATGACAAGGGTTCAAATTGGTAGACAATAATTCCACACCTAAGAGGGTGGTGAACGGTTGTCAATGTAGCGAGGATTTGAATTGCCATGATTCCATAACGGGGCATCTTAGGGAAGGTGACTCATAGAGCTATTCCCTTAAGTGGCAAAAAGAATTACTTTTGTTACAAAGATCATTGAAACTCTTTATACTAGCCTAGGGCAATCACAATTGATCTTTTGAAGGAGTTCGAAAGAATGACATGCTCGGACTAGAATGGATGATGTGGGCTACCTTGTTGAAGACAACACAATGGATGATTTTTGCTTATCATCAGAAATGGATGGGACCCATGGTAGGACCACTTCTGAAGATGATCATGAACAACAATTTCTGAGAAGGGCAGTCCAATGGAGATTGACACAAGGCAGTGTAAGCTGGGAACAAAATGCAAATGTCGGGAATGTTCCAGCCATCATATCTGCCTGGGATTCAGATCTGGTTAGAAACAGACTACTTCAGACTCACATGTCTGAAAAGAAGAGTTTCAACACAAGTCGACGAGATGATGTTGTGAGATTCTCGGGAAATGAACTACGATAGCAAGCTCCAAAACATGAGATGGTTCTGCTACACACATGTGAACACACTGTCCTAGACAGGTGTGACCACATGGCAGTCTTATAATGAAACACTACCTAGTTCAGGTGGGGAACCATAATCGAGGATATTGAGGTCCTTGCATAAGGCATGCTCTTAAGAAGGAACTTCGTTTCCTTGAACAAATCAATCAGTGGCTTGGTGTGATAGGGGATAAATATGGAATGAGGATGATCAGTCTATCAGACCATAGAATACTTCGCACATGCATGACTGACTTGGGATGATTCCAGAGGAAGCAAAACAAACTTTCTCGAATTCACGGCGGCAACTTACATCAATTGCACGTGACTCAAAGGAAGTCACTTCTTTCATCCAAACATATACTTCATGAATGGGGCATGAATAAAATGCTTACACAAGTTTCCAACACTAGCTGGATGTTCAACACAAATCATGGAGGAGACAAAATGCTGCTGATGGGCTCAATGGCAACTCATCAGAATTTCCATATCACTGGACTTCCACCATTATGTGAACAATGTGATAGTATTGGTCAGACCAAAGGAAGTAATGGTGTATGCTCGAGGAGTCAACCACTAGTAAGACAACATTACGAATATCGTTGGTGCTGATTTGATTTGAGGATAGCCCACACTCAAATCAAAGTTTTGACAAAACAACAGATCCAACAACCAATCACGAGGAACAATCAATGAAGATATCATCTTTCTTCAACTAACACACAAACACAAGGATATCCCTTTGGAATGAACTAAGTTGGGCTAGCTTTTATCTTCCAACTCTCCAACTTGTTGTTTAGCTTAACCAACTAGTTCAGGGGTATCCAACACGGATTCTTGGGGAAAGAGTGGTTTATGGGTAAACCAACTTGATCACGAACTCACCATATCGGTCAGGTGATGACCTGGTGATACTTCCGAGAAGATATTCAAAAAATCATGAACCACCGATATGTTAATAAGCTCGAGAACAATCTTGCCTTTCAGAGCAAGAAGATAGGATCAAAAGAGCTAGGGATTAATAATCCTAACTCATTGACCGAAGTGTGCACCAGAAATATGGACTAGGTAGCACGATCAATTTTAGGATGATGATTTAATAACCAACACACTAAGAATGAGAATATTGTCCATTAACTACCACGCAACACGGTTGCTAGGAGTATTGATTTCACACATCATGGTTCACTTGCCGGCATTCCGGTTGCGACAACACGGGACTGAGGAATGAAAAATGATGGCAAGAAGTATCACTGCGTTAAGAATTCATAAGAGGTGGTGCAATACTCATGACATTCTTGACATAAAGATGGTAACACTCCAAGGTAGAACAGAGCAATAGCTTGATTGCATTTGATCTCCGAAATACAACTGCTTTGACCCTATCCTAGAAATGGATGAGGTACTGGAGTTTGTTTCTCCTAGTCATTCTGAACTAGAATGGCTTGATGGACCACAAGAACGATAAGCACCGGTGAACGAATGCTAACATACTCTTGACTATCGATTGATAGATGAAGGTCGGAATATAACTGAAGGGGGACAACTCAAAGGAACATATACTTTCTGATTTGTGGATGCATAGATTAGTATGCCGAACGAGTTCAACATATTTCTTCCGGATAACCCATGCAAAAGGTAGAACTGGCAGAGCCACAATGTAGAACGGAGAACTCATCAAGAGTACTCTGATTGTGATCTTTTGGTTCAAAAGAACTCCTTCCAAGAATGGTTCATGGTATTTGGAAGAATGATATACCACGGACCTCGAGGACTATCGCAAAGGTTGCTAATATCCTGAAGGTACAAGCAACACTATCAACACGAGGTAAGTAGAGTGGATCTTGGGTCAAGAACCCAGGAGTAGAATGCCTACTAACTAAATGGCATCATGGGATGCTTTCGAGAATGATGGCCAGAGTCATCACTTTGGGAACACTAATCATGGCTAGATTACTAGGTGACTCCCTAAAACACCTAGGGTCATAATAATAGCTCCAACATATATGTCGAGGTAATGGATTACCTCAACTTACTGACTAGTGTGGTTAATCTGGCTCAAAGGAACACCGGGAACGGGAAGGAAGGATTTTCAAATGCATCAAACTATTTAGAGACCTGGGATGACTCGGACAGCATAACGGCTGTAAATGCTCAAAAAGATTTGAGACATCCTGCAAAATGGTGGCATAACCACTCAACATCACAATATCAAGGTTCTGAGGCCAGCTATGAACATATGGAAGTAGTAGGAACTGAACTTAGGCTTGAACTCAACAATCCTAGGTAACTACGGTTTAGTAACACGTCATCCTGAGAGATAGAAGAGAAAATTAGTTCTTAACCCCCGTAGAAAAGAAGAGGTTGACTCAGATTAGAAGGTCATGAGGATAAGGAGTAAAAAGAGCCTTCTGTTCCCATCCACAATCAATTCCCTTATATAACTAAAGCATTTCTAGACACGACTTCGACCAGCCTGGCTTGGTAATCCTACAGACAATCAGGCTCTGATACCAAAGCTACCAGGACCCCGATTCTAAGTCACACCGATCTAGCGTGTAACACCTCATATCACTTTATGGCCTCACGCACGGTATTCCCACGGGTGTCACCTTACCATGGCCCGAGACCGTTTGCGCCTTTTGGCTCACGTATATGATAGTGTCACTAGCATCCATATGACAGAGAACCCGGGACTACATGACTAATCGTGAACCCAAAGTGGCACCAACTTACGAGGACAGGCATACATGAATCAACATCGAGCATGTCGGTCAGCAGCGTGCGAATCCGGGCTGTAGCACTGGGCTAACAGGACTTCAAGAACCCGGGCTGTAGCAGGCTAGGCAGGACTCCGGATGTCACCGCGTGACATTTCCCTGAAGGGACAGACACAGGAATGAAGTGAATCACATGCCGGCCAGTCAAGTGTTCCGGAGCAGTAGTGCTGGGCTAGCAGGACTCCGGTGAACCAGGCTGTAGCGGACTACTATGGCTCATGGAAGCACATGACTACATTTCCCCATAAGAGAGACTACCAAGGATAAACAACTAGGTTGTCGGATCCCACACATACCAAGCATTTCAATCATACACACAATATGCTCGATATGTGTAAATACAACATGGCATCACAACAAAACTCTACGACTCCAAGTATTTATTCAATAGGCTCCGAGGAGCAAGATATTACAAACATGGGTCTCCTGACCCAACATTCAGAGCATACAAATCAAAGCACATGCGGAAGCTTAACATGTCTGAGTACAAACATCTATAAATGAAAAAGGCTTAGAAGCCTGACTATCTACCAGATCTTGCCGAGGGCACAAGATCGTAGCTGAGGTAACAAGCTAAACGTCGAAGTCCACGTGGAACTACTAGCAAGACTGAAGTCTCTCTGCAAAAACATAAATTAAGCAAACGTGAGTACAAATGTACTCAGCAAGACTTACATCGAAACTAACTACATATGCATCGGTATCAACAAGGCGGGGGGTGGTGGAGTTTAATTGTAGCAAGCCAGCTTTGACTCAGTGGCTAACCTAAACTACGACTGCAAGCAACTCTTTTGAGGTGGCGCACACGAGTCAACATATTCACCATTCAATACACCACTATAGATCTGCTCCCGTCTCCCTACGAGAAGGCCATCCATAGCACTCACACTTATCTTGCGTGTTTTAGAGTATCGACTTCAAGTTATCTATGAACTGTACAGGCAACCCAGAAGTCCTTTACCGTGGACGCGGCTATTCGAATAGATCATTTATAACCCTGCAGGGGTGTACTTCTTCACACACGCTCTCGCCATTTACCACCATGTACACGTCGTGTATCTCGGCAACCTTCAAGCGGAAGCCTGGCGAGGGAGTCGGCCATGACCTAACTAACGACACAAGTCTCTAGTCCGGGTTTATCGCCTATTCGGGTTCCATCTGCGAGGAGATCCGGCCAGAGTTTCGCTCACAACCCCAAACGATGTGTGCAGGGTTCTCGAGACACCAAACGGGCGCTATAATGCCCTTGATGCGGCTATATCTCCCACGTGTCGAAGCACGACTTAGAGGCATAACCGCATTGAAAGCAATGTCGCAAGTGAGGTAATCTTCACACAACCCATGTAATACATAAGGAAAAGAGATACATAGTTGGCTTACAATCGCCACTTCACACAATTACAAGAATAGAGCATTACAACAACCAAATACAATCAAGGTCCGACTACGGAACCAAAATAAAAGAAGAACCCCAAATGCAACAAGGTCCCCGAAGGACCCCAACTGGGCTCCACTACTGATCAACTAGAACGAAACAACACAAAGGACAAGATCTTCATCGAGCTCCTCCTTGAGCTTGGTTACGTCACCTGCACAGTCTCATCGGCACCTGCAAGCTGGTTTTGGAAGTATCTGTGAGTCACGGGGACTCAGCAATCTCGCACCCTCGTGATCAAGACTATTTAAGCTTATGGGTAAGGTAAAGATATGATGTGGAGCTGTAGCAAGCGACTAGCATATATGGTGGCTAACCTATTCGCAAAAGAGAGCGAGAAGAGAAGGCAAAAGCACGGTCGAACAACTATGATCAAGAAGTGATCCTAGAACAACCTACGTCAAGCATAACTCCAACACCGTGTTCACTTCCCGGACTCCGTCGGAAAGAGACCATCACGGTTACTCACATGGTTGATGTATTTTAATTAAGGTCAACTTCAGGTTTTTTACAACCGGACGTTAACAAATTCCCATCTACCCATAACCGCGGGCACGGCTTTCGAAAGTTCAAATCCCTGCAGGGGTGTCCCAACTTAGCCCATCACAAGCTCTCACGGTCAACGAAGGATAAACCTTCTCCCGAGACATTCCGATCAGACTCGGCATCCCGGTTCTACAAGACAACTTCGACAAAGATAAAACAAATCCAGCAACACCGCCCGAATGTGCCGACAAATCCTGAGAGGAGCTGCACATATCTCGTTCTCAGGGCACACCGGATTGTCCAAACTTCCGGTAGGCCAGCCCAGAGTTGCCCCTGGTGGCCACCGGCGGCTGACAGGTTGGACCAACACTCAGAGGAGCACTGGCCCAGGGGGTAAATTAATGATGACCCTCAGGAGCGCGACTCCCAAGGGAAAAGAAAAGGCTATGTGGCGAATGGTAAAACGAATGTTGGGCATTGATGGAAGAGTTTTATTCAAGGCAAACTGTCAAGGGGTTCCCATTACACCCAACCGCGTAAGGAACGCAAAATCCGGGAACATAACACCGATATGACGGAAACTAGGGCGGCAAGAGTGGAACAAAACACCATGCATAAGGCCGAGCCTTCCACCCTTTACCAAGTATATAGATGCATTAATTAAATAAGATATATTGTGATATCCCAACAAGTAAATATGTTCCAACAAGGAACAAAATTTCCATGTTCCAACAAGGAACAAACTTCAATCTTCACCTGCAACTAACAGCGCTATAAGAGGGGCTGAGCAAAGCGGTAACATAGCCAAGCAACGG
Organism: Triticum aestivum; assembly: GCF_018294505.1. Taxonomy (NCBI): domain Eukaryota; kingdom Viridiplantae; phylum Streptophyta; class Magnoliopsida; order Poales; family Poaceae; genus Triticum; species Triticum aestivum. The sequence continues at coordinate 304,285,862 of NC_057812.1, forward strand.
TTTGCTAGGACAAGGTGGGTTAGAGGCTTGGTTCAACAATATGGGAGGCATGATAAGCAAGTGGTAGGTATCGCAGCATAGGCATAGCAAAAGAGCGAGCAACTAGTAAGCAAAGATAGAAGTGATTTCGAGGGTATGGTCATCTTGCTTGAAATCCCGCAAGGAAGAAGAACGAGTCCATGAAGAAGACAAACGGATGTAGTCGAACGGATCCTCACAAACCCGACGTTATCGGAACCAACCCGAAGAAGCAACACCGGAAAGGAGCAAACAACATAGTAAACAACCAACACATGACCATGGCAAGATGCACAACCAAGTATGATGCATGTCCGGTTTAATGAAGCATGGCATGGCAAAGTGCACAAGCAATTCTACAAATTAAGTGGAGCTCACTATGCAATGAGTTGCATATTGACGAAACACACAGCAAGTTATTTAGTTCGATCTCATTTATGTACCCATCAATATTAAATGTTGTTAAACATGGCAAGAGGTATAGCATAGTAAAACTACCTATCTAGGCAAGTTTAAATGAGGCCGGAACAACAACCAACAAGTCCGGAAACTCCTCATGTGCATATATTAGGTTTGGTACTATTCTGCCGCAAACCATATTTTATAGTTGTTAAACATGCAAAGTAGGGCTACCATGCTAAACTATGCATTTTTCTACCCCATTTACATATAAAGATTATTTAAAACCGAGCTACATTTATTTAGTTATGAATTAAATCATTTTAACATGGCAATATGGTAAATAAATGCAAACAGTAGTTTAAACATTTTAAACATGGTTAAAAGTTGGATATTATGAAACTAGACACAATTCTAAGCATTTTTCATATATAAATTGTTTTAAACCGATGCACGGTTTGTGAATTAATGATGCATGAACAAAGAGGGTTTTTCTGCAAAACTGGCAGTCTCTGGATAATGTCTAGATTCGCAGGCAAGGAAAAAACACATCACGGGCCGAAACTACTAGGCGCAGGACATCAGCAGTAGCAGAATCGGGCCAAGCCCAAGTAGGAACAGAGGAGGGGCATTGGGGATCTGCTCACCATGGGCCAAGGCCCGGGCGATGGAGAGGGAGGCCGGCAGGGGGCGACGCTGGGCCTTGGAGGTCGTGGTCAATGAGCGGCTCTACCGAGCGAGCTGCTGCTGCTCGTTACTGAAGAATGAAGAACACAAGCAGTAGCAGTTTCATGGCGATGCAGAAAACGGGCAGAGGCGCGATGCAGAGGAAGAGGCGTGATGCAGAGGTAAGGGACCAGCAGGCGCGGCGGATCTGGGCAGTCCGAGGGTCGGGGATGTGGTTCCTGGCGACGGGGAACTCCGGCGGTGGCATTGCTTGATGGAGCGAAGCAGGCAGCAGTGGGATCATGCGGGCGAAGCAGAGGACGGTGTCAAGCTCGTTCCCGAGCAGAGGACGACGGCGGTCTCGGCGCGAGCTCCTGGCGACGAGGTGTGATGCAGGGGAGGCAGACGAGGTGGCGAGGAAGGCCGGGACTGCAAGGGCGCGAAGACGACAACAACAACGCGGTCGGCGAGCAGGGGAGGCCATGGCGTGGTGCTTTCCTTCTGCAGTTTCCTGAAGAGGACAGAGGGCAGATGAGAGAGGGAACCAGAGGAAGGAGAGAAAGGGAACCAGGGTGGCGCTCAACTGAGACGGCGACGGTGGAGATGCTCGGGACCCTCCTGGTCCAGATCGAGTGAGGCAGGATGACTCGGGCTACATCCATGGCGCGTGAAGCACCTGTAGGGAAAAGACAGGGAGAGAGATGGCGTGAGCGAGAGAGAGAGAGACAGGGGAAAAGGAGGATGGAAAGGAAAACAGAGGCGACGGTCCTGCTGGTTGCCGACGAGGAGCGGCTCGGGAGGCCTCGGGCACGAGGAGCAGGGCTGGCTCTATGGTTGGTGGGAAGGATCGATGGCGAGAAGTGGCTGGCGCTGGTTGACTCCGGTTGAATCGGGAGGAAATCCAAAGGAGTAAGGAGGTTGGTCAGGTGGTTCGAATGGATCGGGCAAGATCCCGAGGCTGGAGGAGACAGTGGGCGGCGACGGCGGCGGGGATGATTTGAGGGATTGGACAGCTAGGTCTAGGTTAGGCTGTTTATATAGCAAGTAGGTAAATAGGTGGGAGTTTTTGGATCATCCGATCAAAATTGGATGGTCCGAGATAAATAGGTTAGGTAGCCCAAATAATAAACCGAAGATATTTTAAAGATGTTTGGTGATGATCCGGACCCGACGGTAACGACAGAGCGGGTCGGGTTCGGAGAAGTTTCGGACATGCACGTGAGGGGTTTGAGTATTGTGTAGAGAGGGTCAAACAGTCGGGCAACAAACGAATGGTCGGTCTTGAGCAAGGTCAACAGAGACGAGGAAGAAGCGGCAACTATCAACGGGTGCAAGTGTGGTTGGGCTCAGAACGGACAATGGAGAGAACTCGGAGAACCCGGACGAATGCAAGTTTCGAAAACATGCAGATGCAATGCGGATGATGCCATGGCAATATGCAACATGCAAGAGAAAGACAAGGCAACAACAACGAATAACTGGAAGACACCTGGTGCATCGGTCTCGGGGCGTTACAACACTCCACCACTACAAGAGGATCTCGTCTCGAGATCTAGGATGGCACCGGAGGGAAAACGGAAGAGAAAGAGAAGAGGTAAAAATAAGTTGCTTCTTTGACCAACGAGTGAAAACATGAACCTTGAAAAGGTTAAGCCATTTCGAGAAAATAATACAACGGAGATGACGAAGTTGAAAACACTCGGTTAGAAAAGAGGGACAAGGAAGAACAAATTCGGGCAGCACTCCAGTTGAAAAGTGATGGAAGACTTGATAAAGCGAAAAGAACTTGAGCAACAGGGCACAACACTCCAGTTAAATGGATAAGCAAGAAAAGAACAATGTCCTGACAAGAACAAGAAGAAGGGTTGAACAGAGCAACAACACAATGCCTCCGGAAGAGAGAAATAGAAGATAGATCATTGAGATAAAAGAATGTAGAAGAAAATGACAACTTCTGCCACAAAAGAGCTTGAAAAGGCATCCTTAGCAGAAGGTTCGAACCGAGTTGTTGGAAAAAACAACAACATAAAGGATAAACTTGATATGGACTTATAGAAGACATCTCAAAATTATGAGGTGACAACTTGCCACTCACGGAAAAGATTTGATTGGATTGATATGAACAAGGAGACGAGAAAATATTTCACCGGGTGGATAAGTGAAGAACTTGGATCATTTATAAGCACCATAATTAGCAACAATCCTTAGGTAAAGTTTTAGGTGAAATATAACCCAAGATAACTCCAACGAAGAGGTTGATGGATTTAAAATATCTCATTTTGATAACTTGTGATTCATGAAATATGAATTCAAATTATCCAGAATGACATAATACCACCTCCAAAGATGCGGTAGAAAGAAATTGCACTCCGGATTGCAAGAAGAAGAAAGCTTGAACTCTCTAGAAATGAATCTTGATGAAAGCTTCGAGAAGGAATCAAATCCTTGATGAACCATCATGTAGAACCTCCATGAAGAACTCCGGTAAACAAAAAGAATAACGAAAATAAAGAGAAGTTGGAAACACAAGGTGAAACCTTGTAATGATTTAGATGGATCTCCGTGATAACTAGAGGTTGGCACTCCAGGAAAGAAAGACGAGCACTTGAAACCAAGAATTTAATCATCGTAAACAAACTCCGGAAGAAAAGATTAACATATGGATGAAACAAGAATAAGAATTACATTATGCTTAACCTTCACCAATTAAATTGATGACCAACAATGGATTTGGCACACTATTTATTCTCGTTGAAAAATGATTAAGAGAGATATCGATAACTTGATAAAGTCTTCAACGAACCACCGGTAGGATTGAAACAACGAATGAATTGATATGATAAACAAGGAAGCGAAATCTTGAACGAACCACCGTAAGAATTGAAAATGAACGAAGATAACATAAAGAAACACCAGGAAGAATTAGCAAATGAACGAAGATACATGAGAGAGTTTAGATACAAAAGAACAGAGAGATCATGAACTGATTAGAGGATATTTGAATGATGCACCGGTAAGATTTAGAGAAAGAGAGCTGAAAGCTGAGAATGAATACTTCTGAGGTGGTGGCCTTCGGAGAAACAAACTGAAAAGACTCTTGAATTGCTCCGGATGGATGAAAAGAATCCTCACAATTGAAAACAATTATGAGAGGATGGTATCAAGCTAGAGCCACGAATCTCTGAGAGAACGGATAAGATATGGAGGGAAAAATTCTTCTTCGGTCTTCAAATGTTGAGAATGATGACGAGAAACACCACCATTTGTTGTTGAGGCACTCCGGAATAGAAATTAGAAAGGTTGAACCAACGATGAAAAGAAAAGAAAGATCTTGGAGAAAAGCATTTGACTGATGATAATTCGTTCTTACGTCAAACTTTAGAAAAGAATTTGAGAAGCTCCGGAAAAATAAGAAGAGTCAGGTAAGATCCTGGGAAAAGACCTGTGGGTTAGGGCCCACTAAAAAGAAGCACCATTGAAATGATATAAAAGATATGTTGCACCGGTTGAATTAAATGGCTTGGATGAGATAACAATCTCGAAAGAGCTTGAATGAATGCAGAGTGGAAACATGAGCCTTCGAGATATGTTCAGCACACCCGAACAAATGAAGAGGTGCACCGGCATGGAAAAACGTTTGAAATGAGGAAAGGATATGGTCAACACCAAAACATGAATTCGACCCACCGGAGAAGAAAAAGAACGGATAATGATGAACTAGAAGCTCCGTTAGAATCTTCATGAGAAACACCGGGTAAGAACAATTAAAGGAAAGAAAGAAGAGACTTCACATCAATAAAATGATACTTGATTAAGACATCTGAGTCCTCGAAGAAAGAGGGTGGGAGGGTGCGAAAAACAAAGACAACTTGGGATGGATGAAACGAACAACATTGAGAAAGCTGAGACTGAATCTTGCGGATGTTGAAAATGAACGGATCCGCTTGAAGAGAACACACCGGTTGAACAGGATTTACATGACAATCTCGATTATCAAGAAGGATTAGTATTCACATAGGAATATGAGAACACCACTTAGGAAAGGTATGGAATCAACATTTGACTTCGAAGGAACTCGAATACCACAATCCAAAACAAAGCAAAGGATTGGCTTGCGGAATAAGCCGGAACAAACATATGATAGAGATTTCGTCCGAAGTTTTCGTGGTGGGGCCTACACGGGCTCGATCGTACATCACCATCATGTACAAGGCAGTGCACATGACATACGAAGCGTCCCCGAGTCGGCATAGCCAAGGACTCTTTAAGACACAACGAGACCACTGTAAAACCAACCGTGAATAGGCGGACCACTAGACGTCGAACCCCAATTTCATATCATACATCTGACGGAAAGATATCCTAGGAGCTACTTGAATTCCCACTTATAAACTCCTGAAATTTTCCGGTTATGCAATCAGGTCTTGGGGATACAGGGGAAGCATAATATCTCACCCAAAACTAGCAAATCCTACATCCAGCTGTATCCATCCTTCAACACATAACCAAGAAACCATCGGAAATCATCTACCTCAACCTTCAAAAAGCATCCGTTATACGAGTTATAGCAATACTCCCGAACTCCCGACCCAGTACTAGGTGGCATCGAGGTTATCTCACCAACAACTGCATAAAAGAGATTTTCGATGTCGGCGAAACTAAACTCAGGTATTCCAGAACTGCAACGATAAAATTGTGACGACAACACCTCGGAGCTCAACTCCCCGGGACACTGCCACAACCCCTAAATGATAGGAGGCACCAAGAACAATGTTCTCATCACAAATCGATCGGAACGATTCCAAGATACCCGCGTGATCCTAAATTTTTTTAGTGAAATCTGGGAAGAGAAGAGACAAAACTCTACGCCAGGATGCCTTACCAGAGCGATGAAGGGACTGGGGATTAAAAAGAATTCCTAAACTCTCCGATATATAATTCCTAAATGACTCAAAACATTTTTCTAGACTAAACTCGTCAGCTAAATTGGATCAAGCAGTGGGGGCTCCTAAGGTCGGGGAAGGCTCTGATTACCAACTTATAACGCCCTCGATGCGGCTATATCTCCCACGTGTCGAAGCATGACTTAGAGGCATAACCGCATTGAAAGCAATGTCGCAAGTGAGGTAATCTTCACACAACCCATGTAATACATAAGGAAAAGAGATACATAGTTGGCTTACAATCGCCACTTCACACAATTACAAGAATAGAGCATTACAACAACCAAATACAATCAAGGTCCGACTACAGAACCAAAATAAAAGAAGAACCCCAAATGCGACAAGGTCCCCGAAGGACCCCAACTGGGCTCCACTACTGATCAACTAGAATGAAACAACACAAAGGACAAGATCTTCATTGAGCTTGGTTACGTCACCTGCATGGTCTCATCGGCACCTGCAAGCTGGTTTTGCAAGTATCTATGAGTCACGGGGACTCAGCAATCTCGCACCCTCGCGATCAAGACTATTTAAGCTTATGGGTAAGGTAAAGATATGATGTGGAGCTGCAGCAAGCGACTAGCATATATGGTGGCTAACCTATTCGCAAAAGAGAGAGAGAAGAGAAGGCAAAAGCCCGGTCGAACAACTATGATCAAGAAGTGATCCTAGAACAACCTACGTCAAGCATAACTCCAACACCGTGTTCACTTCCCGGACTCCGCCGAAAAGAGACCATCACGGTTACACACGCGGTTGATGTATTTTAATTAAGGTCAACTTCAGGTTTTTTACAACCGGACGTTAACAAATTCCCATCAACCCATAACCGCGGGCACGGCTTTCGAAAGTTCAAATCCCAGCAGGGGTGTCCCAACTTAGCCCATCACAAGCTCTCACGGTCAATGAAGGATAAACCTTCTCCCAAGACATTCCGATCAGACTTGGCCTCCCGGTTCTACAAGACAACTTCGACAAAGATAAAACAAATCCAGCAACACCGCCCGAATGTGCCGACAAATCCTGATAGGAGCTGCACATATCTCGTTCTCAGGGCACACCGGATTGTCCAAACTTTCAGTAGGCCAGCCCAGAGTTGCCCCTGGTGGCCACCGGCGGCTGACAGGTTCGACCAACACTCAGAGGAGCACTGGCCCGGGGGGTAAATTAATGATGACCCTCAGGAGCGCGACTCCCAAGGGAAAAGAAAAGGCTATGTGGCGAATGGTAAAACGAATGTTGGGCATTGATGGAAGAGTTTTATTCAAGGCGAACTGTCAAGGGGTTCCCATTACACCCAACCGCGTAAGGAACGCAAAATCCGGGAACATAACACCGATATGACGGAAACTAGGGCGGCAAGAGTGGAACAAAACACCATGCATAAGGCCGAGCCTTCCACCCTTTACCAAGTATATAGATGCATTAATTAAATAAGATATATTGTGATATCCCAACAAGTAAATATGTTCCAACAAGGAACAAAATTTCCATGTTCCAACAAGGAACAAACTTCAATCTTCACCTGCAACTAACATCACTATAAGAGGGGCTGAGCAAAGTGGTAACATAGCCAAGCAACGGTTTTCTATGACAAGGTGGGTTAGAGGCTTCGTTCAACTATATGGGAGGCATGATGAGCAAGTGGTAGGTATCGCAGCATAGGCATAGCAAAAGATCGAGCAACTAGCAAGCAAAGATAGAAGTGATATCGAGGCTATGGTCATCTTGCCTGAAATCCCGCAAGGAAGAAGAACGAGTCTATGAAGAAGGCAAATGGACGTAGTTGAACGGATCCTCACAAACGCGACGTTATCGGAACCAACCCGAAGAAGCAACACCGGAAAGGAGCAAACAACATAGTAAACAACCAACACATGACCATGGCAAGATGCACAACCAAGTATGATGCATGTCCGGTTTAATGAAGCATGGCATGGCAAAGTGCACAAGCAATTATACAAATTAAGTGGAGCTCACTATGCAACGAGTTGCATATTGACGAAACACCACAACAAGTTATTTAGTTCGATCTTGTTTATGTACCCATCAATATTAAATGTTGTTAAACATGGAAAGAGGTGGAGCATAGGAAAACTACCTATCTAGGCAAGTTTAAATGAGGCCGGAACAACAACCAACAAGTCTGGAAACTCCTCATGTGCATATATTAGGTTTGTTACTGTTCTGCCCTAAACCATATTTTATAGTTGTTAAACGTGCAAAGTAGGGCTACCATGATAAACTATGCATTTTTCTACCCCATTTACATATAAAGATTATTTAAAACCGAGATACGGTTATTTAGTTATGAATTAAATCATTTTAACATGGCAATATGGCAAATAAATGCAAACAGTAGTTTAAACATTTTAAACATGGTTAAAAGTTGGATATTATGAAACTAGACACAATTCTAAGCATTTTTCATATATAAATTGTTTTAAATCGATGCACGGTTTGTGAATTAATGATGCATGAACAAAGAGGGTTTTTTTGCAAAACTGGCAGTCTCTGGATAATGTCTAAATTCGCAGGCAAGGAAAAACACATCACGGGCCGAAACTACTGGGCGCAGGACATCAGCAGTAGCAGAATCGGGCCAAGCCCAAGTAGGAACAGAGGAGGGGCGTTGGGGATCTGCTCACCATGGGCCAAGGCCCGATCGGTGGAGAGGGAGGCCGGCAGGGGGCGACGCTGGGCCTTGGAGGTCGCGGTCAACGAGCGGCTCTACCGAGCGAGCTGCTGCTGCTCGTTACTAAAGAACGAAGAACACAAGCAGTAGCAGTTTCATGGCGATGCAGAAAACGGGCAGAGGCACGATGTAGAGGTAGGGGACCAGCGGGCGTGGCGGATCTGGGCAGTCCGAGGGTCGGGGAAGCGGTTCCCGGCGACGAGGAACTCCGGCGGTGACACTGCTCAATGGAGCGAAGCAGGCAGCAGCGGGATCATGCGGGCGAAGCAGAGGACGGCGTCGAGCTCGTTCCCGAGCAGAGGACGACGGCGGTCTCGGCGCGAGCTCCCGACGACGAGGTGTGATGCAGGGGAGGCAGATGAGGCGGCGGGAAAGGCCGGGACTGCAAGGGCGCGAAGACGACGACAACAACGCGGTCGGCGAGCAGGTGAGGCCATGGCGTGGTGCTTGCCTCCTACAGTTTCTTGAAGAGGACAGAGAGCAGATGAGAGAGGGAACCAGAGGAAGGAGAGAAAGGGAACCAAGGCGGCGCTCAACTGAGACAACGACGGTGGAGATGCTCGGGACCCTCCTGGTCCAGATCAAGCGAGGCAGGAGGACTCGGGCTGCAGCCATGGCGCGGGAAGCACCCGTAGGGAAAAGACAGGGAGAAAGATGGCGTGAGCGAGAGAGAGATAGGGGAAAAGGAGGATGGAAAGGAAAACAGAGGCGAGGGCCCTGCTAGTTGCCTGCGAGGAGCGGCTCGGGAGGCCTCGGGCATGAGGTGCGGGGCTGGCTCTCTGGTTGGTGGGAAGGATCGATGGCGAGAAGTGGCTGGCGCTGGTTGACTCCGGTTGAATCGGGAGGAAATCGAAAGGAGGAAGGAGGTTGGTCAGGTGGTTCGAATGGATCGGGCAAGATCCCGAGGCTCGAGGAGACAATGGGCAGCGACGGCGGCGGGGAGGATTTGAGGGATTGGGCAACTAGGTCTAGGTTAGGCTGTTTATATAGCAAGTAGGTAAATAGGAGGGAGTTTTTGGATCATCCGATCAAAATCGGACGGTCCGAGATAAATAGGTTAGGTAGCCCAAATAATAAACCGAAGATATTTTAAAGATGTTTGGTGATGATCCGGACCCGACGGTAACGACTGAGCGGGTCGGGTTCGGAGAAGTTTCGGACACGCACGTGAGGGGTTTGAGTATTGTGTAGAGAGGGTCAAACGGTCGGGCAACAAACGAATGGTCGGTCTTGAGCAAGGTCAACAGAGACGAGGAAGAAGCGGAAACTATCAACGGGTGCAAGTGTGGTTGGGCTCGGAACGGACAACTGAGAGAACTCGGAGAACCCGGACGAATGCAAGTTTCGAAAACATGCAGATGCAATGCGGATGATGCCATGGCAATATGCAACACACAAGCGAAAGACAAGGCAACAACAACAAATAACTGGAAGACACCTGGCGCATCAGTCTCGGGGCGTTACAGGCGCCCGGTACACCGTGCCATGGTGTATCTACCGCATCATAGCCCACCCCTAGGGTCAGCGCTACGCACGACCGCCAACACATATCCTACAAACACCAGAAACTAGTTGCAACTCCTGGACAGAGGACAAGGGCAGTTAATAAGTCGAGAGGGTCCATTGGTTTTGGGCCCAATGCGTGGTAGTAGCTATTCATGGATCACAAACACAGAACTCAGTTCCTAAGAACGGTTTCAATGAGACAACCCACCATGTACTCCTACATGGCCTCTCACCACTACCTTTACCAAATCGTGTTCACACACTTAGCTCACACACAGTAGGACATGTTCATCACTATTCCAATTCATCCCCGATGAATCAAACCCGACTCAACTCTAAGCAGTAGCAGGCATGACAAACAAGCATGAATGAGTAGGCACATCAGGGCTCAAACAACTCCTACTCATGCTAGTGGGTTTCATCTATTTACTGAGGCAATGAGAGGTCATGCAGAGGATAAGGGGTTCAACTACTGCAGCAAGTAACAGATGAATCATTGTTGTCCTAATGCAGTAAAAGAGAGCAGGAGCGAGAGAGTGGGATTGTATCGGAATGAACAAGGGGGTTTTGCTTGCCTGGCACTTTTGAAGATAGCATTGAGTCTTCATCAGTGTCAACAATCACAATGTCGGAACATCGTCTACCGAGAGGGGACACATACCGGCAACAGAGAGAGAACACAATCAATGCAATGCCACAATATGATGCATGATCATGACATGGCAATATGCTTGATTTGAGCTAATGCATCTAGCTATGATTTAAATGAAGTTGGTTTGAATACATGATTCAAATTCCAACTCCATATATGATTATTTAAATGCCCTTCATTTGTTTTGTCCAAAACAGAGGACGAACATTGTTCAAACATGCATGTAAATGGTACAGATGGATTCCTTGAATTTTTCTAATAATTTTTCATATATAATTTATTTCATTCTGAGCTACGGTTGATTTTCTATGAATTTTTGAAGTTTTAAATATTTTCTAGAATTTTCTGAATTATTAAATCATTTCTGATTTATTTAAAATTCCAGAAAATAAATACTGCATCAGCCTGACATCATCATGATGTCAGCAGGTCGATGGGGCACCGTCCAGGTCAAACCTGACGTGTGGGGTCCACACGTCAGTGACTACCTAACTAACCTAAGTTTAATTAGGGCTTGGGCCCGCATGCCAGTGTCTAATCTACTTAACTAAGTTAATTAACACTAACTAAACCTAACACTAATTAAACTGGGGCCTAGGCCCACACGTCGGTGGGTCAGGGGAAAGTCAAACCCTGGTCAAAATGGGGTCAACCCCGCCGGAATTGACCTGCGGCTCGTCGCCGGCGACCTCACAGAGCGGCGGAGGCGCTCGGAATTCGCCGTCCGGCGTCCTCTCGACCCGCGGTTTGGCTCTATGGGCTGCTGGGCATGCGCCGCGTCCAGGGAAACGCACGAGAGGGGGCGGGGTGGTCGGAGTCAACGACACCGACGAGCAGAGCGGCGCCGGAGTTCGGACGTCGACGGATTCGACGCCGTAGGGCATGGCAGGAGCAACATATGGCCGCTACGGCCCCGTGGTGATGCGCTGAGCGCGGTGATGCGCTCGGTTTCGAGCTCAGGTGGACGTGGCCTCGGCAGCGAGGAGCTCAGGTGGTGGCGCGTGCGGGCGAGCGCGGTGTGGCAGCTACGGTGTGCAGCAGAGCAAACAAGGAGGGGGAGAAGGAGCAGGAGCTCACAGCGAGTGCAGAGGGCGTCGAAACGGGCTCGTGGAAGGATTGGAGTTGGCGGGGCGGCGAAGTCAATCTCGCCGTCGGGAGGTTGAAGACAAGCCCGGTGAGGACGTTCGGGGCTTCTGGCGGGGCATGGCTCTGTGAGGGGGTCGAGGACGAAGTGGCGGAGCTTCTGGGCTACTCGGGAGGACGAGGGAGAAGCGTTGGCCGTGGTGGTGCTCGGGCGCGAGAGGGAGACAGGACCAGAGGAGGGGAGAAGCACACGAGAGAGGTCGAGCGGGTTCGGGCGTCTCCGTGGCGTCGTCTGGGCGTGTCGGGGCAGCGGCAGGAAGCAGGACATGGCTCGGCGCGTGGTCGCGCGCGTCGGACACACGCCCTCCTGCCTACTGGCAGGAGGTTGAAGATGGTGCAGTGGCTGGCTGGGCCTACCACAGTAGTGGGCCGATAGGTAGGCTGTCAGGTAAGTGGCCCAAGTGAGGTTTCTGTCTTTTCATAATTTCTGTTCTGTTTTCTATTTTGTTTTTTGGTGTTCTGATTTAGTTCAGGCACTAAACTATATTTTTTAGCTTCTGAAAATAATCATGTGGCTATGTATAATATATTCAGAGCCACCCACCAATTTTCAGAATTATTGGATTAGTAAAATAATTTTTATGAATATAATCCAATTCAAATACTATAGGATTTAACTCAAAGCCCCAAGATAAATACTTTTGAACCTCCAAAAATATTGGTTTGAATTTTATTCTTGCCGATATTTTTCAAAGCTGAAAAGGAACATTTCCTTGGAAACATTTGAAGAAATTTTAATGTTTATCGCTTTTTGAAATGATTTCTGAGCCTCTCCAATTCCCCAATTCAAATTTAAAAGAAATTTAGATATGATGCATGGATTCAAGAAAAATCAAGCAAGGGCTGATCTAGGGCTGTCACACCAAAATCCAGGCTGTTACAATCTCGTGGCTCGCATGCTCGCCCTAGCCGCACCTCGCTTGCAACTTCCTCATCAGCTAGTAGCATGTTTAAACTAGTACCTCCCAATTAAGCCCGAGGAGCCGGAAAATCCTGGCGCTACATTGGGAACCATGCAATATGGCTCTGTACGTAAAGTGCTAGTACTCTACTACTCTGTAGCTTGTGGCATTGCATGCATGGACTTCACTCAATTATCGGCTCTATAAAATAAATTCCTCTTGACTGATTTTTTTGTTTTGAAACAGAGGCAAAAGCTTTGCCTCATCTCATTGATAAAGAAGGAACGACTAACAAAGTTCGATGAGATCCATTACACCTCCACAAATGGAAGCGAAAAGCCTAGTCTCGCTGTATCAAATAACTCAAATGTTCTGCCCCCGCAGTAATCGTCACTGATAAACAAGCTACTAGTGTGTGTGTGAGAGGAGCGGCTGAGTAGGCCAGCTACGCGCTTGAATAGAGCACCAAGAGTACCCACTACGCAGGTGTACTTTCCCTACATTGATAGTACATCGATGGTTCTAGAGAACAGTACTACCCTCCACTTCCAACTGTAGCTCCTTGGCCCCGAGATTCAAGAGTTCAAAACTGGTGCACTATACTAGAAGTATACTACATCGCATTACTAGTTGAGAAAGTAGTACTAGTAATGCTACAGTACGAGTACATAGTTAATAATAGCCTCACCCCTTCGCTAAGGAACGATCAAGGAGCTACAGTTGGAAGGGACGCGGCCCTGCGGTTACTACGCTCTTATCTCCTCCTCGCCAGTTCCCCTCCCCCGGAAGAGAAGGCAGTTCATCGCTGCTCCCATGGATTCACCAGGCGGTTCTCCTCCTCGTCGGGGCTGGGAGACCTTGGACGGCGATCCTCTGGGAGAAATCGCACGCCACTCCGACATCCTCACCGGCGCAAGACTTGGTGCTCCCTGCACCAACTTTTTCAAGACGGTGCTTCAACAGGCTTGGGAAAAGGCCATGCTTGTTGGTCTTTCATGCATCCTCGAGGAGAAGTTTCTTCTATGGGACAATCCTGCGAACAGTCCACCGCTTCCTCGCCATGGTTGCACGTTGACTCCGCTAGAGTTACCGACGTTGAGAGGTAGTCAGATTTTGTCCGATGAGCAGGTCAGTCATGGAGTTTGATCATCTAGTACTTAGTTATTCCATTTCCATCCCGTAATTTCTCTGCTGCCCACCGTCTTATATATAGGTCTTGGTCAGTGCCAACAAAGATTGTCTTGCATACCTCCGACTGGATACCACCATCATTTTGCACAACATCCATAGCAGTGCGGCCGTTCCCGTAGACCCCTTCTCCACCATTGGGATCGGCCTTCCGGACTGGCTAGGCTTGAATACATATGATGATGCCTACATGAGATTGAAGAAGATAGCAATTGCGGACCCGCCAACAAAGCGACGTGGCTACAATGATTACTATCACATCGCGGTGTTCGACATAAGGATTGCATCAATGCAAGAGGCAGTAACGGCAGAGACTGGCGCATGTTGGCCGTGGCAGATTTCTACCCCTACACGTTTGAAGATGTTGTGCGCCATCTAGGCCGCATCTTTGCGGTGACAAGCCAGGGGACTTGTTTCGTTTGGTTACCATCCTAAGGTATGGGAGATTACAAACGGAATGTACAAACCATCATTTGCATCCCTAACGATACTCCATTATTTTGCAGGGACCAGTCATCCCCCGATCAAAATAAGAACGCGGATCTTGGAAGTGCATTTGCATCCGCGATTTGGTCTAACATGGAACCTTGTAGCTGACTTTGGCATATTGGGATCAACTATCTTAGCAGTCGTTACCCATGGTACCACTGATGTGCAACATGGTCACACAATCTACCATGATCGGACCGTCACCATCTACCCAGGTATTCCATTTAGTACTATATATTTTAACCCTCTCGCCTTCTCTTTCATTGTTGTACTACTTACTAGTAGGATTACTTTTTACCTTGGAGGATGCTTATAGCTAGCTAGGCCCTTGAATACTTGAACCCACTAGCTTCCACCATTTTTGTTTTTCCATGTCTTACTATCTCATCCATGTAGCCAAGAGTGGCTATATATAATAAGCTGGATATTTTACTTCCTATATATCGGAGTAGTGCTATTTGCTGCACAGTATTACTGACCGCCATATTTGAGCACAACATTATTATGCATGGACCTTGACTATGTACGTCACCATGTGTCCAGATCTGAGATGCCGTGTGTACCAGATGAATGGCGCCGAGTTCGACCCCCGTGATGCTACATGGGTGCCGAGGAACACTCTTGGAGAGTACTCGCTTTTCATTGGGGACAGCTACCCCATTGTGAAGAGAACACTACTGCAGGATGGTCCAAACGCGACACTACAATCAGCGACCCTTCGATGAAACTGTGTGCGATGCCATAATCGCAAAAGGTGCAAAACTTTTGTGATGGCAGAGCTATCAAACATGGTTCAGATTTTAGTTGTGTGTGCGATGCAGGGCATACGGTTCAGCTCAATGAATTGTTTGCGATGAGGAGGAACAAAAGAAATAGGCAGACTAATGAATGTGTGTGCGATATAGAGCATACGGTTCACTTGGATGAACTGTTTGTGATTAGGCAACACAAAATAAACGGTCAGCCAGATCAAGGTGTGTGTGATACGCGGCAAACAGTTTCGTAATCAGAAATGTGTGCGAAGACCAATAATAACTCAGACGATTGCTGCTAATAAGCAATGTGATTTTCTCTTTCTATAGTAGAATAACATGTATATATATATATAACTAAAATAAACATCCAATTACATAAGTGACTATACAGATCATTCGCACACACCTTAATAAACAATTGCATGCATTCTAAAGTACGAGAGACGATCATCTAGTCATCTACTTCTTGTGACGCTCCCGCCACTACTATGTGGCTCGATCCCTCGTCTGGGTCAGGAAGAAGACAGTTCCTCATGTCAACGATCCGCCTGTACATCTCATAGCTCGTGTACGTATCCGTGGCCGCGTACTTAACATGTTGTTCATCTAGTCTCTTATGCCACACAATGTGCCAGACGTTCATGTCCTTATTGCTCTCATTCTTCATCTTCATGTAGTGGGGGTCGATGATGGCCGAGGCGAGGCCAACCAGGGAGTTCAGTTTGTTTTTTTCGCTGCCCCAGACCTTGTAGTGGCTTTGGATGTTGACAAGATTCAGGAATTTCAAGGCCGAAACCTTGAGCGCTTTTAGATCGTTGGTGGTGTCTACCGTAGCGAAACTATAGTCGGAGCTGTTGATAAACCTAGAGAAACACTCGCAAGGCCATGTGGCAAGGTGGTAGTGGTAGATGAGGACGTCTTGTCGCACGCACAACTGGGCGACGACAACCTTCTGATCGTGCCCAGCACAACATCTGGTGTACTCGAGGTCGAAGCCGACCACTCGGTACTTGTCCTCGGCAAGGAACTACTCCATAGTTTGGATGGAGCTCTCCACTGAGACCAGGTCGTTCTTGTACACCACCGAGAGGGCCTCCCCCTCATGTGGGTGTCCACTACGTGATGCATGGTGAACTGCCCGCCATTGTCGTCGTCGGCCGCTGGGAGCGCCATTGGAGCCACGGGGAGCGCCATTGGAAAGATGTCCTCTCTGTATGTGTCCTCATGGGTGTGCTTAATGTGTCATGTGAGACGAGAGATGAAGGTAAATGGACGCAGGAATAAAAGGGGGCCGGGCGGCGTGGAATCTCGGCGCGTCCGCATGGCAGTTTTTCTAGCGGGTAACCGCATCATCGCACCGCACCCGGCGCAACCGCTTGCACACGAACGTGCGTGATCTTGCGCCGGCCCCAAACACTGGCAGCGCGCATGGAGGGATGAGGGCAAAGCACCGGAGGGACGCGAGAGTAGAGCGCGCATGGCGGGACGCGTGCAGAGCGCACCGCGGCCGCGTGAACCGCAAGCAACCACACGCATAGAGCAGTTGAACATGCAGGAAATGGTCGCCTACAAGCCGGCCGACAGTTGCGTCGCTGCATAGAGATCAGCCGTGTGCTACCACCTCCGTCTAGTCTATAGTCTCCTTTATATTCTGTGCCATACTTTTCCCTCAAATTTAACCAACAACATGTTAATGCGTGTTCTAAAAATTATATAATTGGAAACTATATTCAAATACAAATCCAACTATATATTTTGGTGACATGCATTCGTATTTTATTAGTTAAATCATACTTATAAACCAGGACGGTGGTATAGTAGGTAATTAAATCACAAACGTTTTTTTTCTTAATTGTATGTGTACGTGGCCTTTCGTTCTCCTCTCGCACGTCTTGTCACCCTGCTGCCGCAGACGACTTACAACGCAAGCTTGTGCAGTGCGCGGGGGCGTTCTTTTGGCCAAACGGTGGCGCCAATGAACCGTCGGTGAGCCCGTTCCTATGCAACCTCGCAGGTTCCCGCGCAAGCTTCCCGCCCGACTAGGTGAAATCCCCCAAAATCCCAATGCTTACCGGCCTGCTATATAAACCCTCACGGCCGGCGAGTCCTACGTCGCATTTTCCCCTCCCTCCATGTAGCTTATCTCGTCCGCTTCTCCCATAATCGCCAATGGCACCGGTCCATCGTCATCACTTAGCCACTCTGCCATCATCAGAGGACAGCTCCAGCTGGGAGGCTACACCACGGCGGCGGCGCAGTCCCCGATGTAGTGTAGTGCGCGTGGCGTCCCTGTTGGGTGTGTGTGGAACACCCACCACATGCTCCGCCGCCGGTGCCCGTCGGCAGCTGTTGTCGGCCGCCGTTGCCGCCACACCACCGTCGAAAGCCAGGGCCATCGTGCGCTCCACCGCCGTGGCCCGAAGGCGGGAAGTGGTGGTGGTGGCTGCCACCCTGTTGCCAGCCGCCAGCCCACCGTCAACTGCCGGAGTCATTACCTGCTCCGCCACCGCCGCCCAAAGGCGAGAGGCAGAGGTGGATGCCCGCACGTTCGTCAGCGACCTTGCGTGCTACACCGAGTTCCTGTGGGAGGAGGAGGAGCGCCTCGTCGAGCACGCAAAAAGCCTTACCGCCGTTGTGGCCGTGGCAAACGCTGCCTCAGAGGCGAGGAATCAGGAGATCTACGAGAACCACCGCTCTAAGAGGGGTCATATGGAGCGACAGAGGGCGTTCGAGGTGAGCGTCGCTGAAGTTGCAACAGCGGCAGGCATCGTATTGCGGTTGCCCAGCTTGTCGGTAGGATCCTCCTCCTCCGCCTCTTACTGAGCACGCTCGGCAGAGGAGAGGCAGCTAAAATTAGTACAAAGCCCCTCCGCACTAGTAGTAGTAGTATTTAGGAGCTATTTTGTTCAGTTCATCTGACTATAGATGTGGTGGAATTGTACAACATACTTAAAATTAGCTAGTATATATAGTTGAACTAGCTATTTCAGTACGTGGTTGGCAACAATTGGGGAAAAGTTTGGTCAGTTCAGCTGTCGAGTTGAACTGTTTGTATAAATTAGGAATGACTTCTTAATCTATGAATGAAATCTATGCTTAATTACTGAATTTTAGTTGCAAAAATTAGATACTGCTAGTGATTTTTAGCTTTATATTTTGACAAATCGCAGTGTTACAAGGATTGACAAATCTTACCAAATTGTTTGTACGTCGTTGCACACGGGTCATCCAAAACAACCGTTTGCGTTGATGGGATGCACAAATCCTGTGCTGCTCTCACTTTGTGTATGGGTGTTCTATCTAAAACGTTTGCGATCAAGCGCAACAGAAATCATGCTCGGCACATTTTCATTTGGCTTCCTGGGGAAGCTGTCGGTTTGCATACGGGTGTTCTAACTAAAATGTTTGTGATGATTGTCTTATATTTAGAAAGCGAATTAAACTATGGCTTGGGCGCCATTAATGGAGAGGATGCGAGCAAGGCGGGTGGCCATGGAAGTCAAAGAGCTCACTTCCCAGTGAGCCTACGCACCATACAGCTCGCAGGCATCCCGCTGAGCCTGCGCATTCGAGGACAGCTTGCACGCCTCTCGGTTAGCCTGCGCCCCGGACGGCGCTCGCACGCCTCTTGTTCAGTCAAGGTCAAGCAGCTGTCCGCACGGCACCTCCTACATCCATTAAAACCAAGACACGTGGCATCACGTGAATGGTTAACAGAACACACACTGTTTGAATTATACAAACATTTGAGATATTAAAGTGGCAGCTATTTTTTCAAAATGCCTTTGTTGGCTGTCATTATTCGAGTGTGCCTTCTCTCAAAATCGACACGAAAAATACCACAACATGTCGGGTGCCATTCCATGATAGCATGCCAAGTTTTATGAATTTTAGACGAGTTTTGGATTTACTAGAATTTAAAAACCAGGCATCTCAATGTTTTGCCGGCAATCAACGGTGCCCTGATGTTTGAAATTCATTCCCAGTTCTTGCATGGGACCTAAGCATGCACCCAAGGACACAGATTTGATTTTTCAACCAATTTATATGAATTGGAGCATGTGCATGTAGCTCAAATTTGAATTATGCACATAAATGCATTGAAAATTCAGTTAATGCATAAAAATGTCCAAACGAACCCCGAAAATTCACAAAAATTAACACAACACTCATGTTATTCTATGTTGATACGAGAAAAATTTTGGAAGCAATAAGAGGCAGTGGATATCGTTTCGTCCCCAAAGGTGGGACGTTCCTACCGAAACCATGATGCTTGTTGTGAGAAGCATATACCCAAACCTGCCCCAAATGGGACAAAAATTTTACCACGGCAAGTTGATGCCGTGCCATGAAAGCATGCCAAGTTTCATGAATTTCAGAAAAGTTTTGGATTTACTAGAATTTAAAAACGAGGCATCTCAATGTTTTTCCGGCAATCAACGGTGCCCTGTTGTTTGAAATTCATTCCCAATTCTTGCACGGGACCTAAGCAAGCGCCCAAGGACACACATTTGATTTTTCAACCAACTTATATGCAGTGGAGCATGTGCATGTAGTTCAGATTTGAATATGCACATAAATGCATTCAAAACTCAGTTAATGCATAAAAATATCCAAACGAACCCTGAAAAAGCACAAAAAATCACACAACACTCCTGTTGTTCCATGTTGACAGGAGAAAAAAATTTGAAAGCAATAAGAGGCAATGGATATCGTTTCGTCCCCAAAGGTGGGACCTTCCCTACCAAAAACCATCATGCTTGTTGTGAGAAGCTCCGGTTTGTGAGAAGCATATACCCAAACCTGCCCCAAATGGGATAATTTTTTTACCACGGCATGTTGATGCCACTCCATGATAGCATGCCAAGTTTCAGGAATTTCAGACAGGATTTGGATTTACTAGAATTTAAAAACGAGGCATCTCAACGTTTTGCCGGCAATCAATGGTGCCCTGGTGTTTGAAATTCATTCCCATTACTTGCATGGGACCTAAGCATGCACCCAAGGACACAAATTTCATTTTTCAACCAATTTATATGCACTGGAGCATGTGCATGTAGTTCAAATTTGAATTATGCACATAAATGCATTCAAAACTCAGTTAATGCATAAAAATGTCCAAATGAAACCCGAAAAATCACAAAAAATCACACACACTCCTGTTGTTCTATGTTGACATGAGAAAAAAATTGAAAGCAATAAGAGGCAATGGATACTGTTTTGTCCTCAAAGGTGGGACGTTCCCGACCGAAAACCATCATGCTTGTTGTGAGAATCTCTGGTTTGTGAGAAGCATATACCCAAACCTGCCCCAAATGGGACAAATTTTTTACCACGACATGTTGATGCCGCTCCATGATAGCATGCCAAGTTTCATGAATTTCAGACGGGTCTTGGAATTACTAGAATTTAAAAACCAGGCATCTCAATGTTTTGCCGGCAATCAACAGTGCCCTGGTGTTTGAAATTCATTCCCATTTCTTGCATGGGAACTAAGCATGCACCCATGGACACAGATTTTATTTTTCAACGAATTTATATGAACTGGAGCATGTGCATGTAGTTCAAATTTGAATTACACACATAAAATCATTGAAAACTTTGCTAATGCATAAAAATGTCCAAACGAAACTCCAAAAATCACACAACACTCCTGTTGTTCTATGTTGACACGAGAAAAAATTTGAAAGCAATAAGAGGTAATGGATATCGTTTTGTCCCCAAAGGTGGGACGTTCCCTACCGAAAACCATCATGCTTGTGAGAAGCTCCAGTTTGTGAGAAGCATATACCCAAACCTAAATGGGACAATTTTTTTACCACGACATGTTGATGCCGCTCCATGATAGCATGCCAAGTTTCATGAATTTCAGACGGGTCTTGGAATTACTAGAATTTAAAAACCAGGCATCTCAATGTTTTGCCGGCAATCAACGGTGCCCTGGTGTTTGAAATTCATTCCCATTTCTTGCATGGGAACTAAGCATGCACCCATGGACACAGATTTGATTTTCAACCAATTTATATCCACTGGAGCATGAGGATGTAGTTCAAATTTGAATTATGCACATAAATGCATTGAAAACTCGGTTAATGCATAAAAATGTCCAAACGAACCCCGAAAAATCACAAAAATCCACACAACACTCCTGTTGTTCTATGTTGACACGATAAAAAAATTTGAAAGCAATAAGAGGCAATGGATATCGTTTCCTCCCCAAAGGTGGGACGTTCCCTACCGAAAACCATCGTGTTGTGAGAAGCTCCGGTTTGTGAGAAGCATATACCCAAACCTGCCCCAAATGGGATAATTTTTTTACCATGGCATGTTGATGCCGCTCCATGATAGCATGCCAAGTTTTAGGAATTTCAGACTGGTTTTGAATTTACTAGAATTTAAAAATCAGTCATCTCAATGTTTTGCCGGCAATCAACGGTGCCCTAATGTTTGAAATTCATTCCCATTTCTTGCATGGGACCTAAGCATGCACCCAAGGACAGAAATTTATTTTTTCAACCAATTTATATGCACTGGAGCATGTGCATGTAGTTCAAATTTGAATTTGCACCTGAAATGGCTAGAGGACCAATTTAATGTATAAAATGTTCAAAGGAACCCAAAATAATTCCAATTCTTTTACGACACACATATAGTTGCATGTTCACCCTAGATAAAAGGTCTAGAAATTCAAACACTGTCCATTGCCACTGTGACCCCATTATGTAATTCAAATCAAGATGAAAAATCGAGTAGATCGCACACAGTTTATTATCAGCAACCATGTGAGGCAGCACAAAGTATCCTGGAGCACCGTCGGTTTATAGTACGCCTATGGCTTACGTGAGAAGATGCGTCGGCTACAGTCCATAGACGGCATCTCAAGCACACTAGCTCGCACCCCAAATATCATTTCACTATTCAATCATCGCCGGTGAAAGATGGGTACATGGACCCGCGTTGTGAGGGCAACTTCGGTAGCCCACTCCGGCGAGAGCACGACTACAGCCGCCATCTGCGTGCTAACAAGGTTCATAAGCGCGGCTGCAATCTGCGACTGGGCGGCAAAGGAAGCCCAAACGGCCGCTGTTGCTTCTCAGGTGGCGCCATCAACATCTGCCTCAGGGATAGCAACTGGCGAGAGCGGCACAGCAGCTGTCCATTCCGCAGCGGCGGCCTTAGCACTGATGGACGCCGCCCACGACCATGTTGAGGCCGCGCACACCCAGCTCTTGGCGATCACCGCACAAATCGAACGAAGCTTCTCCAACAACGGTCGGCAACCCACGGTCGAAGAGCTGGCAATCGCCGAGAGCGTTGGAGCAGCCATCCGTTCCTCTGCCGCATACCTTGCAACGACGGAGCCCGTCCAAGCCCAGATCGTGTCCACCCACTCCCAACTCGTGGCGGCCTTCTCCAAAGATATGGTGGAGGCGGATGGCGAGATGCTTGCCGAGTATGGTGCGATGGATGCCATGGAGCTACTTCCCCAGGAGATCGTCGGGCACGAGCTGGACATGGAGGCGGCGGCGGAGATCGACGAGCACTAGCCGTAGTAGTACTCTTTGTTTTGTTAATTAAGAGCGTCGGTCTTTAATTTGTTAGAGTAATGTCTAGGTCAGCTAGCTCTGTTTAATTGCTGAACTTGCTTGATTAAGAAGTGTAGGTGTGCTGTAGTCTCCTTTGTGTACCCAATTATGCAGTGACGTGGATGACCACTGTATCCATGGAAATATGAACAAAAACTTTTGATGTTCAAACTCATCACACATGGGTGAAGGTATCTGAATCGTTTGTGATGTCCACATATCATACACAGTTCTGAATAGGGGACCGTGTCTGATGACACTTTGTGCGCCAGTTTTTTGCCTGAAGCGATTCCAAATTTTCGGCTTCCGCGGAAATATCTACCTCCCCGCCCCTCCCCCTTACCAAAAGCCACATTTACCCTCTTTACGCCTTCCTTTCCAAGTTGAAACCTTCACTCCTTGCTTGCAGTGTCGCCTCCTTGTCGGCGACCCTCCTTCACGCTGCTCGGCCTTGTCTATCCAGGCAGGTAATCCACACCCGACCCCCATCCTCCTCCTCCTTCCACACCCCACATGCCCTGACCGTCAGCGCGAGCGCGACACCTTCCACTCAAATCACTGACCCCTCCACCAAATAAGCGGCGCCCTAAGCCATGGTGCACACAGTATAGCCAGGATCTCAAGGAGCATTTGGCAGCGAAGAAGCAAATCGCGGCCGCACACGCGGATGAGCTCGCGATGGATGCCATTCGTGCTGACCCCCAGATCTGGGAGGAGCACCTTGCCATTTTCTAGCTACGCCGGTTAAGCACGCTTGGTTTACCCGTTGCGTGTGTTGGTCTTGCCTTTCCTTCACAAATTCTAGTGAATTGTGCTATCTAATTTTACCATGCAATCTGGTTCTCTAGTGTATATGTTCTGTATGTCGTGCAGTGTGGTGCTCACTTATTAATTGTTTTGTTAATTAGTCGTCATCTTTAGTTAACTGTTTGGTTCAGTTCTGCAAATGTGATGCTCAATTCTTCAGGCTGCAATTTTGTATTGTCTTCCATGTTAGAAATAAATCAAATTTATCTTTACAAAATACATGAGAAACGAATACAATTGCTATATTTCCAAGTTGTCAAGCATGCTTGGTTTGGTTATACATTGTGCAATGTCGTGCTCACTAACATTTGGTTCATTTGTGTAGTGGTGTTTAGTTAACTGTTTGGTTCAATTCTGCAATGCGATGTTCAGTAGTTGTGGGTGCATTCTATTATTGTATACCATGTGAGGAATAAATTGAATTTGGCTGTAGTAAATACATGAGAAACAAATACAATTGCTACAATTGGCTGTAGTTAACTGTTTGGTTAACTATATGATCTTCTATTAGGAGTATGATATATTGTGCAATGTGGTGCTCAGTTAATATTTGGTTCATTTGTTGTGGTGTTTAGTTAACTGCTTGGTTCAATTCTGCAATGTGATGTCCAATTGTCGTGGGTAGAATTTTGTATTGTTGTGCATGTGAGGAATAAATCGAATTTGGCTGCACTTAATACATGAGAAACATATAAGTGCTATATTTCCTAGTTCTTAATCATGCTTGGTTTGGGTAAATGGATTTTCCGTGTGGCTTGAATTAATCTGATGAATCTGTAATGTGCTTATTTTTCATCAACATATTTTACTGATAGCATGCGAACCCTTACTTAACCTGATGACTAACTACCTTATATGTGTTGCAGGGAAACAATGGGAAGCAGTGAGGTTTACAATCGAGGTTAGCACGTGCATGGTCCGTTCTCTAATAGCACATTATAGTGCAATTGCAGGAACCATTCTAATATTTTGGTTTTTAACAATTTGGTCTTGCACATGTAGGTCCTGCTGTCAGAGGTTTTGACCCACTATTCAACCCTTTTTTGCATATGGGGAAATGAGTTGTCCATGAATACCAATCAAATCAAGAAACTCAGAAAGATTGTTAGGATAAAGAAATTAGCGACAAAAGACAACAAGATCTTTGTCTACACAATGAAGGAGACATCAGTTCACTACAAGATGGTACTAACTATTATACCTTGCCTTTTTTATTCCTTTGCCCCATTTCCAATATAGAGAAGATATTTATGCACACCCTTGTTTTTAGGCCTTTCCAAAGCAGATCACTGATGATTACCTCTCAAACCACCTCTATGGTTAGGAGGCAAGGAAGGTATTCATACAACACCCATGGTTCAATATTGAAGTGTTCCTGAAGAGGACGAAGGAAGGACGGTCAATCATCCATAGGCACTAGCCTAAAGTTGCAAAGACCTTCAACATGAATGAAGGCTCAATATTTGCCTTCCGCTTCAGCAGTTTTCCAGGTGAGATGCATCTATCTATATACCGTCTATGATGCTAATTTTGAAAGTTCTACATGTTGCATGTGGAACTTGCTGCTGGTGCAGTTGTGTAATGGGCTAGCTGAGTGCTGAAGCTATATCATGTTGTACTCTGATGTATTTCAATTATGAAATTCTACTTCCTTAATATGGAAATGAAATATATTGTGTACTTAATATGAAATGTCAATTAGATTAATAAATGGATTATGAATAATCGAATAATTAGCCTGCTAATTGGGTTTTGCTATTCCAAACGGTTGTTGAAAAAATACCGTGGGCGATGACCTCAGGCAACGAACACAGTCTCTAGGAATAAACCGTGTTGGATCAATGAACAATCACAGACGTCTTTCTCTTGAAAACTGTTTGTTTTAGGCCACTTTGCGCAAATGTTTACCACATAAAAACCTATGTGTGATGGATAGCCTTTGCCACACAGTTTCTTCTACGGACCGTGTGTGATACATTCAATAACGCAAACGATTTAACAGGAAAAATTGTGTGTGATGTACCTATGAATGGAAACATTTTCTTTGGAGTGACTGTGTGGGATGTACATACGAACGAAAACGTTTAGGGGGACTGACTGTGTGGGATGTACTTGTGACAAGAAATAATTTCGCCATATAATTGTATTTTTAGCTCTACTGTATGTATTTCCGTATTTGAGCGCTCGCTAGTCGCACACGTTCTCATTTTGCCGAGCGTGCCTGCCAGGAGGCATCCCCGATGGTTTCTGGGTCGTGTGGGAAGGACCCCCTATCGCCCACACTCACTTGGCGACGGTTCCAAATGCCATCACGGAAAGGGGTTAAAAACCGTTTGTTTAGGACCGACGCACACCAATGGGATGCCACCTTCCGTGCATGACACCGAAGGCCTGCCGTTCATGAAGCATGGTTGTGTCTTCAATGTGCACCGTCGGATGAACAACATGCTGGGACACGCTATCCCTCATTTATACCGCTTCAACTTGGACGAGTCACCATCGTGTGGAACCGGACTAGAAAGCTGCGACAATGATTCCTGTTGCCCACAGCTATGGATCGTGCCATCCATGAAGAACACCTGGGACTCGAACCTGGAGGAGGACATGTAGCCCATCTATAACGTGTAAGTGCAGTATGGTAAATTGTGAATGGTAGCGCTGTGAATATATGTAGACTAGTCGTGCTCAAATTTATCACATGAATTGGAGATGAACTTGTGTGGCATACTGGCATTTGTCCTTTAGAATTTATTACTAGTAAATGTGTTATGTGTACGTGATACGTCCATTTTTCATCATGCTTTTATATCGATAGTTATTGCATTATGGGTTGTTATTACACACTATGTCACAATATTTATGCCTATTCTCACTTATTTTCTAAGGTTTACATGAAGAGGGAGAACGCCGGCAGCTGGAATTCTGGGCTGAAAAAGGAGCAAATATTAGAGACCTATTCTGCGCAACTCCAAAAGTCCTGAAACTCCACGGGAATTATTTTCAGAATATATAAAAAATATTGGGCGAAGAAAGTACCATAGGGAGGGCCACCCACCGTCCACGAGGGTGGGGGCGCGCACTACCCCCCTGGACGCGACCCCTGCCTTGTGGGCCCCTGGCAGGCCTCTGATGCCCATCTTCTACTCTATGAGGTCTTTCATCGAGAAAAAAAATCAGAAGCTAGCTCACGGGACGAAACTCCGCCACCACGAGGCGGAACCAATCTAGGGCTCCGCGGAGCTGTTCTGCCAGGGAAACTTCTCTCCGGGAGGGGGAAATCATCACCATCGTCATCACCATCGACCCTCTCATCGGGAGGGGGTCAATCTCCATCAACATCTTCACCAGCACCATCTCATCTCAAACCCTAGTTCATCTCTTGTATCCAATCTTTGTCCCAAGCCTCAGATTGGTACCTGTGGGTTGCTAGTAGTGTTGATTACTCCTTGTAGTTGATCCTAGTTGGTTTATTCGGTGGAAGATCATATGTTCAGATCCTTTATGCACATTAATACCCCTCTGATTATGAACATGGATATGATTTGTGAGTAGTTACGTTTGTTCCTGAGGACATGAGAGAAGTCTTGTTATAAGTAGTCATGTGAATTTGGTATTCGTTCGATATTTTGATGAGATGTATGTTGTCTCTCCTCTAGTGGTGTCATGTGAACATAGACTACATGACACTTCACCATTGTTTTGGCCTAGGGGAAGGCATTGGGAAGTAATAAGTAGATGATGGGTTGCTAGAGTGACAGAAGCTTAAACCCTAGTTTATGAGTTGCTTCGCAAGGGGCTGATTTGGATCCATATGTTTCATGCTATGGTTAGGTTTACCTTAATACTTCTTTTGTAGTTGTGGATGCTTGCAATAGGGGTTAATCATAAGTGGGATGCTTGTCCAAGGAAGGGCAGTACCCAAGCACCGGTCCACCCACATATCAAATTATCAAAGTACCAAACGCGGATCATATGAACGCGATGAAAACTAGCTTGACGATAGTTCCCATGTGTCCTCGGGAGCATTTTCCTTTATATAAGAGTTTGTCCAGGCTTGTCCTTTGCTACAAAAAGGATTGGGTCATCTTGCTGCCCCTTATTTACTTTATTTACTTGTTACCCATTACAAATTACCTTATCACAAAACTATTAGTTACCGATAATTTCAGTGCTTGCAGAGAATACCTTACTGAAAACTACTTATCATTTCCTTCTTCTCCTCGTTGGGTTTGACACTCTTACTTATCGAAAGGACTAAGATAGATCCCCTACACTTGTGGGTCATCAAGACTCTTTTTTGGCGCCGTTGCCGGGGAGTGAAGCACCTTTGGTAGGTGGAATTTGGTAAGGAAAAATTTATATAGTGTGCTGAAATTTACTGTCACTTGTTACTATGGAAATTAATCCTTTGAGGGTCTTGTTCGGGGTATCATCACCCCGACCAGTAGAGCAAAGAGCTGCTCCTCAACCTACTAAACGTACTGAAATTTTTTACTTTGAAATTCCTTCGGGCATGATTGTGACGCCCCGTTTTGACCGTACACTAATCATACACGCAAATGTGTACGATCAAGATCAAGGACTCATGGGAAGATATCACAACACAACTCTGGACACAAATTAAAATAATACAAGCTTTATATTACAAGCCAGGGGCCTAGAGGGCTCGAATACATAAGCTCGAAAACACAAGAGTCAGCGGAAGCAACCATATCTGAGTACAGACATGAGTTAAACAAGTTTGCCTTAAGAAGGCTAGCACAAAAACAACATCGATCGAAAAGGCAAGGCCTCCTGCCAGGGAGCCTCCCAACTACTCCTGGTCGTCAGTGGCCTCCACGTGGTAGTAGGCACCCTCGGGGTAGTAGCAGTCGTTGGTGGGGTCGCCTGGATCCTGGGATCCGTCATCTGGTCGCAACAATCGGGTATGGGGGAAAAAGAAGTAGCAAAGCAACCGTGAGTACTCATCCAAAGTACTCGCAAGACTTACATCAGATCTAAACTAAGTATGCATATGTATCAAAGGAAAGGGTTGTATCTGTGGGCTAAACTGTACAATGCCAGAAGGGAAGGGGAAAGCCTAGCCTATCAAAGACTAGCATCTTCTGGAAATCACCATCTTGCAGCAACAAGAGGGAGTAGAGTAGCATAAAGTAAAGTAGTAGTAATGTTATCAACCTCGGCCAGAGATCCTTTCTCGACTCCCTGCGAGAAAGCAATCCCAGAGCCATACTATCTAGGTGCCAACACATTCCAAAACTCATCACCATCCAGTTCTCATCACAAGTATCCAGTTCTAGTTGTATCGATCGGGATACAACTCCAAGCGTCCGTTACCGTAGGACAGGCTATCGATAGATGTTTTCTTCCCTGCAGGGGTGCACCAACTTACCCATCATGCTTGATTAACTTCGGCCAGACACACTTTCCTGGGTCATGCCCGGCCTCGGCCAAACAATACGCCGCAACCCGACCTAGACTTAATAGAGAGGCCAGCACGCCGGACTAAACCTATGCCCCCAGGGGTCATGGGCCATCTCCCCGGGAATTCCTGCATGTTGTGTGGGCATCCGGTGAGTAGACCTAGCTACCTCCTTCAACAAGGCAGGAGCTTACGCAGTCCAACCCGGCGCGCGCCGCTCAATCGCTGACGTCTATTAAGCTTCGGTTAATGTATATGATGCAGAACGCCCATACTATGCCCACGTGATGGTTAGTGCTATCAGGCCAGAGGCCCCTCGGATCAAATATCCAAATCATAGTGGATTAGGAACGCGCGGTAACGAGCAGAGACTCACGATCGATGTGAACCCGTTGCCCCGTCTCGAGTACTTGCGGCAAGGGCTAAGAATGCCCGGCCACGCCTCGTAAGTATCTCGCGGCCACCTTCCAGGTCAACCCGACTCCACATCACTCGCTATGAAGCTCGCGCGGGTACCCCTCAGGGCCGACCCGTCTTTAGTGACATGGCTCAGTGCAAAGTCATAGTAACCATAGCAACTATGTGTCTAACACCAAGGGGAAAAACCCGAGGAATCACCCCCGGTGAATTCCACTCAATGTTATCATCAAGGTGAACATAAGAGCATCCACCCTCGAGGTTCACACTTGAGGGGTTGCATGACAGAGCCGTAACAGAAGTGGTTAAGGAGGAAATCACCCTCGATGACCTCGACCGTATAGCTACATTACAGAGATCTCATCAGGAGTGATGTAATAGGTTCCACCCTCGGCACTCGATGGTAACTCTGTAGAGTCGTACAACTAGGGGGGTGATGTGCGGTGTCGGGGCCTGGACGTCGATCACGTTGATCAAGTTATTGAACATAAGGCGAGGCAACTGGGACAAGGTGGGGTCACTGATGGATCACTAACCAACCTATACTAAGCAGTTTAGGCTAAGTAGGTAAGGTAACAATAAGCAGGTAACAAAAACAGGTTATGCATTAGAGTAGGATCATACTAAAAACAGTAGCAGTTCTAAAGCAAGCATGAGAGGGAAAGAAATGGGCAATATAGGAATTATCAACGGGGGTTTGCTTGCCTTGTCGCTCTGGTAAGGAGGGGGGGTTGTCGTCGACGTAGTCGATCACAAGGGCAGCATCGGTCTCGGGGTCTACCGGAGAGAAGAGGGGGAAGAAACAGTAAATATAACATGGCTATAAGATGCACCGGGAGTGACCTAACGCGGTAGGAGGTGATACCGGCGAAGGGAGGAAACATCTGGGAAAGTATCTCTACACCACAACACTACATCCCCAACAGACAAGTCGGTAGGGAAAACAACGTCCACCGACAGACAATCGGTCGGGAAAGACTATTGCCGACCGACCCTGTCTGTTGGGGAAAGTCCAGACGGGAAAGCCTTTTCCTGACCGACTGTTTGACAGCCATCCAAAGCATTGCCGACCGACTTTCTGTTGGCCCTGCTATGAACTTTTCCCGACCGACTATCCCATGATAAACTTTCCCGACCGACTGTTCAATGGTACTTTCTTTGCCGACCGACTTTCTGTTGGCCCTACCATGAACTTTTCCCGACCGACAGTCCGACGGTACTACATTTGCCAACCTACTTTCTCTCGGCCCTGCCATAAACATTTCCCAACCAACAATAGGATGTTGTTATCTTTTGCCGACCAACAGTTCGATAGCATTTTGTTTAGCCGAGCAAGATATATTAATACCCAACCGTTATTTGGCTTGTGCCTTTCCAAACAATATCAATCAAGTTGCATATCTCATTGCAACATAGGATATCCTTATAGGTAAAAGTAACTAACTGAAAGGAGGAAGCATTTATGTTTCAATCACCAAGACACCTGATTGGTTACAAAATGAAAGATGCATGTCCAATGTTTCATTGTTTGCTCCATTACACAAAAATACCCAATTGACAAGACACCATATAGGTTTACAAAATGATAAAATACACAATGATTTTGCCCCATTACACAAAATGCCTAGCTGGCACAAACTGCCATCTTCATGCTTACTTCCTGGTCCTCTTGTATGTCATTCCTACAATGGATAAAAGGGTGACCGGTGAATTCACGCATTCATGGATATAATGGAAAAATGATAATTGTATAAAGCGCCAATGGCAAAAACAAACTGGGATTTTAGTGTTATGGGTTAGACATAATAAAGCATGAATGCCACACCGACCCACCATATAGCCTGTATGAATCTCCTCAATCCGCAGACCAGGAAGTATATTAAATGGAAAAGGAGCATATGCATCATCTGGCCACAAGGCAACAATTTAGCATGTCCAGACACCCAATTATTGGGAGCAACACATCCACCAAGGGACACATGAAAGTCATTTTTGAAGAAAAGACTGCACTAGTTCTCTTTCTTTTTCTTCTCTGGGGTGGAAAGACCGCACTTTGCTGCACTAGACAGCAATACATTAGGCAAAAATGATTACTATCTAATACACAACTAGAATTTTCAGTGATGAGTGCAGCATGGCCTGGGAAAAGCATTCTCAAAAACCCACATAGATCAAGAGGTTATACATACTTTCCCTATGTTAGAAATGAATTTCAATGAGAAGAATCTATCCAAAATCATTTCTAAATGCGGTACTAAGCACATGAGGACATGCAAAATACCAAACAAAAAGTCAAAAAGTATCTAAACTTAAACTGCATCTGACTATTATATTCATAAAAGCATCGGAGAAAAGCATCTATACTTTAGTGCCACAAATTAGATTAAATTTATGACCGTCCTCTGATCTCACTGCACTAAGTTGTCGCAATTGCGGGACAGATGTGGGCGAATTAACAATGACCTTTTTAGAACTAACTTGCTTATGCCATATGCATGGTAGGATCACCATTAAGCACATGACTTGCTACTGCTCAGGATTCCGAAACTAAGAAGATTTCTCCTATATGGTAGAAAAATACTGTTAGGTCGAGGAGGTATGCACATAAATTACTTTTCAAATAGATATCAGCGCTTTAAATGGAATATCATGAAGCTTTCCTTCCCCACTAAAAAAACTAGGCAAAATTTATCTAAAGAATGTTCACTTATGATAACCAAGAAAACTAGTATCTGTGCATACAAGTGTTTTAGAAGCAACAAATGGAGTATTAATAAATTAAAGCCCTTAGCTACACTGCTGGTCCTTTGCTTTTTTTAAAAAAACTTGCAAGCATTTCATATATGAGTGGAGTCCTTCTTTTGTTCAGTCAATCACATGCTGCTAGAAATAATAAAAGACCTTAGCTAGCTTCATGCCATATCTTAAAATGCATCTAAGCTACACCAATATGAGTTGCTCTGCAACATACAGATAAACAGTCAGAGATGTATTCAAAAATAAGTAACAAATTTCCTCATGGATACAATGGCCTTATAAACCAGAACAGTCTACAGTTGTTAAACCATTCTCATTGCAAAATTGCCAAAAACTAATAAGAAAAATGCAACTGTAACATCTATAGAAAAAGACTGACAATAAATTAGAACCAACTTTTCATATTTAGTCCATTTTCGAAAACTACTGAAGAAAAATAACAAAAATACTACAACTGGAAATCTATACAAGCGAAAAGGTAAAATTAGAAAACCGATTAATACATATTAACTCCTCATTCCAGAAGTGAACTATTCTAGACGTTTTACAGAACTAGTGAAGCAAATTCACAGAAAATACTACTGTAAACTGTGTCGAAGCATGACTGTAAATTACAAACTGCAAACATATGTATTTAATCTTGTTTCCAGAAACTAAAGTTTCCAAAATTACAAATAAAAGATGTTGTAAGTTTATACAAGCCTAAGAGTAAAACCTCTTAACTGATCTATTCTAGAAGTTACAGAACTACTGAAGCAAATCTATAGTGAAAATAAAACTATAAAATCTTTAGAAGCATGACTGTAGAAATACAAACGGCTAGATATACATGTATTTTGGCTTGATTCCATAAAAAACTGTACTATGTACTGCAGAACTAGTGTTGCAAAATTATGGAAAAAATAAGTAGTAAGTCAATACAAGCCTAAGTGTAAAACCACTTAAGAACTGAAATAAGCTACAAGCTTTACTGAACTAGTTTTGCAAAAATACAGAAATACAACAGTAAATCTATACAACCATGAGTGATGCTATGTCTTCCACCCGAAAATCCTTGATCGATGCTATGTCTTCCTACCGAAAATCCTTCTGCTAGAATGGAGCATTGAGACCAACAATTTAACAAACACTTGCATTATGTTGCCCTATAGCAAGAAATAAGCAGGAGGGATAGGAAGAGGGAAGGACTGGATGTGGGGAGAGAAAAAGTAAACGATCCCTTGTTGTTGGCTGGAAAGAGTAGCAAAGCTCCAGCCTCTAGGTCAATATCGTCCTCGTAGAAGTCATCGACGAAGAGGTCTATTTCCGCCCGCTTGCAGAGCCTATGTATGGTGTGTCTCAACTCTCACCTAGTTAAGAGGATGAAGATTTAATATACTCCTATGTTTGCAAGAATTCTAAAATGCTTAACTAAAAATCTGAAACATTAGTATGATTATAGGAAGTAATGAATTTTCATAGGATACCCTTGTATTGACCTTCAAGAATCCTATGAAATAACAAATTACAATTCACAAGCTCTAAAGTTCAGAAATCAATCACAACCAGTTCATAGAAAATTAGCTAACTAAGGTTTGCTGCAACAATACTGAAAGGAATACCTGTAGTATAGATTTTTTTTTGCAATCATAGTATCAAGCTTGTTCTTCTCAAGTTCTCATCCTCTCAAATCCAGAAATCACATTAGCAATACCCAGCTCTTAGACTGCATTGCTGGCTACCTCATTAGCAGATAGAGACCCTGTTTTTGATGTTCTGCTTGAGCTTGAGCTCCCAGCCGAAGCGCTGCTTGCTTGATAGAAGTACCATCCCAAGTCATGGCTGATCTGAACGGAGAAGGGAAAAGCAAACAAATCAACTAATGGAAACACCAATTGGGGAGGGGTGGAGAGGGTGAGGAGAGTGAGAAGAAGACCCACCGTCAGGGGAGGGGAAGCACCAACAGTCAACGGCCAGATCCCTCTTCAAACGAACTGGCTAGCGTGGCGGCTATGGTGGCGGCTCCCGGGTGACGAGCGAGGGTGCGAGTGATCTCTCTCGCAGGTGACCCACCTCTCTCTCTCTCTCTCTCAGCCCCGGATCTGAGAGGGACAGCGACGTCCACCACCGCGCCTTGGCCTCTCCCTGAACTCCAGCGCATGAGCTAGGGTTAGAAGTGTTTGGGGGATAAGCAGTGTGAGTGCAGGAGGATGAAGGAGACAGGGCAGCAACCTTGCTACCATGGTGACGGTGTGCTGGAGACGTTGGGCGGTCGGCGGTGTGTAGGCTGCCAGATAGCTAGCGGTCGGCGGCGAAGGGAGTGCGTGAGAGGATTTGGGTTTGGGGAATTTGGATTTAGTCGAAGGCTGAATGAAAAAAATAGGAGGAAGAGGCTTGGCGCTAAGTTTTTGGCCCGCGCGCGCAAAGATGGGCCGGCCCAATTGGCAACCAACAAGTCAGTCGGCATTAATCCCCGACCAACAGTCCGATGAAGATACAAGCTTTCCCGACCGACAGTCCAACATGAAATATCCAAGTATTGCCGACCGACAGTTGGACATGATACATAAGTATTGCCGACCAACAGTTAGTTAGAAGTTTTACCAACCAATAGTCTGTTGGCGAAATTGACTTTTCCAACCACAAACCAGTAGGGAAATCTGGTGTGTGGTGTAGTGTATCCCCGGTGTTTCTCGTTTTCGGACAGATGAACCGGCGGGGTAAAGTTGCGTGTTCGCTATGCTAGCGATGCGTGTCGGACGAACGGGCTGTGTATCCGGGTTCGTCTCGTTGTTCTGAGCAACTTTCATGTACAAAGTTTTTCCATCCGAGCTACGGTTTATTTTCTACGAATTTTCAAAGTTTATACAATTTTCTGAAATTATTTTAATTCAATAAAACTGAAAGGGGCTGGGTGCACCCAATGCGGTGCACCCAGAGATGCACCAGTGGCCGACAGGTGGGGCTAGTCAACTGCTGACGCAACAGTTGACTGGTCAACCTTTGACCGGTCAGCAGGTCCAGCCGGACCCGCATGTCAGTGACTTTGGGCGTAAGAATAGTTTTTTAACTAAAACTAACAGATTTAATTAGTGGCGTGGGGCCAGCTGTCAGTGGGGTTAGCAGGGGGTTAATCACGTGGCTAATGACGCCACGTCAGCGACAAACCACCTCGCGGCAGAGTACACCGGCAACGGCACTGTAGAAGGCGGCTGGGCGCGCCGCTTGGTCCCAAGGGTGGCCGGCGCTTGCGTCTGGAGGGGCGAACAAGAGGCCGCCGGGTGGCCGGCAGGTGGACGACGGCGTCGCCATTCGAGGAGGCAGCGGCGGGCTTCAACAGGGTAGGTACGGTGACGAGCGGAGAACGACGCGCGGGAGGGCATTAGCCACGGGCGACGCGGGGGATGGCCGGGCGCGGTTCAGCAGGCGCCGGGCGCGCCTGCAGGCGATGGCGGGCGCGGCGGCGATGAGACTATGCCGGCGAGCGGGCTTGCGGGAAGAGGCGGGGTTGAGCGCGAGGCGGAGCAGGGCTGTGGGGCTTGTAGAGGACGGCCGAGGCAGGGCCTGCGTGCGGCAGGGCGAGCGGGGCCGCGGGGAAGCAGATCAGCGAGGAGCCAGTCACAGGGCAGAGGGCGAGGGCACGGGCGCGGCCACGACGCGGGCGGCGGCAGGGCGGAGGCAAGCAGCGGTGGCATGGCAGGCCACGTCGAGCAGATGAGCACGCGAGTGTGCGTGCGTGGAGGCGCGGTCGGAAGCGGCCTGGCGGCGGACGTGGGCATGAGGACAGCGGGGTGTGCTCGGCCTACGACGACGGGATGGGAAGAAGAGGGGGAAAACGGAGAGGGGGCCTCACCGGGCCTTGTAGGTGTGCAATAGCCAGCGCGAGGAGGAGTCAGGGAGGCGCCGGGGCTTGGGGCGGCGGTGGTCGATGACGCGGCGGCGACCGGGACCAGTGCGGCGGCTTTGGAAATCCACGAGCGGGCTCGAGCTCGAGGGGTTGGGGCGCAAGGGTGAAGTGGGGGTTAGGGTTCGCTGGGGAGGGCGCCGGCCCTATTTGTAGACGGCGGGTTCGCCGGTGGATGGCCGCCACGGCGTCGACCGGTGCCGTGGCGGGCATCGGGCATGCCCATGATCCCTCCGTGAACAGGGAGGGAGGGGGTAGCGGGGGGGGGGGGGAGTGGGCCAGCTTGCTGGTTAGGTGGGCCAAGTGGCCCAGGGTGAGGGGGGAAGACGTTTCACCTTTTTTTTAATAAAAAATCTATTTCTATTATCCTCCACCGTTTTGCATTTAGTTGGGACACAAAATGATCTTTGTTTTCAACAAAACTTGGCACATAATTTTAACACAATACTTTGAGATGGCACAAAAAGTTTGGGGGCAAAAGGAGTTGCCTAACCATTTTTAGAAATTGAAAAGGCCAATTTAATTGTTGCTGGACCACCAAATTAAATTCCAGGGGCCATTTGGGAATTCAAATGAGGTTGGTTTCAACATGGCAATTATTAGGTGAATTTATAGAATAACATGAACATTTTAGTTTTGACATTTGAAAACTTTTATTTTTGACTTTGTTTTAGATTTAAATTTGGACCGGATTCGAACCAACACGAGCTTAACAACAGTAATTATGATGACGTGGCATCATTAGCAGGGAAATACTGTAGCTTAATTATACGGGCTTCACAAATCTCCTCCACTACAAGAAATCTCGTCCCGAGATTTAAGGGGGTGGAGTAAGGGGGTAAAACTCGGGAAGGACGGAGCTCAACACAAGATAGGTACCTCAACGTGGCATAGAGGTATCTCTCGAGTAGAAGTTCAAGAAAGTCATCGAGAGCAAGGTGAGGTGCAATAAGAAGCTTCAACCTGGTAGTCAATCATTTATTGCCTGAAAGAAGGGGTGAAAGGGGTTCAGAGCGATGGAATAAGTATTGCGTCTGATACCAGAATAGATCTCCTCTCGGAAGGCGGCTCGGGATTTTCATATGAAGCCAAGCATGAGAAATAACCTTAGAAACAAGGGTGTACAAGAGAGTCAGGTTTCGATCTTGTGGAACTGTGGGTTATGGGCCCACCATGTGGGTTAAAAGCAGGAAGGTGCTAACATCTTGAACATCCATGATAGCAAGGAAGGTCAGAGGATAGCCTGTCAGTTATGTTGGCAACAAAGTTTGGTAGCAAGGGTGTGGGACAAAGAGAACCATTTTCCTTCTCGTAAGACGAGGCGGACCAATAGGCAAAGTTCTCGTCCATCGGTGGTTATCAAAATGTCATCAACAATAGTACAGGGTCTTACTGACAGAGTTGTACACCGAGGTGCTTACTTAAGTAGGGATTTATCTCTGCTCAGACAAGTTAAAATACAAGAAAGGTGAAACAAAACAATGGAAATGAAAATGTGATTATTATGATAATCAGACCAATGGAAAGGAAAGTTGTTTATACCCAAGTATTAGAGTACAACTTTCCCAAGGAGAGGCAGAGCATGATAGGGCTCCAAGTATTAACCCGTTTAGACAGAGGGGCAAGGAATCTATGAGGTTTACCCATACAACAGTGTTTGGATAATTGATAAAAAAGATTTAGTGTCGTGCTTCAAATGTTCTTATTGGAGATTGGATTACCACAGACATGCTTTGAGATAGCATTGACATGGTTTCAAGCCAAGGTCAGACTTTGGATACACCGAGGATCCATCGGAAACAACTTAGAAAATAAGTCATACAATTTTAGCAGGGAAAGGATGAGGGTGTGGCCGACGGGCTCAGCAACAATACATCGACATGTCAAGAAGGATGTATTTTCGAATTATATGAACAAGTTTGTGTTAGGGAAGACAAGAATGTTGTGATGATAACATAAATCATCAAGGGGGAGGATTGTATTTCTCACCATGAATTCGATTGATATCCTGGAAAATCTCAGAATGTTGATGATGTTCATGACACATTTGTCGAGAGATTTCATGAAGATGTCACCGAGCAGAGAAGGAAGGAAGAAGTGAAAGGCTATGAGAACCACAGATTCGACACAAGCTCAAAGTCAAGCTTGTTGTTCCGAGGTGAAATGGTAAGATGAGGAAGATCGACGTAAGCTTAGCTCATCGTCGGAAGTTGCTCCGGGCATAAGGACCAGGTAGCACAGTTAAAAAGTTGACATGATAAAAAAATATAGCCGGTCAGGCTAGGAATGACTTGAAGGACAATTACACTCGTAAGCAAACAAAAATTACTTAGAGTTATTGAATCGAAGTGCAAAATCGACTCACTTATCAATGTTCTTAAGTGGCTAATAACTCAGAACCCGGGGGAAAACCTGAAGTCGGTGAGAAGTAATACTAGATGAAGACTCATGGGAAGCAACAGAGTTCCTTGATATTCTCGAGATATCGGAGGGTAATACCCGAGAGAAGATAAAAATAGAGGTTGCGGATATGCATTGATCTAAAGAGGACAAGTGCTCTAACTTGTCTAAGAAATGGTACCCGGGAGAAATATGGTCGAAACCACAATTGTAAATGTCAGGACCCCGATTCCAAGTCACATCGATCTAGCCGGGAACACTTCATATCACTTTGCGGCCTCACGCACGGTATTCCCATGGGTGTCGCCTTACCATGACCCGGGACCGTTTGCGCCTTTCGGCTCACGTATATGATAGTGTCGCTAGCATCCATATGACAGGGAACCCGGGCCGACATGGCTA
The DNA here is from genome assembly GCF_018294505.1 of Triticum aestivum. Lineage (NCBI taxonomy): Eukaryota > Viridiplantae > Streptophyta > Magnoliopsida > Poales > Poaceae > Triticum > Triticum aestivum. The sequence continues at coordinate 304,324,892 of NC_057812.1, forward strand.
GTCGTGAACCCAAAGCGGCACCAACCTATGGGAACAGGCATACATGAATCACATCGAGCATGTCGGTCAGCAGCGTGTGAATCCGGGCTGTAGCACTGGGCTAACAGGACTCCGGATGTCACCGCGTGACATTTCCCCGAAGGGACAGACACAGGGACGAAGTGAAACACATGCCGGCCAGTCAAGTGTCCTGAGCAGTAGTGCTGGGCTAACAAGACTCCGGTGAACCGGGCTGTAGCGGACTACTATGGCTCATGGAAGCACTAGACTACATTTCCCCATAAGAGAGGCTGCCAAGGATAAACAACTAGATTGTCGGATCCCACACATACCAAGCATTTCAATCATACACACAATATGCTCGATATGTGTAAATACAACATGGCATCACAACATAACTCTACAACTCAAGTATTTATTCATTAGGCTCCGAGGAGCGAGATATTACAAACATGGGTCTTATGACCCAACAATCACAGCATACAAATCAAGCACATGCGGAAGCTTAACATGTCTGAGTACAGACATCTACAAATGGAAAAGGCTAAGAAGCCTGACTATCTACCAGATCCTGCCGAGAGCACAAGATCGTAGCTGAGGTATCAAGCTAACGTCGAAGTCCATGCGGAACTACTAGCGAGACTGAAGTCTCTCTCTGCAAAACATAAATTAAGCAAATGTGAGTACAAAGGTAATCAACAAGACTTACATCAGAACTAGCTACATATGCTTCAGTATCAACAAGGGGGGGGGGTGGTGGAGTTTAACTACAGCAAGCCAGCTTTGTCTCAGTGGCTAACCTGAACTACGACTGCAAGCAACTCTTTTGAGGTGGCGCACACGAGTCCACATATTCACCATTCAATACACCACTATGGAACTGCTCCCGTCTCCCTACGAGAAGGCCATCCATACCACTCACACTTATCTTGCGAGTTTTAGAGTATCCACTTTCACTTGTCTATGAACTATGCAAGGGTCCAAGTTTCCATATCCGAGGAATCCGGCTATTCGAATAGATAATGATAGCCATGCAGGGGTGTACTTCTTCAGACACGCTCCCACCACTTACCACCATATACACGTCATGTATCTCGGCAACCTTCAAGCGGAAGCCTGGCGAGGGTGTCGGCCACGGCCTACCTAAACACTTAAGTCTCTAGTCCAGGTTTATCGCCTATCCAGGTTCCATCCGCAGGGAGTCCGGCCGAGGTTTCCACATACGACCTCGAACGATGTGAACAGGGTTCCCGAGACACCAAACGGGCGCCCGGTACACCGTGCCACGGTGTATCTACCGCAACATAGCCCACCCCTAGGGTCAGCACTACGCACGGCCGCCAACACATAACCTACAAACACCAGAAACTAGTTGCAACTCCTGGACAGAGTACTAGGGTGATTAAGAAGCCAAGAGGGTCAATTAAGGATCCCAATGAGTGGTAGTAGCTGTTCATGGATCATAGACACAGAACTCAGTTCTTGAGGACGGCTGCATTGAGACAACCCACCATGTACTCCTACATGGCCTCTCACCGCTACCTTTACCAAAAACGTATTCACACACTTAGCTCACACACGGTAGGACATGTTCACACACCTCCGATTCATTCGCGATGAATCAGACCTGACGCAACTCTATGCAATAGCAGGCATGACAAACAAGCATGAATGAGTAGGCACATCAGGGCTCAAACAACTCCTACTCATGCTAGTGGGTTTCATCTATTTACTGTGGCAATGACAGGTCATGCAGAGGATAAGGGGTTCAACTACTGCAACAAGTAACAGATGAATCATTGTTGTCCTAATGCAGTAAAAGAGAGCAGGAGCGAGAGAGTGGGGTTGTATCAGAATGAACAAGGGGGTTTTACTTGCCTGGCACTTCTGAAGATAACATTGAGTCCTCATCAGTGTCAAAGATCACAGAGTCGGAGCAACGTCTACCGAGAGGGGACATTTACCGGCAAACAAGCAAGAACACAATCAAGGCGATGCAACAATATGATGCATGATCATGACATGGCAATATGTTCTTGATTGAGCTAAGGCAACTAGCAACAAGTTAAATGGAGTTGCTTTGAACACAAGGTTCAAATTCAAATTCAAACTATGAATTCAAATAGTGCATTATCATGTTTTGGACTAGACAGTGAGGTTAAGTTGTTCAAACATGCATGAAAATGCCATATTCAGATTCCTTGGATTTTTCTAATCATTTTTCATATATAATTTATTTCATTTGGAGTTACGGTTGAATTTCTATGAATTTTAGAAGTTTATACTAATTTCTGGAATTTTCTGAATTATAATTAATCCAGAAAATGAGTTATAGCGTCAGCACTACGTCACCGTGACGTCAGCAGGTCAACTGACCCGGTCCAGGTCAAACCTGACCAGTGGGGTCCACTGGTCAGTGACACAATTAAGTAACAGGGTTAATATTAAACTTAACTAATCAAATTAACAGCCACTTGGCCCACTCTCAGTGTTAGGGGGGGTAATTAGTCCTAAACTAATCTAGTCGAGGGCGGGCCCACGTGTGTTGACCCCAGGGAGGTCAAACCCCGGGCCGATTAGGTCAAACCTGCCGGCGACTCGACGCCGGCGAGGCCAGACACGGCGGCGAGGCTCGGAAATCTTCCTCCGGTGACCAAATCAATGGCGAAGCCCATCTACGAGTAGCTGGAGCTCGCGCGCGTCGAGTGGTGCAGGCGGTTGGGTGCGGGGAGGCCGGAAACGACGCCGGTGAGCTTGGCAGCGGCGGCCGGAGTTCGGGCGTCCACGGGTTCAATGCTGCAGAGAGCGAGCGGGCTAGTTTTTGTGCTAGGAATGCTCTACGGGGCACTATGAACGCGTTGAGCTCGCCGGGGTGACCAAATGGTCACCGGAGCTACGCCGACGGCGAGCTCAGGCGGAAACTTGCTACGGCCATTAGTGAAACGACGACTACGGCGAGCGGCAAGCCACAGGGTTAGGGGGGAAACGTGCAGGAGCTCACGGTGAGTCTTCTGGTGCTGCTGGCGAGGCAGGGGAGGCACGGGGTCCGGCGAATCGACAGCGGGCATCACCGGCACCCGAGGTCGAGGACGGCGGCGTTGGCGGGGAAGAAGGCCGTCCGGGCTTGCGTTCTTCTGCTTGGAGGTGCAAAGCGTCGCGGCGGAGTCGATGGGCATGTCGGCAGGGGGTGCGGTGGCCGGTGGCCACGGCTACGGCGATCGGCGGCGACGGCAACGCTCGGGTGTGCTCGGGAGAGGGAGCAGAGGCGAGGGGGATAGCAGAGAGTGAGGGAGAGGAGCGAGGGGCCACGGGGCGTCTCCGTGGCGTCGCCAGAAGGCCCGGGGAGGAAGCAAGAGGTGGCCAGGGCGAGCGCACGCACGCGATAGCGAGCTGCTCCTACTGGCAGGAGGAAGACGACGCGGTGGGGTGGTGGGTTGGGCTCTCTACGGTGCTGGGCCACAGTTGGGCCGACTAGGTGGGCTACACAGTGAGGCCAGGTAAGTTTCTGCTTCTTTCCTTTCTTTCTGTTTCAATTCTGTTTTTCTGTTTTTGTTTAATATTTGCCACTGTTTGCAAATTCACATGAACTAAAACAGTGCCAAACTACTCTGATTGTTTTTATGCACATACTTTGGACTAGGCCAGATGTACATAAAATAACTCAGGGTTATTTGAAATGTATTCCATATATTAGGAATATAATTCCAAATTCAAATAAAATATGATTTAAATTCTGTGCCAGAAATTATTCATTAAAAATGTTCATTATTTTTGGTTTGGGACTAAGCCCTTGCCAAAAATACCAGACATTAATGAGGAGCATTTTTGGTTCATTGAATGCATTTTTTAAAGCTGGACCTATTTGGATTTTTAAAGTGCTAGGGTTTGATCACCCCCATTTCAGGTTTCCAATAAATTTAGACATGATGCATGGATGATTATGCAACTACTTGCAAACAAACTCTAGGGCTGTGACAACTCACCCCGACTAAACAAGAATCTCGTCCTGAGATTCAAGTCGTGAGGTAAGAAGACAGAGGGACACAAGCTAATACAATCTTCATGATCCAGGTTGCACTTCATAAGAACATTGATTCAATCACGATCTTGGTCTCTATGTCATGCTCTGAGAACTCCAACTATCAGGACAACAAGAGGAAAGGGAAATTCTAGAAGGATCAACCTTCTTGAAGATCGAACAACCGGCAATCAACTCGCGGAATGAGATATTGAACATTTATCGAGTTGAGACTTGAAACATACATCCAGAGGGATGGAGTGTAACGGATGACGAAGGTTCACTACGTAGACACAATTCCACACTTAATAAGGTGGTGAACGGTTGTCCACGTAGCGAGGAGTTAGGTTGCCAAGATACCACAATGAGACACCTTAAGGAAGGTGACTCGCAGAAATATTCCCTTAAGTGGCAAAAAGAATTACTTTTGATCCATAGATCATTGAGACTCTCTATACCAACCTAAGGCAATTCACAAATGATCCTTTGATGGAGTTAGAGAGAACGACATACTTGGGCTAGAATGGATGATGTGGACTACCTTGTTGAAGAAAATGCGATGGATGATTTGCTTATCATCGAAAATGGATGGAACCCATGGTAGGACCACTTTGAAGATGATCCTGATCAGTAATTACTGAGAAGGGTAGTCCGTAGTAGGATGACACAATGGCGGTGCAAGCTGGGAACAAAATGCAAATGCTGGGAATGATTCTAGTAACTGGGGAGAACCCCCACAGTAGAGAGAGATTCCACTGTTTGAAAGGTTATGGCATAATCGAAGAAACCAGGAACGGACCCCAGCTAATGCCGACGATAAATCCTAGTGCTTGCGCATGCTCTCAAGAACTTGAGCATTTCCGTATTCATCAGGGTTTTACCAATATCCGCGTCAAGGATCCTGGAAACACAAATCGACGAGATGACATTGCGAGATTCTCAGGAAATGGACTATGGTAGTAAGCTCCAAAACATGAGCTGGTTCTGCTAAACACACATGAACACGCTGTCCTAGACAATCATGGCCACCTGGTAGTCTTACAACGGAACACTACCGAGTTCAGGAGGGAACCATCAACGAGGATATCGAAGTCCTTGCGTAAGTCTAGCTCCTAAGAAGAAACTTCTTCTCCTTGAACAAACCAATCAGTGGCTTGGTGTGCTAGGAACACATATGGAATGGAGGTAATTAATCTACCAAATCATAGAATACTTCGCACATATGCATGATTGATTTGGGATGATTCCAAAGGAAACAAAATAAACCTCTCTCAAATTCATGGCGGCAACTTACATCAAATGCACTTGAATTAGAGGAAGTCACTTCTCTCATCCAAACGTATACCTCATGAGCGGAACATGAAGGCAATGCTTACAAAGTTTCCAATACTAGCTCAATGTTCAACATGAATCATGGAGGAGATGTGATGATGTTGATGGGCTCAATAGCAATTCATCGGAATTTCCATATCACTGGACTTCCGCCATCATGTGAACACGGTGATATCATTGGTCAGACCAAAATATGTAATGGTGTATGCTCGAGGGATCAACCACGAGTAAGACAACATTACGAACATCGTTGGTTCTGATTTGACTTGATGATATCACATACATCAAGTCAAAGTTTTGACAAGGCAATAGATCCAACAACTGATCACGAGGACCAATCGATGGAGATATCATCTTACTTCAACACACACACACACAAAAAGATATCCCTTAACATGAACTAAGCTAGGCAAGCTTCTATCTTCCAACTCTCCAACTTGTTGTTTAGCTTAACCAACTAGCTCAGGGATATTCAACACAGATTCTTGGAGAAGGGGTGGTTTACAAGAAACCAACTTGATCATGAACTCAACATAGCGGTCAGGTGACAACCAGGTAATACTTCCAAGAAGATATTTGGAAAATCACGAACCACTGATATGTTACTAAGCTCGAGAACAAACTTGTTTTTTTATACAACACGATATGATCAGGAGAGCAAGGGATTCAACCCTAACTCAAAGATCGAGGAGTGCAGTAGAAATAAGAACAAGGTAGCACGATCAATCCTAGAACAGTGTTTTGATAACCAACACGCTAACAATGATATTAGTGTCCATTAACTACCAAGCAACACAGTTGCTAGGAGTATCGATTTCACACATCATGGTTCACTTGCCGGCATTCCGGTTGCGACAACACGGGACCGAGGAATGAAAAATGATGGTAAGAAGTATCACTGCGTCAATAATTCATGAGAGAGGATGCAATTCTCATGACAATCCTGACATAAAAGGGGGTAATACTCCAGGGTAGAACAGAGCAAAAGCTGGATTGGCATTTGATCTGCAGAACACAACTACTTTGACCCAATCCTGGATAGATGGGGTACTGGAGTTTGTTTCTCCTAATCATTCTGAAATAGAATGGCTTAACGGACCACGAGAATAATAAACATCGATAACACGGATGCACAACTAAAGAGGGACAACTCAAAGGAACATATAACTTCCTGAGTTGTGGATGCATAGATTAGTATGTCGAATCAAGTTCAACAGATATCTTTCGGATAACCCATGCAGAAAGGTAGAACTGACAGAATCACAATTATGAATGGAGAACTCCTCAAGAGTACTCTGATTGTGATATTTTGGTTCAAAGAACTTCTGCCTTAACGGTTCATGGTATTTGGAAGGAAGAAATACCATGGACCTCGAGGGCTGTCGCAAGGTTACTAATATCCTAAAGGAACTATCAAACACTATCAACATGAGGTAAGTAGGGTGAATCTCGGGTTCAAGAACCCCATGAATAGAATACCTACCACTACATGGCATCACGAGATGCTTTTGAGAATAATGGCCAGAATCACACACTAGGGATACAAAACATGGCTAGATCACTAGGTGACTCCCTAAAACACCAAGGGTCATAGTAATAGCTCCAACATATATGTCGAGGCAACAAAGTACCTCAACTCACCGATTAGTGTGATTAATCTGGCCCAAATGGACATCAGGAACAGGAGGAAGGGATTTGCAAATGCATCAGACTATTTAGAAACCTGGGATGACTCGGACAGCATAACGGCTGTGAATGCTCAAAATATTTGAGACATCCTGCAAAATAGTGGCATGACCACTCAACATCATCATATCAAGGTTCTGGGATCAACTGTCAACACACAGAAATAGTAGGAACTGAACTAAGAATTGAATCCATCAATCCTATAAGTCTATGGATTAGTAACATGTCATCCTGATAGATAGATTAGAAGGCCTAGTTCTTAAACCCCGTAGAAGAGAAGAGGATGACTCAGATCACAAGGCCATAAGGTAAAGGAGTAAAAAGAGCCTTATGTTCCCTCCCATAATCAATTCCCTTATATAACTAAAGCATTTCTAGACTCAACTTCGACCAGTTTGGCTTGGTAAACCTACAGGAAGTCAGGCTCTGATACCAAAGCTATCAGGACCCCAATTCCAAGTCACATCGATCTAGCCGGTAACACTTCATATCACTTTGCGGCCTCACGCGCGGTATTCCCACGGGTGTCGCCTTACCATGGCCCGGGACCGTTTGCGCCTTTTGGCTCACGTATATGATAGTGTCGCTAGCATCCATATGACAGGGAACCCGGGCCGACATGGCTAGTCGTGAACCCAAAGCGGCACCAACCTATGGGAACAGGCATACATGAATCACATCGAGCATGTCGGTCAGCAGCGTGTGAATCCGGGCTGTAGCATTTGGCTAACAGGACTCCGGATGTCACCACGTGACATTTCCCCGAAGGGACAGACACAGGAACAAAGTGAAACACATGCCGGCCAGTCAAGTGTCCTGAGCAGTAGTGCTGGGCTAACAGGACTGCGGTGAACCGGGCTATAGCGGACTACTATGGCTCATGGAAGCACTAGACTACATTTCCCCATAAGAGAGGCTGCCAAGGATAAACAACTAAATTGTCGGATCCCACACCTACCAAGCATTTCAATCATACACACAATATGCTCGATATGTGTAAATACAACATGGCATCACAACATAACTCCACAACTCAAGTATTTATTCATTAGGCTCCGAGGAGCGAGATACTACAAACATGGGTCTCATGACCCAACAATCACAGTATACAAATCAAGCACATGCGGAAGCTTAACATGTCTGAGTATAGGCATCTACAAATGAAAAAAGGCTAAGAAGCCTGACTATCTACCAGATCCCGCCGAGGGCACAAGATCGTAGTTGAGGTATCAAGCTAACATCAAAGTCCACGCGGAACTACTAGCGAGACTGAAGTCTCTCTCTGCAAAACATAAATTAAGCAAACGTGAGTACAAAGGTACTCAGCAAGACTTACATCAGAACTAGCTACATATGCATCAGTATCAACAAGGGGGGGTGGTGGAGTTTAACTACAGCAAGCCAACTTTGACTCAGTGGCTAACCTGAACTACGACTGCAAGCAACTCTTTTGAGGTGGCGCACACGAGTCCACATATTCACCATTCAATACACCACTATGGAACTGCTCCCGTCTCCCTACGAGAAGGCCATCCATACCACTCACACTTATCTTGTGAGTTTTAGAGTATCCACTTTCACTTGTCTATGAACTATGCAAGGGGTCCAAGTTTCCATATCCGAGGAATCCGGCTATTCGAATAGATAATGATAACCATGCAGGGTTGTACTTCTTCACACACGCTCCCACCACTTACCACCATATACACGTCATGTATCTCGGCAACCTTCAAGCGGAAGCCTGGCGAGGGTGTCGGCCACGGCCTACCTAAACACTTAAGTCTCTAGTCCAGGTTTATCGCCTATCCAGGTTCCATCCGCAGGGAGTCCGGCCGAGGTTTCCACATACGGCCCCGAATGATGTGAACAGGGTTCCCGAAACACCAAACGGGCGCCCGGTACACCATGCCACGGTGTATCTACTGCAACATAGCCCACCCCTAGGGTCAGCGCTACGCACGGCCGCCAACACATAACCTACAAACACCAGAAACTAGTTGCAACTCCTGGACAGAGTAGTAGGGTGATTAAGAAGCCGAGAGGGTCAATTATGGATCACAATGAGTGGTAGTAGCTGTTCATGGATCACAGACACAGAACTCAGTTCCTGAGGACGACTGCAATGAGACAACCCACCATGTACTCCTACATGGCCTCTCACCGCTACCTTTACCAAAAACATATTCACACACTTAGCTCACACACGGTAGGAGATGTTCACACAACTCCGATTCATTCCCGATGAATCAGACCTGACGCAACTCTATGCAATAGCAGGCATGACAAACAAGCATGAATGAGTAGGCACACCAGGGCTCAAACAACTCCTACTCATGCTAGTGGGTTTCATCTATTTACTGTGGCAATGACAAGTCATGCAGAGGATAAGGGGTTCAACTACCGCAACAAGTAACATATGAATCTTTGTTGTCCTAATGCAGTAAAAGAGAGCAGGAACGAGAAGTGGGGTTGTATCGGAATGAACAAGGGGGTTTTACTTGCCTGGCACTTCTGAAGATAACATTGAGTCTTCATCAGTGCCAACGATCACAGAGTCGGAGCAGCGTCTACCGAGAGGGGACATTTACCGGCAAACAAGGAAAAACACAATCAATGCGATGCAACAATATGATGCATGATCATGACATGGCAATATGTTGTTGATTGAGCTAAGGCAACTAGCAACAAGTTAAATGGAGTTGGTTTGAACACTAGGTTCAAATTCAAATTCAAACTATGAACTCAAATAGTGCATTATCATGTTTTGGACTAGACAGTGAGGTTAAGTTGTTCGAACATGCATGAAAATTCCATATTCAGATTCCTTGGATTTTTCTAATCATTTTTCATATATAATTTATTTCATTTGGAGTTACGGTTGAATTTCTATGAATTTTAGAAGTTTATACTAATTTCTGGAATTTTCTGAATTATAATTAATCAAGAAAATGAGTTATGGCGTCAGCACTACGTCACCGTGACGTCAGCAGGTCAACTGACCCGGTCCAGGTCAAACCTGACCAGTGGGGTCCACTGGTCAGTGACACAATTAAGTAACAAGGTTAATATTAAACTTAACTAATCAAATTAACAGCCACTTGGCCCACTGTCAGTGTTAGGGGGGGTAATTAGTCCTAAACTAATCTAGTCGAGGGCGGGCCCACGTGTGTTGACCCCAGGGAGGTCAAACCCCGGGCCGATTAGGTCAAACCTGCCGGCGACTCGACGCCGGCGAGGCCAGACATGGCGGCGAGGCTCGGAAATCTTCCTCCGGTGACCAAATCAATGGCGAAGCCCATCTACGAGTAGCTGGAGCTCGCGCGCGTCGAGTGGTGCAGGCGGTTGGGTGCGAGGAGGCCGGAAACGACGCCGGCGAGCTTGGCAGCGGCGGCCGGAGTTCGGGCGTCCACGGGTTCGATGCTGCAGAGAGCGAGCGGGCTAGTTTTTGTGCTAGGAATGCTCTACGGGGCACTATGAACGCGTTGATCTCGTTGGGGTGACCAAATGGTCACCGGAGCTACGCCGACGGCGAGCTCAGGCGGAAACTTGCTACGGCCGTTAGTGAAACGACGACTACGGCGAGCGGCAAGCCACAGGGTTAGGGGGGAAACATGCAGGAGCTCACGGTGGGTCTTCTGGTGCTGCTGGCGAGGCAGGGGAGGCACGGGGTCCGGCAAATCGACAGCGGGCATCACCGGCTTCCGAGGTCGAGGACAGCGGCGTTGGCGGGGAAGAAGGCCGTCCGGGCTTGCGTTCTTCTGCTTGGAGGTGCGAAGCGTCGCGTCGGAGTTGATGGGCATGTCGGCAGGGGGTGCGGTGGCCGGTGGCCACGGCTACGGCGATCGGCGGCGACGGCAACTCTCGGGTGTGCTCGGGAGAGGGAGCAGAGGCGAGGGGGATAGCAGAGAGTGAGGGAGAGGAGCGAGGGGCCACGGGGCGTCTCTGTGGCGTCGCCAGAAGGCCCGGGGAGGAAGCAGGAGGTGGCCAGGGCGAGCGCGCGCACGCGACAGCCAGCTGCTCCTACTGGCAGGAGGAAGACGACGCGGTGGGGTGGTGGGTTGGGCTCTCTACGGTGCTGGGCCAAAGTTGGGCCGACTAGGTGGGCTACACAGTGAGGCCAGGTAAGTTTCTGCTTCTTTCCTTTCTTTCTGTTTCAATTCTGTTTTTCTGTTTTTGTTTAATATTTGCCACTGTTTGCAAATTCACATGAACTAAAATAGTGCCAAACTACTCTGATTGTTTTTATGCACATACTTTGGACTAGGCCAGATGTACATAAAATAACTCAGGGTTATTTGAAATGTATTCCATATATTAGGAATATAATTCCAAATTCAAATAAAATATGATTTAAATTCTGTGCCAGAAATTATTCTTTAAAAATGTTCATTATTATTGGTTTGGGTCTAAGCCCTTGCCAAAAATACCAAACATTAATGAGGAGCATTTTTGGTTCATTGAATGCATTTTTTAAAGCTGGACCTATTTTGGATTTTTAAAGTGCTAGGGTTTGATCACCCCCATTTCAGGTTTCCAATAAATTTAGACGTGATGCATGGATGATTATGCAACTACTTGCAAACAAACTCTAGGGCTGTGACAACTCACCCCGACTAAACAAGAATCTCGTCCTGAGATTCAAGTCGTGAGGTAAGAAGACAGAGGGACACAAGCTAATACAATCTTCATGATCCAGGTTGCACTTCATAAGAACATTGATTCAATCACGATCTTGGTCTCTATGTCATGCTCTGAGAACTCCAACTATCAGGACAACAAGAGGAAAGGGAAATTCTAGAAGGATCAACCTTCTTGAAGATCGAACAACCGGCAATCAACTCGCGGAATGAGATATTGAACATTTATCGAGTTGACACTTGAAACATACATCCAGAGGGATGGAGTGTAACGGATGACGAAGGTTCACTACGTAGACACAATTCCACACTTAATAAGGTGGTGAACAGTTGTCCACGTAGCGAGGAGTTAGGTTGCCAAGATACCACAATGAGACACCTTAAGGAAGGTGACTCGCAGAAATATTCCCTTAAGTGGCAAAAAGAATTACTTTTGATCCATAGATCATTGAGACTCTCTATACCAACCTAAGGCAATTCACAAACGATCCTTTGACGGAGTTCGAGAGAACGACATACTCGGGCTAGAATGGATGATGTGGACTACCTTGTTGAAGAAAACGCGATGGATGATTTGCTTATCATCGAAAATGGATGGAACCCACGGTAGGACCACTTTGAAGATGATCCTGATCAGTAATTACTGAGAAGGGTAGTCCGTAGTAGGATGACACAATGGCGGTGCAAGCTGGGAACAAAATGCAAATGCTGGGAGTGATTCTAGTAACTGGGGAGAACCCCAACAGTAGAGAGAGATTCCACTGTTTGAAAGGTTATGGCATAATCGAAGAAACCAGGAACGGACCCCAGCTAATGCCGATGATAAATCCTAGTGCTTGCGCATGCTCTCAAGAACTTGAGCATTTCCGTATTCATCAGGGTTTTACCAATATCCGTGTCAAGGATCCTGGAAACACAAATCGACGAGATGACATTGCGAGATTCTCAGGAAATGGACTATGGTAGTAAGCTCCAAAACATGAGCTGGTTCTGCTAAACACACATGAACACGCTGTCCTAGACAATCATGGCCACCTGGTAGTCTTACAACGGAACACTACCGAGTTCAGGAGGGAACCATCAACGAGGATATCGAAGTCCTTGCGTAAGTCTAGCTCCTAAGAAGAAACTTCTTCTCCTTGAACAAACCAATCAGTGGCTTGGTGTGCTAGGAACACATATGGAGTGGAGGTAATTAATCTACCAAATCATAGAATACTTCGCACATATGCATGACTGATTTGGGATGATTCCAAAGGAAACAAAACAAACCTTTCTCAAATTCATGGCGGCAAATTACATCAAATGCACGTGAATTAGAGCAAGTCACTTCTCTCATCCAAACGTATACCTCATGAGCGGAACATGAAGGCAATGCTTACAAAGTTTCCAATACTAGCTCAATGTTCAACATGAATCATGGAGGAGACGAGATGCTGTTGATGGGCTCAATAGCAATTCATCGGAATTTCCATATCACTGGACTTCCGCCATCATGTGAACACGATGATATCATTGGTCAGACCAAAATATGTAATGGTGTATGCTCGAGGGATCAACCACGAGTAAGACAACATTACGAACATCGTTGGTTCTGATTTGACTTGACGATATCCCATACATCAAGTCAAAGTTTTGACAAGGCAATAGATCCAACAACTAATCATGAGGACCAATCGATGGAGATATCATCTTACTTCAACACACACACACACAAAAAGATATCCCTTAACATGAACTTAGCTAGGCAAGCTTCTATCTTCCAACTCTCCAAGTTGTTGTTTAGCTTAACCAACTAGCTCAGGGATATTCAACACAGATTCTTGGAGAAGGGGTGGTTTACAAGAAACCAACTTGATCATGAACTCAACATAGCGGTCAGGTGACAACCAGGTAATACTTTCGAGAAGATATTCGCAAAATCACGAACCACTGATATGTTACTAAGCTCGAGAACAAACTTGTTTTTTTATACAACACGATATGATCAGGAGAGCAAGGGATTCAACCCTAACTCAAAGATCGAGGAGTGCAGTAGAAATAAGAACAAGGTAGCACGATCAATCCTAGAATAGTGTTTTGATAACCAACATGCTAACAATGATATTAGTGTCCATTAACTACCAAGCAACACAGTTGCTAGGAGTATCGATTTCACACATCATGGTTCACTTGCCGGCATTCCGGTTGCGACAACACGGGACCGAGGAATGAAAAATGATGGTAAGAAGTATCACTGCGTCAATAATTCATGAGAGAGGATGCAATTCTCATGACAATCCTGACATAAAAGGGGGTAATACTCCAGGGTAGAACAGAGCAAAAGCTGGATTGGCATTTGATCTGCAGAACACAACTACTTTGACCCAATCCTGGATAGATGGGGTACTGGAGTTTGTTTCTCCTAATCATTCTGAAATAGAATGGCTTAACGGACCACGAGAATAATAAACATCGATAACACGGATGCACAACTAAAGAGGGACAACTCAAAGGAACATATAACTTCCTGAGTTGTGGATGCATAGATTAGTATGTCGAATCAAGTTCAACAGATATCTTCCGGATAACCCATGCAGAAAGGTAGAACTGACAGAATCACAATTATGAATGGAGAACTCCTCAAGAGTACTCTGATTGTGATATTTTGGTTCAAAGAACTTCTGCCTTAACGGTTCATGGTATTTGGAAGGAAAAAATACCATGGACCTCGAGGGCTGTCGCAAGGTTACTAATATCCTAAAGGAACTATCAAACACTATCAACATGAGGTAAGTAGGGTGAATCTCGGGTTCAAGAACCCATGAATAGAATACCTACCACTACATGGCATCACGAGATGCTTTTGAGAATAATGGCCAGAATCACACACTAGGGATACAAAACATGGCTAGATCACTAGGTGACTCCCTAAAACACCTAGGGTCATAGTAATAGCTCCAACATATATGTCGAGGCAACAAAGTACCTCAACTCACCGATTAGTGTGATTAATCTGGCCCAAATGGACATCAGGAACAGGAGGAAGGGATTTGCAAATGCATCAGACTATTTAGAAACCTGGGATGACTCGGACAGCATAACGGCTGTGAATGCTCAAAATATTTGAGACATCCTGCAAAATAGTGGCATGACAACTCAACATCATCATATCAAGGTTCTGGGATCAACTGTCAACACACAGAAATAGTAGGAACTGAACTAAGAATTGAATCCATCAATCCTATAAGTCTATGGATTAGTAACATGTCATCCTGATAGATAGATTAGAAGGCCTAGTTCTTAAACCCCGTAGAAGAGAAGAGGATGACTCAAATCAGAAGGCCATAAGGTAAAGGAGTAAAAAGAGCCTTATGTTCCCTCCCATAATCAATTCCCTTATATAACTAAAGCATTTCTAGACTCAACTTCGACCAGTTTGGCTTAGTAAACCTACAGGAAGTCAGGCTCTGATACCAAAGCTATCAGGACCCCAATTCCAAGTCACATCGATCTAGCCGGTAACACTTCATATCACTTTGCGGCCTCACGCGCGGTATTCCCACGGGTGTCGCCTTACCATGGCCCGGGACCGTTTGCGCCTTTTGGCTCACGTATATGATAGTGTCGCTAGCATCCATATGACAGGGAACCCGGGCCGATATGGCTAGTCGTGAACCCAAAGCGGCACCAACCTATGGGAACAGGCATACATGAATCACATCGAGCATGTCGGTCAGCAGCGTGTGAATCCGGGCTGTAGCACTGGGCTAACAGGACTCCGGATGTCACCACGTGACATTTCCCCGAAGGGACAGACACAGGAACAAAGTGAAACACATGCCGGCCAGTCAAGTGTCCTGAGCAGTAGTGCTGGGCTAACAGGACTCCGGTGAACCGGGCTATAGCGGACTACTATGGCTCATGGAAGCACTAGACTACATTTCCCCATAAGAGAGGCTGCCAAGGATAAACAACTAAATTGTCGGATACCACACATACCAAGCATTTCAATCATACACACAATATGCTCGATATGTGTAAATACAACATGGCATCACAACATAACTCCACAACTCAAGTATTTATTCATTAGGCTCCGAGGAGCGAGATACTACAAACATGGGTCTCATGACCCAACAATCACAGCATACAAATCAAGCACATGCGGAAGCTTAACATGTCTGAGTACAGGCATCTACAAATGAAAAAAAGGCTAAGAAGCCTGACTATCTACCAGATCCTGCCGAGGGCACAAGATCGTAGTTGAGGTATCAAGCTAACATCGAAGTCCACGCGGAACTACTAGCAAGACTGAAGTCTCTCTCTGCAAAACATAAATTAAGCAAATGTGAGTACAAAGGTACTCAGCAAGACTTACATCAGAACTAGCTACATATGCATCAGTATCAACAAGGGGGGGTGGGGGAGTTTAACTACAGCAAGCCAACTTTGACTCAGTGGCTAACCTGAACTACGACTGCAAGCAACTCTTTTGAGGTGGCGCACACGAGTCCACATATTCACCATTCAATACACCACTATGGAACTGCTCCCGTCTCCCTACGAGAAGGCCATCCATACCACTCACACTTATCTTGCGAGTTTTAGAGTATCCACTTTCACTTGTCTATGAACTATGCAAGGGGTCCAAGTTTCCATATCCGAGGAATCCGGCTATTCGAATAGATAATGATAACCATGCAGGGCTATACTTCTTCACACACGCTCCCACCACTTACCACCATATACACGTCATGTATCTCGGCAACCTTCAAGCGGAAGCCTGGCGAGGGTGTCGGCCACGGCCTACCTAAACACTTAAGTCTCTAGTCCAGGTTTATCGCCTATCCAGGTTCCATCCGCAGGGAGTCCGGCCGAGGTTTCCACATACGGCCCCGAATGATGTGAACAGGGTTCCCGAAACACCAAACGGGCGCCCGGTACACCGTGCCACGGTGTATCTACCGCCACATAGCCCACCCCTAGGGTCAGCGCTACGCACGGCCGCCAACACATAACCTACAAACACCAGAAACTAGTTGCAACTCCTGGACAGAGTAGTAGGGTGATTAAGAAGCCGAGAGGGTCAATTAAGGATCCCAATGAGTGGTAGTAGCTATTCATGGATCACAGACACAGAACTCAGTTCCTGAGGACGGCTGCAATGAGACAACCCACCATGTACTCCTACATGGCCCTCACCGCTACCTTTACCAAAAACGTATTCACACACTTAGCTCACACACGGTAGGACATGTTCACACACCTCCGATTCATTCCCGATGAATCAGACCTGACGCAACTCTATGCAATAGCAGGCATGACAAACAAGCATGAATGAGTAGGCACACCAGGGCTCAAACAACTCCTACTCATGCTAGTGGGTTTCATCTATTTACTGTGGCAATGACAAGTCATGCAGAGGATAAGGGGTTCAACTACCGCAACAAGTAATAGATGAATCGTTGTTGTCCTAATGTAGTAAAAGAGAGCAGGAGCGAGAGAGTGGGGTTCTATCGGAATGAACAAGGGTGTTTTTCATATATAATTTATTTCATTTGGAGTTACGGTTGAATTTCTATGAATTTTAGAAGTTTATACTAATTTCTGGAATTTTCTGAATTACAATTAATCTAGAAAATGAGTTATGGCATCAGCACTACATCACCGTGACTTCAGCAGGTCAACTGACCCGGTCCAGGTCAAACCTGACCAGTGGGGTCCACTGGTCAGTGACACAATTAACTAACATGGTTAATATTAAACCTAACTAATCAAATTAACAGCCACTGGGCCCACTATCAGTGTTAGGGGGGTAATTAGTCCTAAACTAATCTAGTCAAGGGCAGGCCCACGTGTGTTGACCCCAGGGAGGTCAAACCCTGGGCCGATCAGGTCAAACCTGCCGGCGACTCGACGCCGGCGAGGCCAGACACGGTGGCGAGGCCTGTAAATCTTCCTCCGGCGACCAAATCAACGGCGAAGCCCATCTACGAGTAGCTGGAGCTCGCGCGCGTCGAGTGGTGCAGGCGGTTGGGTGCGGGGAGGCCGGAAACGACGCCGATGAGCTTGGCAGCGGCGGCCGGAGTTCGGGCGACCACGGGTTCGATGCTGCAGAGAGCGAGCGGGCTAGTTTTTGTGCTAGGAATGCTCCACGGGGCACTATGAACGCGTTGAGCTCGCCGGGGTGACCAAATGGTCACCGGAGCTACGCCGACGGCGAGCTCAGGCGGAAACTTGCTACGACCATCAGTGAAACAATGACTACGGCGAGCGGCAAGCCACAGGGTTAGGGGGAAACATGCAGGAACTCACGGTGGGTCTTCTGGTGCTGCTGGCGAGGCAAGGGAGGCACGGGGTCCGGCGAATCGACGGCGGGCATCACCGGCACCCGAGGTCGAGGACGGCGGCGTTGGCGGGGAAGAAGGTCGTCCGAGCTTGTGTTCTTCTGCTTGGAGGTGCGAAGCGTCGCGGCGGAGTCGATGGGCATGTTGGCAGGGGGTGCGGTGGCCGGTGGCCACGGCTACGGCGATTGGCGGCAACGGCAACGCTCGAGTGTGCTCAGGAGAGGGAGCAGAGGCGAGGGGGAGAGCAGAGAGTGAGGGAGAGGAGCGAGGGGCCACGGGGAGTCTCCGCGGCGTTGTTAGAAGGCCCGGGGAGGAAGCAGGAGGTGGCCAGGGCGAGCGCGCACGCGCGATAGCGAGCTGCTCCTACTGGCAAGAGGAAGACGACACAGTGGGGTGGTGGGCTGGGCTCTCTACGGTGTTGGGCCACAGCTGGACCGACTAGGTGGGCTGCACAGTGAGGCCAGGTAAGTTTCTGCTTCTTTCCTTTCTTTCTGTTTCAATTTTGTTTTTCTGTTTTTGTTTAATATTTGCCACTTTTTGCAAATTCACATGAACTAAAACAGTGCCAAACTACTCTGATTGTTTTTATGCACATACTTTGGACTAGGCCAGATGTACATAAAATAACTCAGGGTTATTTGAAATGTATTCCATATATTAGGAATATAATTCCAAATTCAAATAAAATATGATTTAAATTCAGTGCCAGAAATTATTCTTTAAAAATGTTCATTATTTTTGGTTAGGGTCTAAGCCCTTGCCAAAAATACCAGACATTAATGAAGAGCATTTTTGGTTCATTGAATGCATTTTTTAAGCTGGACCTATTTGGATTTTTAAAGTGCTAGGGTTTGATCACCCCCATTTCAGGTTTCCAATAAATTTAGACATGATGCATGGATGATTATGCAACTACTTGCAAACAAACTCTAGGGCTGTGACAGTAAAGGATCAATTCATAGATACCAGATGATATTATATCAAGGAATTAGCTATTATAACAAGAAGCTTCCATGATAGGATCTACATCATGTCCATGGGCATGAACACAAAGGTTCAGGGTCGACTCCCACTTCTATAATGCATAACCTTTCATTTTACTTCTCGCTCTTGATGAAGCTGTTGTATTGAAATTTTGTCTGATGAAAAGCCAGTAGAGTATAATCCGCATAACTTTCGAGTTCACACAGATTAGGGAAGGCATAGGTTCAACCCATCGGGGCATCTTAGGAACATATATCATAAATTTTGAGAATAAATAACACAAGCTCGGTAGTAGAGCATGCTTGAGAAAGTGGAGGATACAATTTACCAAAAGCATTATGTATCCGAGGAAAGGCTCACAAGCTTATTGAATATGAAGGACGTGGTCGGATAAAATCCGAAAAAGGGGTCTGGTGTTCCACAAGGGATCTGATGTGAGTATCGGTACTCACCCAGAAGAAGACAGAATGCAAGGATATTAGATTATAGAAACAACTGACTAACTCAAAGTTCAATTGCAAAGGAATTATGAATTCCAAGACAAGGGATCAGAAGCAATGTTCTGATTACGGATGGATAGGTAGAATAGCCTTAGGGGTACAATCGATGGCGATTTGACTGATCGAGATTCAGCACAAGTTAAAATGACGTCTGAGCCGGAAGGATGAATTCTAGGATCTGATTAAGGATTGCGAGCATTCGCAACATATTGTACCAACGGACTCAACATGATAATGACAAAGGCTGACAATAAGATTACTAGACTTATGGTATTAACCATAATGCAAGCAAGCAAGAAATTCAAGAACAATAGGCTATTGAGGATTTTCACAAGAATGAATGGTATTACGAAGACTTTTGTGAAGTACATGAATCAACTAAGGATGAGCGGATACTCGATAGGTGCAAGAAGTTATCCGTAGGGGTATTCAGGTGACAAGAAACTGCAAGGCAATAAGCTCAATGGATTCTCGGAAAGAGGAGAGCAGTTTAGGTCATCTTGTAATAACAAGATCAATGGGATAGAATTAAGATTGGCAAGTGTGTGTAGTTATCCATAAGGATATTTCGGTGGTAGGGAATTGCAAAGGCAACGGGCACAAAGTCTCGAGAGAGTATCGTAGAGTATCTTTAGAATCTTCTGATGCAGCAGGCGATCATCCGAAATAAGGGGCTCTCTAGGAGGATGTGATCACGAGATCCTAATGTTCGAGTTAGTAAAACCATTTAACCCGAATAGAAGAGAGATCAGATTCCCAGAGTATAGACGAGGAATAAAAGATCCTAATACCACCCAGTTGGCAACATGGGCCCATAAGCCACACATCCAAGTTAGTAAAACAATTTTGGATGACTAGACTCAACTTCGGTCAAGGAGTTGGAAGGGGGCTACCTACAGGCAGTCGGCTCTGATACCAACTTGTGACGCCTCAATTTGACCGTACACTAATCATACACGCAAATGTGTACGATCAAGATCAAGGACTCATGGGAAGATATCACAACACAACTCTAGACACAAAATTAAAATAATACAAGCTTTATATTACAAGCCAGGGGCCTCGAGGGCTCGAATACATAAGCTCGAAA